>NC_056749.1:780443743-780596243 GCF_019279795.1 Protopterus annectens | reverse complement strand
AATGGTGTATGTGTGACTGCTGCAGTACATCATTCTATGCCTTTCAGGGTTTTTCTCTGTCCCTCTCGCTCTCTCTTTCTCTCTCCCCCTGTCTCTGCCTCTCTATGAATTATATATTTGTATATGTTACCTATATATCTGCATGTATACCACACTCAACAGATCCAGATAAATCTTATATGTACCACATACAGATAGAACACTAGTAGCACTTGCATATTATATGATATGATGGGACTGGTGACACTGGAATGTCATGTGATTGAATAGGTGACACTGGCATGTGATGTGATGGGATTGGTGGTACTGACATGTCATGTGACAGGACTGGTGGCACTGATATGCCATATGATGACATGGGTTGCACTGGCATGAGATGAGATGGGACTGGTGGCACTGGAATGTCATTTGATGGGATAGGTGACACTGGCATGTCATGTGATGGGACTGGTGGTACTGGCATTTGATGTGATGGGACTGGTGGCACTGGAATTTCATGTGATGGGATAGGTGACACTGGCATGTGATGTGATGAGATTGCTGGAATTGGCATGTCATGTGATGGGACTGGTGGTACTGGCATGTGATGTGATGAGATTGGTGGCATTGGGATGTCGTGATGTGATTGGTGGTACTGGCATATCATGTGATGGGACTAGTGGCATTGGCATATCATATGATAGCACTGGTGGCACTGGCATGCCTTGTGATAGGATTGGTGGCACCAGTATGTCATGTGACAGGACTGGTGGCACTGATATAGCATGTGATGACACTGGTGGCACTGGCATGTGATATGATGATACTGGTAAAAGTGGCATGTCATATAATGGGACTGGTGGCACTGGCATGCCATGTCATTACTGAGACTAGCAGAAATTCCTTAAGATTCCAAGAGCAGGGTAAGTTATTTCTTACACTTATTTCATTGAATTGCACTTCTGTAACACTAATAATTGTGCTATACAGTTACTCTACTACATTTTGCACTGTTATAAAGCTTTTTTTTACTGTTTCACTGTATTTATGTACTGTTTTATACTGTTTTAATTGTATTTTTCATTGCTAGATACTGTTTCATTACTCTAATTGCATGTTTACTGAATTACTTAGCTGTAAATTTCTTTTTCATACTGAGAGTTGTATTTTCTGTTTGTGAGTGCCCTATTCGTGCTTTTCTGTGTATTTTTGATTTTTTGAGATTCCTGTGTTCTAGTCAGGTATCATATAACTGATTTGTTTGCAGTTGAAAGCATTCTCTAGAGTCTCCTTGCTCCTTTAGCTGTTTAAAACTTTCCTTTAGTGGCTACAGTTAGTAGCAGTAACAGTTTCCCACCCCCTTCCCTATTGTTGTCTTGTTCTTATACTTGTTGGCTTTGCAATTGCCCGCACATACTGTATATTTGATCTGGGGCACTCCTCCCAGTCTGATGTCATTAGTTCATTCTACCTAACAGAGAGGAGCATTTGTGAAGGCCATCCCACTTAGATTCTTAACCTTGCGTTAACTTCTGTTCCAGCTTTCTCCTTTTCCACTTTACTAAAATAAATAAATAAATAAATAAATAAATAAAAAAGTTCTAAGCTTTTTCCCCCCTTTCATGTAATGAGTCTAGTTCAGATACAGATTTGCTGTATCCAGGACTGTGCGGAAGCTCCTGAGCCCCCAAGCCTTTCTGTGTTGGAGGGAAGCCTTCTAGCTTATCAGTGGGAGTGGTAAACACTAGATAGCCTATCTACCACAAGAGGAGTGGTTCCTGGCCCAGAAATTGTAGTTTATTGGCTTTTTGGACAGTTTTTCCATCTCTCTCAACTTTACAGTTTAAAAGTCCGTGTTTGCTCGTTTCCCATCTTTCCTGTAACTAGTCTAGTCCAGAAACAGATTTGCTGTATCCAGGACTGTTTGTAAGCTTCTGAGCAGTGCTCGAGCCTGCTCTTCAATTTTTCCCTTAGATCTACTAGTTCTCTCCTCTCCTGCACTTATACTAGCTTATTAGTCTAGCACTTTACCAGACTTCTTGTAGCAATTATTGTAGCATACAAGTGCTACCAGCACTAAACGTTCTACAAGGAAACAGATCTAGTATTTATTATCAATGCCCACCCCACAAGGCATGTCAGTTCTCTGTGCTTTCTCCTATTAACCTGGTGAACTTGGGCATCCTGAGGCAATGTAGCAACTGCCTCATGTACACTGACAACAGTCTCCTCTTACCTTCCACCACTCAGACTTGCAAGAGATGCATTTATATATCCAAATTGGAAGCCATGCACTCTCCAGCCAAGACTGGAATAGCTGGTCAAGAGGGGAAGGTCAACAATTACACCACACCACATGGAACATATAGCCTCTGGAAAACACACCAGCACTGCCTTCACATAAAATCACAAACCACGCACCCACCTTCACGGAGGTTCTCAATAAAAATCTACCCAAACAGCAGAGCCCTCCAAGGCAGAAATGCACTCGACCACCACAACACAACACTAATCACGAGACACATAACTCTCCTAAACAGTATGCCACTCAACAAAAGCCCCTAAGGCAAAACAGCATGCCCAACACACTAGTCATAGGTGACTCGATAGTGAGGCACACTGATGTCCCAATCACTAGGTTGAATAAGGAGAAAGTAACAGTCAGCTGCCTGTCAGGTGCCAGGATCTGACACATAACACATGCACTCAGGTCACTCAACAACAGGTACAAATATGATTCTGTCATTGTACATGTGGGTGTGACCTGAGACGTATCTCCCTGGACTACATGAAAAGACACATGGAGGAGCACTTGGATTATGTAGCCCAGGTGAGTATGACCCTAGCCCTGAGCAGCATCCTACCATCACCCAGAATGATACCACAGTACAAGTAGAAAATGATTGATTTCAACAATTGGCTAAGTTTCTGGTGTCATTCTAACGGGTTCCAGTATCTGTCTGCCTGGGATTATATGATTGACAGACCTTGAAGCTTTGCCAGAGATGGCCTGCATCTGTCACCCCTGGGCTTCTGGATACTGGCCAAGCTCTTGTCACCCTTATAGTGCCTTTTTTAGGTGGTGTTCTAAAGACCAAATTACCACTGTAACAGCTACAAACAAATGCAATCTGAGGGTCATGTTGCACAATGCTAGAAGTCTAAAGCTCAAAATGCACTCACTCAAGGCACTCCATAAAACTGAGAACATCAACATTTGTGCTGTAACAGACTCCTGGGTCAAGGCAGCAGAAAGCACCCCTGCACTACCAGGCTATAACTCATTCCACACCTTTCAGCCCCAGAACTTAGACCGAAGCTCCAAAGGCGGTGGTGTTTCCATATTCATAAAGGATGCACACACCTCCAGATTGCTAGCAAAACATAACACATCAGAGATATTTCAGGTGCAGCTAACATTGGGTAAGACAACGATTCAGGTCGTAGCCTGCTATAGGTCCCCAACCATGTCCCAAGACTCACACTCCACGTTCCTAAGAACCATGGAGAATATTAGGGTCCAACCTAACACTCTCTTACTAGGTGACTTCAACTTCCTCTCCATTAACTGGGTAAACTACTCATGTACCAATACACTCACCCAACGTTTCTGGAGTTCATTAATTCCAATGTCCTGGACCAGCTCATTCTTACCCTCACTAGAGGTAGCAACATCCTTGACCTGTTCATTACTAACATGGGTGACCATTGCTCTACATCAAAAGTCAGCTCCTCCCTGGTTAGATCCGACCACAAACTAATCACATTGGAAATCCACATCCCTCCCACCCCCACCAAGCAAAGGTAGCCACAATGAAGAACTTCTCCAAAGCTAACTTTGGGATCCTAAAAACAGAGGTGGCTAACTTCATGGCACCAATACAAATGGAGAATAGCTGTGTGACTACAGAATCATATACCAATGCATTGTACGAACACATACACAAATACATGGATCTCGCCATACCCAATAAAACCAAGACACTCTCCTCCAAAAGAAGGAAGCCAATCTGGTGGTCCCCTGCCAGAAACAAACTCTACAAAAGAAGGAGAAAACTGATGCAGAATAAGGTGAAGTCCCAAGACTGGAAAACTCCCTTATCTGCCTCAACAAAAAGTTGAGATCCCTCATCAAATCCTTTAAAGCTAGGCATGAAAACAGAACTGCAGCAGATAGTAAAGACAACCACAAGGCCTTATATAGTTATGTAAAGAATCTCCATGGCAATACCCAGATTTGCTCTGAGCTACTGCACAATGGTACCTCCTATACCGAGCCAACAGATATTGCCAGTATACTGGCTGACAGATTCAGTGCCAACTATACCCCTCTCTTCCCCCAAAGGACCAATCATAATACCAGTAAATTGCCAGGCACCCAGTATTACTGCTGCACAGGTTAAAACAGCATGGTCCAAGGCCAAGAATACAGCTTCTATGGGACCTGACAATATCTTTGTTTGTGTTCTACATGAACTACAGAGTGAACTGGCACCTCACCTGTGTGCCCTGTTCAGTCACAGCCTCACCTCAGGCTTTGCCCCTGCTGAATGGTGCACTGCTGCAGTCATCTCTCATCACAAAGGAGGAGCTACTACAAACCCTGGGAACTATCACTCCATTAGCCTGATGAGTCTGATATGCAAAGCTATGGAAGACATCATCATGGACCTAATAAACAAGGATATAGGGAATCTCCTAACTCTAGATCCCACACAGTTTGGTTTTGTGAAGGGTAGATTATGCCTGCTCATCTTGGTCGATTTCTTTGAGTCAGTCACCAGAGCTGTGGATGAAGGCAAGGTGGTTCATACAGCCTACCTTGATCTGGCCAAGGCTTTTGATACCATTCCCCACTCAGGAATCATAGAAAAACTCACTAAGCTTGGCATCAACCCCTATATCACTAGGTGGGTTGCAAACTGGCTCACAGATAGAACCCACAGTGTGAAAGTAGCTGACTCCAAGGCAGACTGCCAATTAGTCACAAGTGGAGTCCCACAGGGTTCGGTCCTGGGTCCTCTCCTGTTTGGTATCTACTTCTCCGAAGTCCAGGCCAACATGAAGGGACTCTGGCTGACAAAGTTCACAGACAATTGCAAGTTGGGAGCTATTATTAACTCCCCAAGTGATGTTGACATCCTACAGAATGGCCTCACTGTGACTAACAACTGATGTCAGAACCATGGCCTTAAGCTCAATGCCAAAAAATGTGTCGTCATCCCCTTTGGGAAAAACCCAGTTCCCATGAATTACCACATTGATGGTAGTCCAATGAACACAGAAGATATTATAAGAGGTCTGGGAACACAGGTTGACAGCAACCTCTCTTTTGATCACCACATTGTCACTGTGGTCAGAAAGTGCTTCTGTGTGGCATATTTCATTACTAATGATTTTACATCCAGGAAGAAAGAGGTCATTGTCTCCCTCTACTCTTCCCTCATTAGGCCAATCATCGAGTACAATGCCCCATTTGGCATGTACCTCACTAGACACCTGCAACAACTGGAGAGGCCACAAAAGTACCTCACAAATAGGATCATAGGCCTTAAACACTTGTCCTACATGGACAGACTCAAAAAACTCCAACTATTCTCTGTCTCATATCACCTACTTAGAGGCAATCTCTGCTTGACTTACAAAGCCATGTCTGACCCAGCTATGTTAGAAATGCTACATCTAAAGAAATCCCAATCCCTCTGCACCACAAGCCCCAAAGACCTTAACCTCATTACCACAATTAACAGAACATGCTGGAGGGACAGGTTCATAACCCAGAGACTGCCCATGCTATGGAACAGACTTCCCATACATGGTGAACAGATGAAACCAGGCTGTAATGCAAAATGGGTTGTTTTATTTTCGTTAACCAAAGTTATTAAGCACTTTTGGCTATGCACAGCGCAGCCTTCATCAGAATACATTTCCTTACAAACACTTCTTCCTTAAATAAAAAAATACTAACCAATCACAGACATGAATCAGTTAGCTACCTAGTACGCAATCACTACCTTGCCCATTCACTCATTTAAAATTGATAATCTATGTTCTGACACTTTGCATGAACAATAGAGACATTCCTTACAAGGTTAGTGTGTACAATCCACCCCCTTCACCCTTTAATTGACACCTTTGAAAAAATAGTATTGGAAGAAATATGTGAGTCCCAAGAGAGAAACAAAACTAAGAAAATAAATTGGAATCTAAGTAAGGAAGAATTTAACTTATTAATGGACTTGAGGAAAAGATGAGACTATCAGGATAATGACTCCTAATAAGGGAGGAGGAATGGTATTATTTAGATCAACAGACTACTCAGATGAAATGCAAAAATTTGTTGTTTGATGAAGAGACATACGTTGTGGTTTCTCCCAATCAGATTAACATCTCCTATGCTTAGATTAACTCCTATTTAGATGAATATTTAATAAACAACAGAATAGAACAAGAATTATATCTTTTTTTGTATGTGAGGGACCCAAAAATCCCCCCTTTTTTGGGATCCCGAAAATACACAAAAACATTGACAAACCCCCTTTTAGAGCCATTGTGGCAGCAGGGAACTCCAAAACTTATCCATTAGCAGTATTAGTTGATTTCTGGGTGAAACGTAGTCAATGACAGTGAACATTTGGTCAGAGACTCCTGGGAATTTCTAGGGGCCTTAAAAAAAGAGAAATGGCAAGATAATCCGATACCCCTTACCATAGATGTGAAAGATTTATTCACGCTGATACCCAAGGAGGAAGGCTTGGAATTTTCCAAAAAGCTTTATTTAATTTTTCAAAGTTAGAGCATAACAAGATTATTCTAATTTGTGAAATTATGAGTTTAATATTAGAAAACAACTATCTTCTTCGAAGGAGAGTGCTATCAACAAATACGGGGTGTGGTGATGGGGGCAGCATGTGCCCCAGTATACCCAAATATAGTACTTTTGGGATGGGAATCTTATTACATATTTAACAGCCCTTACTGGAATAAAATACAACTTTATTCCAGATTTTTGGACGACATATTTGTTTTATGGAAGGGTACACAAGATGAAATTTCCGAATTTATGATGTATTTAAGTGGAACTACTGAGTTTTTAGAGTTTACCTTCAACCATGACTTTACAAGTATTAATTATTTGGATGTACAAATCATTAAAGATGTGGATGGATTCAGATCACGTATATACAGGAAAGAAACATTTTTTAACACTTACTTACACTTTGGGAGTAATCACCCTCAAGCGCAAAAAAGAAGTATAGTGAAGGGACAGGCAGTAAGGGTTGCAAGAATGACCTCCCACTACCAAGACTTGGAAGAAGAATGAAGTAAAATACAAATAATATTTGAAGAGAGGGGATATCCCAAACAGCTAGTCAAGGAAATTATTTCAGAAGTACATAATAAGTGGGGCACAGAATATCTCCCATTAATAGGGGTAGGACTACAAAAAAACAACTCGGAAATCAATAAGGAAAATGATAAATATAAAAGAGCATGTGTACTGGAATATAATTCTTTAACCAAGGAATTTAGGGAGATAATTCAAAAGAATTGGACCATCTTTAAAACTAATCAGGAAATATATAAAAAGTTGGGAGAGGATCCTAAATTTGTGAATAAAACAGGGTATAACATTACGTCTCTTAGAACATAAGCTAGAACCTAAAACAGGAAGAAGTATGGGTACTAGACCCTGTGGAATGTGTAAACAATGTTGTTTCATACATAAAGAGAACTCAGTAGTCTTAGATAATAGGATGAAAAGCAGAGTAGAATTTGCAAAAGGGAACTGTATGAGTTGTGTATTTAGCTGTTTGCAACTCCTGTTTAGGATTTTATTTGGGAAAGACAGAATGGGCACTCAGGAATAGGGTGTATGAACATGTTAATGATATCAAAAATAAAAAACAACAAGTGCATTATACAAACATTCTGAGGTATGTCCCTCCTTTATCAAATTTACATTTGGAATTGTAGAGCAAGTTAAATCAAATCCCAGGAGGGGGTGACTGGAAAAACTTGTTAAAGAAAAAAGAAACACAGTGGTAATTCAGAACAGCAGCAATGTCCCCCCCCCCGGTTTAAATGAAAGTATTTCTATTGTCCCAGTTTTGCAGGAGAGGGCAAACAAAATATGAAACATATATAAATAAATGAAAGAAGCAGTGGCAGAATAAAGGTATCTGGATGAAAACAGTAAAATTGCTTATATTACACTTCCAGATACCACCACGGCAATTCCAATGTTTAAGCTTTTTATTGCAATATTAAAAAACAAAACAAAACAATATAAAAGCTTTTGTGTAAGCGCTTTCGGGTATTAATGTACCCTTCTTTAGACAAATGGCTATTCATATCTAAGCAGTCATTTAAATAGTCAAAAAAGGCGTCAAAAATCTGCCTTAAAGAAACATTAACTATATTCACATGAGATGTCAATATAAACATTTCATATCACTTATTTCTTCATATCTACTTAGTAGCATATTCATTTGTCATCTACATATTGGTCCTATTAAAATCAATCATAAACGTAATAAATTTAATACGTAATAAATTTCCTTCAGAAACCTGCGTATTTCGCATAACTAATAATCATTGCATTTCGCATTCATCTTCCTACGACTAATAAATATGAAATATATATATAAAAATAGAATATATTAAAATAGAATTAAAAACATATATATTAATATAATAATATACATTGTTCTGCAAATTCATTAAATGCCACTGAATATATCAATCATAACAATCTGTTGATATATAAAGTGTTATTTCATGTTATATACTATTTATTATTTCAGCTGATATTAAAATACATATTATAATTTATAATCTATAATTTATTAGTGTGTCTTAGTGGCCTATCTCGTAGAAATGGTTTGAGTGTTGTCCTATCATTTAAGCCCTTCCCTTTGACTGCATTCGAATAATCCATCTCATTTCTTCCTGCTTTGTGAAATTCTTAACATTTCCTAGTCGAACAAAGGGAAGGGCTTAAATGATAGCACAACACTCAAACCATTTCTACGAGATAGGCCACTAAGACACACTAATAAATTATAGATTATAAATTATAATATGTATTTTAATATCAGCTGAAATAATAAATAATATATAACATGAAATAACACTTTATATATCAACAGATTATGATTGATATATTCAATGGCATTTAATGAATTTGCAGAACAATGTATATTAATATAGTAATATATATGTTTTAATTATATTTTAATATATTCTATTTTTTATATATATATATTTCATATTTATTAGTCGTAGGAAGATTAATGCGAAATGCAATGATTATTAGTTATGTGAAATACGCAGATTTCTGAAGGAAATTTATTACGTATTAAATTTATTACATTTATGACTGATTTTAATAGGACCAATATGTAGATGACAAATGAATATGCTACTAAGTAGATATAAAGAAATAAGTGATATGAAATGTTTATATTGACATCTCATGTGAATATAGTTAATGTTTCTTTAAGGCAGATTTTTGGGGCCATTTTTGACTATTTAAAATGACTGCTTAGATATGAATAGCTATTTGTCTGAAGAAGGGCACATTGATACCCGAAAGCGCTTACACAAAAGCTTTTATATTGTTTTGTTTTGTTTTTTAATATTGCAATAAAAAGCTTAAACATTGGAATTGCCGTGGTGATATCTGGAAGTGTGATATAAGCAAAATATGAAACATACTGAAAATAAGTGATGGAATTTGAATGCATAATCCAGGCTTTTTAATTATGTTTGAATAATTGTTTGTTTTCAAGTACAAAGTGTCAGAACATAGATTATCAATTTTCAACGAGTGAATGGGCAAGGTAGTGATTGTGTACTAGGTAGCTATTTAATTCATGTCTGTGATTGTTTAGTATTTTTTATTTAAGGAAGAAGTGTTTGTAAGGAAATGTATTCTGATGAAGGTTACGCTGTACATAGCAGAAAGCACTTAATAACTTTGGTTAACGAAAATAAAACAACCCATTTTGCATTACAGCCTGGTTTCATCTGTTCACCAAGTTATTTTAAATTTGGGTGTATTAGATACAGACTTCCAATACATGTCAAGCAGAGCACCTCGCTGACCCTCTTCAAGGGAAATCTTGATGAGTGGATGGGAAACAGAAAATTCACCCCGGGGATAACACCAGTGGCTCTACTTGACAGAGGCACTGGGAACTAATGTCAGGTGGCACTATGCCAGGGTAATCCTATGGCTAGGCTTGTAAAGGCCCCAGGGCCATTAGCCTAGTACACACCTATGAACCTATGTGAGGAGACTGGTGGCACAGTCATAATGCTTGATTAAATAGGTGTTTCCTAATTTGAGTTCTAAACTCTGCATATGGGGGAATTCTCTTAGGTAGGTTGGCAGTGATTTTCAGAGTTTAGGGGCTAGTGTGGAGAAAGCATGATTGGTGGAGAGTAGTTTAACTGCAGGTGTGACCATACTGGGGGTGGATTGAAAGAGGCATCTTATCTTGTATGATGAGG
The DNA here is from genome assembly GCF_019279795.1 of Protopterus annectens. NCBI lineage: Eukaryota > Metazoa > Chordata > Ceratodontiformes > Protopteridae > Protopterus > Protopterus annectens. The sequence continues at coordinate 780,585,746 of NC_056749.1, read as the reverse complement.
TTTTAGGAAAGTGTTTGCGTGACAGAGGCAAGAATGGGATTTATAGAGGGAGGCCAACAGTGGGTCAGAAATGTGTCTGATTGGCAGCCAACTGGCTTTAGAGGGGTTGTAGATGACTTGCAGGCCAGTTAGAATTAAGCACTTCAATTAAGAGAATGACTGTATTGCAGAGGATAGATAATCCATGACATTACAAGGAATTATATTACATTTGGCATCAACTGCCTAATAACAGCTTGATCACCTAAATTTTACTAAATGAATGGTTTTAAGTTGTTGTTGTTGTTGTGTCTTTCGGCTTTTTCTGGTTAGGGGTTGCCACAGCAGAACTCCGGTCTGCTAATGATTGGCAGTAGATTTTTACGTGCCGAATTGCCAGCCCTGACACACAACCTTCAACAAAGGTACGCCCATTCACGCATGTCTCCACACAGAAGACGCGCTTGCTGAGAATCGAACAGGACAACGTCATACTGTGAGGTGACAACAATACCGCAGCACCACCACCGCAGACTATTTGATTATTATGATAAAGATGCACAGCTTACTTCATCCTTATTACAGTTATGAAACTGCTGTTCTAACTGCACATACCATGATATCTCAGTAGCAAAAAAAATGGATGAACACTTGTCTGTGACGAATAAAGGTTTGTTGCTTTGGAACACTACCTGGGTTTCATGATTTTTGGAAATTATTGTGACTGAGCTCATCAACTAAGTTTTAAGATTATACAGGAGTGAGATATGTACTAATTGGATCTCTGATACTGTAGCTAATGCCTGGAATAGGCTACCAAATTATAGCAAAGCAAGTGTTAGTTTAGACATTTTTATGAAGAACCTGGCACTTATGGTGATGACTATTTTGGTATACTGGCAAGCTATAAAGCATCATTTCCTCTGCCTGAAATAATTGTATATACCAATGATTAATACATACCTCGTGGTTCTACTGAGAGACCTAATTTCACATTGTGGTATTGAAGTAAGTACATCTAAATTACTTGTTTTTTGTTCATCCATAAACATAGCATATATGACCAACTAAGTATGTACTAAGTAAAATGTAAGCTCTGAAAATTAAATGTGGGAAGCAATATGTAAACAAAGTCATCCATCCATTTTAAAATAACCTACTTTATTTTTTACAGAATTGTGGCATTGCCTCATCAAATTCCAGGAACCAGTGAAGACAAGGTTTTGAAGGTCACACATGCACACACACATACACACACATGCACGCACACGTGTGTACATGCACACACACACATACATGCACACACGCACATATACCTGGAGCTAATCGGGATGATCATCAATCACCCTAATGCATGCTTTGGAAGGTTAGAAGAAGATTATCCAGAGCCCCCCACCCCCATCCCTAAACACAGTCAATGTCTGAGAAAATGCTACATGTTATTTCTTATTCTAGGATAAATTGCCAAGTATGGTGCTTTCTACTTGTCCTTGAATGTAATAATTGCTTAAGGCAGCTATTCATACTGAAATATCTTGTATTTTTATGTTGGTTGAAAGGCTTTTGATGACTACAATCTAAAAGTAAATTCTAATAGTATTAAAGCAGCAGTTTTTATTGTCTCATTGTCTTGAGATGGAAACTAAGTTTCTCATACTCAGCAAACAATTATGACAAAGCTATCAACTGTACAAATGTTCACTGAATGTCTAGACTTTTGTCTCATATTTTTGGTCTGCTCCTCATAAAAATCTGTGGTTTTATGGCAAATTCCTGATAAGTGAAGTCACTAAATAATGACATACATTTGAGTTTCAGACTTCGCATCCTTCAGAAAATGAATGCAAACAGAAATCAGGTTAGTTTAGCAACATTCTACATTTATAAGAGAAATATTTAAAATCTGTCCATATTTTTGGCTGTTCTCCCTGCATTAATTTAGGTTTTGTCCAGATTTTTCAGCTAAGAGGTTGAGAGGTATGAGTTATGTTATATTCCATCCTGGTTTTAGTGCAGTGGCATTGAAAGAGAATTAATGAATAGCACAGTAAAATCCTGTTTTTCAAAGCTATGGTGGTGCTGCGGTAGCATTGTCGCCTCATAGCAAGACGTTGTCCCATTCAATTCTCAGCTAGAGCATCTTCTGTGTGGAGGCATACATGAATGGGGCATGCCTTTGTTGAAGGTTGTGCGTCAGGGCTGGTAACCCAGTACGTAAAAATCCACTACCAATCATTAGCGGACCGGAGTTCTGCTGTGGCGACCCCTTACCGGGAAAAGCCGAAAGACACAAATGAAGAATGTAATTCATTACAAATATACTTTGTCAGGTGTCACAGTAAATGTTTGCACAAAGAACAATGAAGCACACCTGTGATTTAATACACTGCTGGCCTGGAAAGTTGCAGAAGTCTATTGATGGTATACTGAGTTGCTGCTTATATGGAAAGTTGCAGAAGTCTATTGATGGTATACTGGGTTGCTGCTCATAAGCCCATAATGGGGTCTTCCATCTCCAACTTGTGACGCTTAAGGTTCTCTCCTTCTCTCTTGGGACATAGCAGGGCTTTCATGTACAGGAAAGACCAGTAGTCAGTTATACACTGTCACAGTTCCATGATGCACAGTTTAACTACTGGTTCAGATGAGGGCAGGTAATGAACTCAGCAGGGTGATGTTTATTCGACCTTAGGCACAACATTTATATGATCCTGATGGTCCTCCTTATAAATAGATGCTTCCTGTTGGTCTGCATCTACAGTGGAAATTTCAAAAGTAAAGACAGATTTTAAAATTTATTTATTTATTTTATTTTTTATTTTACATTTGTTAACCGGGGTGTCTGACTGAGCCGAAAAGGCCCTTTTTCTGCAGAGGCCCGGGGAGAAAAGCTCCACACAGAAAAATTACAGATACATTTAGTTATTTAGACATGATCAGTATACACACAAATTACAATAGACATGCTTTTACAGTGGTATGCAGCACATCAACAGTTACAGTGGAGAGAACAAACAAGAAAATATTAATTTAAAAATAAAGGTAATTAATAGATTTGTGGTGTACAGCTGAAATTTGGTACATAGGTAGAATACATACATAGTACACAGGTACAGTACATACATTGTACATTAGACAGTGTCTGTAAGAGTGAAAACTATTATCAAGTACTCTAGGTTTAGTATGTGTAAAAGTCAGTCATTAGAGTTGCCAGCACTGTGATGCTGAGACTGACACTGCACACTTAGCAGCATGTCTTGCTGGTCATGCAGATATGTTACACAAGAGCTGTCCTACTGTCTAGGCATGTATCACACACATCCGTGTATCAGATACTTCACCAGTTTCTGCTGCTTCTCTTTCAATACCACATGGAGTACAACCTCTTTTCAACAGCACTAACACCTCATTTGTCCCTAATTAATGTTAATGAATTTGCTACTGAATCTTTTCTCTGAATCATTCTGATAACTGCAGTATATTGTGTGGGTTCATTCAAACCTGCCCTCTGCATTTCTAACCACCCTTTGAAGAGATAGTCTCTTTGTATCCACTTTGGATCTCACTCACTGCTGATAGGGTATTCGGAAATAATGCGGGGCATGTTTATGCAGCAGTAGCTGTAAAAGAACAAGCATTTTACTTGTACTACAAGGGATTTCTGAATTGTTAGTTATTTTTAGCAAATGAATAGTTGCCTTAAATTGTATGAATATGTAAGCTGAGTAATGAAACGACCCACTTCAGAGATCATCTGATGGTAAGAAAGAGTAAACAGAATTAATATTACAACAGAAATTGTGAATTCAGAAGTAGATAATGGCTATGATGCTACAAATCCCTTTGCTATGATACAAAGACGTGCATAACATGAGGCATTCAGAACATCTGCGTATTTACAGTACAGGTGGTGCACAGATTAGTGGACAGTGCATTTCATATGTAAATATTTCATTAAATGCTTTCTTTCATTAGGATGTATGCATTTATTTTTCCTTTGAAGATGTGTGTTCTTATTCATGGACACTTTGAAGCCAAACTACTTCAGATACTTAGTGTGCACATAGCCTTAGGCTGTTCAGCTTGCAATGGCACAACATCCACTAATTTTCTACTGTGGCTTCGCTGGAGTGTAAAGCCATTCCCTACTGAACTGTACTACTATACCATGCAATGTCTGCCAATATCCAGCAGTTTGGTGACTTAATGTGCATTCTTCACATAAATATGCTATTTTTTATTTAAAAAATTGAATCTGTTAGCTTAGAGTGAAAATAGTAACTGCAAAATCGTTATGTGTTGGTTATATATATTTATGACACAGACCTAAGACACAGCTTATCACGTGATAAGATAAATCTGAGTGACTTAAAAAAAACAAAACACATCCAAGTAAAACTCATGAATAGCAGGTAATCCTGCTTCTTTTTTGTTTCCTTTACTGAGTAAATCCACATATACAAGACATTAGTCAGACTAAAGGCCTACAAAATCATTACTACAGCTTCTTTACTGAGTAAATCCACATATGCAAGACATTAGTCAGACTAAAGGCCCACAAAATCATTACTACAGCTTCTTTACTGAGTAAATCCACATATACAAGACATTAGTCAGACTAAAGGCCTACAAAATCATTACTACAGCTTCTTTACTGAGTAAATCCACATATGCAAGACATTAGTCAGACTAAAGGCACACAAAATCATTACTACAGCTTCTTTACTGAGTAAATCCACATATACAAGACATTAGTCAGACTAAAGGCCCACAGAATCATTACTATAGCTTCTTTACTGAGTAAATCCACATATACAAGACATTAGTCAGACTAAAGGCCCACAAAATCATTACTACAGATTTAGCTAAGAAACAGAAATTTCTCAAAGCAAATACATTACAAAATAGTGTTTTTCTCAGTTAGAGGAGGGGAGCCTGACTGTTTTTACTTCTATCCAGCCTGCAGGAAACTGTTGGAAACAGATTATAAATTTGTGGTAATGTGTCATGACTGCATACTTTGCAAAAGTGCATATGTTTAGTGGACTATAAATTAAACACAATTGTACATTAATTTGTTTATACGATATTCTGCAGAAACTGCATTCAATAGTTTGTATATATTATAGCTGTCAATTTTGTAGGTAAGTAGTAGGCTAGCTGCCCTTGTCGGACACTTTAAATGCAGCAAATTTTCCTTTCAAAGGTAAGAATCAAACTCTGTGACTTGTGCCTTTGAGGTAAATATTTTAACCATTGTACTAACCCCCACTCCCCCTAAAGCATTACTTTGCAGTGAATACATTGACACAGTTGCATGGGTAAATACTAGGTCTGTGTGGCTACTATTATAAGCTGAACCAATAACCATAGGTTGGAATCAAATCCTCCAGCTTGTATCTGTGAAGTAACACCTAACCCTGTTCCAGATACAAATACTCACACAGGTGCTAAGATTTCTAGATGCAAATTAAACAAACTATATGCACAATCACCAAAATATATAACATTTACAACATAGCAATATTTTTGACATTAGCATTTATATAATTTTCATAAACAAAAAGATAATGCAGTTAACAGTACAATAACACAGAACATTTGTTTAGAAAAGGGAATGCTACAATTCAACAAAACTATCTTGTGAAATGCAATCTCCCTGAACCTGATTCCTGAAACTGAAGTGTCCTTGAGCATATTAACTATTGTGTGTTGTACTGTAAGAAGTTAGTATATGTTTGCACTTCTTTCACCCTTATATGATGTGTCTTTTTCCCCATGGCTCTGCCAACATGGATTTAATATATTTAAGCTGGAAGGAATGGTTGCATTAAGGGGGCTTGTCATTGCCAAAACTAATGATTTTCAACCTTCACTTTTGAATTCATTATGTTTGTTTTTCATGACTTTATTTCTTTGTCAATACAATCTGCAGGTTGTAGGTGTACTTATCATGAAGGATTCAGTACATATAATGGCAAATAGACTGCAACAAAGATTGAAAAAAAGGAAAAGAAGAAACTGTGCAGCACGGAGAAATGTTACCTACATACTTAGCAGTAAGCTGGGTCATATTGCACAACTAAATATAAACGTCTGTCTTTTGTATTGTATTGTTAGTTTTATGAGGAGCAGCTACAGCTTGTAGAGTGCCTCGTAGATGTATCTGTCATGTTAACTAAGTTTATCTTGAGCTTGGCTGTTAGCTGCAATATATATAACATGACATCAGATGACTGGCAATCTGTTCATTCAGATGGGAGCTGATCTTTTTATTGGCAATTCTTCTATTTCTGTTTTCAAGTACTTTCCATATAAAATTCTTTGCAATACTTCTTTACACTCTGGCACACATCTTAATACCCTTCAGTTCTTGTCTCATACGTCTGAAACTGATGTAATGGGATAGTGATGCAGCCTGTCTTGTGACACCCTATCAGTCCTTTTTTATTAGCATTGCATCTACATCCCTTCCCAGCACACCAGTCTTACACCTCTCTGATATTTATGTCCATGCTTCTACACTCCTTCCTTGCTCATAAGCCTTATGCATCCCTTATGTTTATGTCCAGGTTTTTACATGCCTCACCAATGTATCAGCCATCTACCCTCTCAAATACAATAAATGTCCATGTTTCTGCATCCCTCACCAGTGCATCAACCTTCCACCTCTATCATATTCATGTCCATATTTCTGCATCCCTCACCAATGCATCAGCCTTCTACCCCTCTCATATACAGTAAATGTCCATGTTTCTGCATCCCTCACCAATGCATCAACCTTCCACCTCTATCATATTCATGTCCATATTTCTGCATCCCTCACCAATGCATCAGCCATCTACCCTCTCAAATACAGTAAATGTCCATGGTTCTGCATCCCTCACCAGTGCATCAACCTTCCACCTCTATCATATTCATGTCCATATTTTTGCATCCCTCACCAATGCATCAGCCTTCTACCTCTCTCATATACAGCAAATGTCCATGTTTCTGCATCCCTCACCAATGCATCAACCTTCTACCCTCTCAAATACAGTAAATGTCCATGGTTCTGCATCCCTCACCAGTGCATCAACCTTCCACCTCTATCATATTCATGTCCATATTTCTGCATCCCTCACCAATGCATCAGCCTTCTACCTCTCTCATATACAGGAAATGTCCATGTTTCTGCATCTCTCACCAATGCATCAACCTTCCACCTCTCTCATATTCATCTCCAGGTTTCTGCATCCCTCACCAGCACATCAGAATGCATTATCAGATGCTATATTTATGTCCATGTTTCTACATCTCTCCCTCCTGTTTATGTCCATATCTTTGCATCCTTCCCCAGCACATCAGTATAAATGTGAGCTTCTTTCCCATGATTATTTCTATAGTTGGGAGGAGTCAGCCTCTAAGGAAGGTTGGATAGATGATGAAGATGGAACACAACTAGGACAAAATTGTTAGCATAAGGAGTAAACTTAAAATAGTGGAGAAATCAGGGACATTATTGAAGAAGAAGAGAAGAGAAGAGAAAAGAAGCAAAGATGAGAGAAGAGAAGAGAAGAGAAAGGAAGAGAAGAGAAGGGAAGAGAAAAGAAGAGAAGAGAAGGGAAGAGAAAAGAAGAGAATAGAAGAAAAGAGAAGAGAAGAGAAGAGAAGACAAGGGAAGAGAAGAGAAAAGAAGAGAAGAGAAGGTAAGAGAAGGTAAGAGAAGATAAGAGAAGAGAAGAGAAGAGAAGGGAAAAGGAGAGAAGAGAAAAGAAGAGAAGAGAAGAGAAGGAAGAGAAAAGAAGAGAAGAGAAGGTAAGAGAAGGTAAGATAAGGTAAGAGAAGAGAAGAGAAGTGAAGCAAAGAGAAGAGAGGAGAAGAGAAGGGAAAAGAAGGAAAGAGAAGAGAAGGGAAGAGAAGAGAAAAGAAGAGAAAAGAAGAGAATAGAAGAGAAGAGAAGGGAAGAGAAAAGAAGAGAAGAGAAGAGAAAGGAAGAGAAGAGAAGAGAAGAGAAGAGAAGAGAAGAGAAGAGAAGAGAAGAGAAGAGAAGAGAAGAGAAGAGAAGAGAAAGGAAGAGAAGAGAAGAGAAGAGAAAAGAAGAGAAGAGAAGAGAAGAGAAAAGAAGAGAAGAGAAAGAAGAGAAGAGAAGAGAAGAGAAGAGAAGAGAAGGGAAGGAAAAGAAGAGAAGAGAAGAGAAGGAAAAGAAGAGAAGAGAAGAGAAGAGAAGAGAAGAGAAGAGAAAGGAAGAGAAGAGAAGAGAAGAGAAAAGAAGAGAAGAGAAGAGAAGAGAAAAGAAGAGAAGAGAAAAGAAGAGAAGAGAAGAGAAGAGAAGAGAAGGGAAGGGAAAAGAAGAGAAGAGAAGAGAAGAGGAGAGAAGAGAAAGGAAGAGAAGAGAAGGAAGAGAAAGAAGAAGAGAAGAGAAGAGAAGAGAAGAGAAGAGAAAGGAAGAAAAGAGAAGAGGAGAGAAGAAAAGAGAAGGGAAGAGAAAGGAAGAGAAGAGAAGAGGAGAGAAGAGAAGAGAAGGGAAGAGAAAAGAAGAGAAGAGAAGAGAAAGGAAGAGAAGAGGAGAGAAGAGAAAGGAAGGGAAAAGAAGAGAAGAGAAGAGAAGAGAAGAGGAGAGAAGAGAAAGGAAGAGAAGAGAAGGGAAGAGAAGAGAAGAGAAGAGAAGAGAAGAGAAGAGAAAGGAAGAGAAGAGAAGAGGAGAGAAGAGAAGAGAAGGGAAGAGAAAAGAAGAGAAGAGAAGAGAAGAGAAGAGAAAGGAAGAGAAGAGAAGCGAAGAGAAGAGAAGAGAAGAGAAGAGAAGAGAAGAGAAGAAAAGAGAAAGGAAGAAAAGAAAAGAGGAGAGAAGAGAAGAGAAGGGAAGAGAAAAGAAGAGAAGAGAAGAGAAAGGAAGAGAAGAGAAAAGAAGAGAAAAGAAGAGAAGAGAAGAGAAGAGAAGAGAAGATAAGAGAAAGGAAGAGAAGAGAAGAGAAGAGAAAAGAAGAGAAGAGAAGAGAAGAGAAAAGAAGAGAAGAGAAAAGAAGAGAAGAGAAGAGAAGAGAAGAGAAGAGAAGGGAAGGAAAAGAAGAGAAGAGAAGAGAAGGGAAAAGAAGAGAAGAGAAGAGAAGAGAAGAGAAGAGAAGAGAAGAGAAAGGAAGAGAAGAGAAGAGAAGAGAAAAGAAGAGAAGAGAAGAGAAGAGAAGAGAAGAGAAGAGAAGAGAAGAGAAGAGAAGAGAAGAGAAGGAAGGGAAAAGAAGAGAAGAGAAGAGAAGAGAAGAGGAGAGAAGAGAAAGGAAGAGAAGAGAAGGGAAGAGAAAAGAAGAGAAGAGAAGAGAAGAGAAGAGAAGAGAAAGGAAGAGAAGAGAAGAGGAGAGAAGAGAAGAGAAGGAAGAGAAAAGAAGAGAAGAGAAGAGAAGAGAAGAGAAGAGAAGAGAAGAAAAGAGAAAGGAAGAGAAGAGAAGAGGAGAGAAGAGAAGAGAAGGGAAGAGAAAAGAAGAGAAGAGAAGAGAAAGGAAGAGAAGAGGAGAGAAGAGAAAGGAAGAGAAGAGAAGAGAAAATAAGAGAAGAGAAGAGAAGAGAAGGGAAGAGAAAAGAAGAGAAGAGAAGAGAAGAAAAGAGAAAGGAAGAGAAGAGAAGAGAAGAGGAGAGAAAAGAAGATAAGAGAAGAGAAGAAAAGAGAAAGGAAGAGAAGAGAAGAGAAGAGAAGAGAAGAGAAGAGAAGGGAATATGTCCTGACACTGAGCCCGGGACAATTCCTGAAAGGATAATATCTTTGGTAGAGAGAATAGCACATATTTTTATTTCCATTGTTTTATTTATAAGGTAGTTTCTCAACCAGGAAAGAGGGCATCTTTAAAAATTACTTATACAATATATACAGACATTTTTGCAATGTATGTGTCCTACACAGAAAGCCTTATGTGAAAAACATTTTAGGTATGCATAACACTATGACTTATGTCTAATTACTAGCGTCTTTTTTCACTGTAGTATGTACTCTATCTTATTATATTTCACTATCCCGAAACTCAAATCCTGTATTAAGTGAAACACTTCTCGTGTTCATTTACCTTGTTTGAAAAGTAAGCTATGCTACTCAAGATTAACATATACAGGTCTGAATCAGCTTTTTTGATTCTATTTTTTATTCCTTCTTAAATCAAAGTGTTATCACTATCACTAGTTTATTTGAATGTATCTCAGTCCACTGTATAACATGCGATATATTACTATATTCAACTACCACTAAATGTAACCACTGCAAATTGTGTATGACAACAGTTTTATAATGTACAGGAGAGAGTCGATTATCCAAATGTTGATTTTCCAAAACATCAATTATCCAAACTCAGCCTTCCAAAGTTTTGAGGTAGGAAAAATCATAAAGTCTGAATATTTAAACATTATATGTATTCACTTGTGTGTGTTTTTTGAGCTTGTAGCCCACTCATGTGTGAAAAATATCCTTAATTGTCCACTGGAATTGCTGAATGGTTGAAAAGTGTATTCCTTGCGTGCAGAAAAAAACAAGATTTTAGAAGTATTTTATCCGGTTCAATGAATTGTATTATTATCTGAACAGTCTGATTATCCAAACTACCCTAGGTCCCAGTTAGTTCGGATAATCGAGTCTCTACTGTACTAAGATAAGCTTTCTATTGTACACCTACTGTAATTCATTCTTCCTATTTTTATAATCTTGTACTGTTAATGGAACTTTTGTGCCCGGGCCTCCTCTGAAAATGGGCAGCCTGCCCAGTCGGACTTCCCCAGTAAACAAATGTAAAATAAAATAAATAAATAAATAAATAAAATAAAAGCAGCATTTTTGAACTGGTTAAAAAGGAAAATGTGGGCAACTGTGACAAAGAACTTTATCTGGAAAAAACTCTTGCAAATAATCCTTGGCCTACATTTTTTACTGTATTAGAGACAGTCAAGATGGCACAGAAAAACATGCTGGGTAAGAGAAAGACGTCTGCATCTACTAACAAACTCAGGAACCTGTGATAAAACTATATTTTAACTTCCTTTAACTGTCTAAAGAAGGAGCAGTGTTGTTTTGCAAAGAAAAATATGCAGTGCAGACCATGCAATCTTTATGCATTGAGCGCTAATCTTTTTGCCCTGACTGCCAGTGCAATCTTAAAGACGCTTTTTTATGTTCTACAATAGTAATAACTGAACATTTTCAGGCAATCACTACTTACATGCTGCACTTCAAACTTTTCTCTTCAGTTATTTTTTCATATTGTTATGAAACTTAGAAACACTTTCACTTCTCTTCTCTATTAAGTAAATCCATATATTGACCCTTAAAAGGAAAAAGAAAACACACACACAGACATACACAGACACACACACACACACACTTGCACAAAAACTATTTACATAGCAATTAGGGATGTTTTTACCTTTATTTCCACATTTTTCTCTTAAACAAATATTAGTCGTATAGTATAACATCAACAATTACACATTTCTTTAACATATTGCATGTTACTCAAGCTAATGAGTTAGTTTCATACCCAGCATTCTTCGATAAATTTGATCTTGTGAGATAGAATTGTAGTCACCATTATTATCCATTACTGAGATGCAAAACGGCCACTTCATTTTCAAACACTTTTTCTTTTATCCCTTGCAGACTTCAGTTCCATAAATTGAATCTCCTTGAGCATTTTTACCTCAATTACTAACATTTTTTTAGATTTCTACTTTCTTGCAGTAGCTGTCTTTGTTGTTATTAAAATCAAAACAGCACTATTTCATTTCCATAGCAAGACATTTACAGCAACTCTATAAAATGACTCTAAATTAAAATGAAATTGCTTTCCAATATACATTTAAGCGCATTATTGATTTCTTGCTTATACTGAGTCAGCCAAGAACACTCCCAAAATATTCTAAGTGCCCCTCTGTAAGCCATCACAATGCCAACAATCAGCCGTTCTACCTTGAAACATCTTCATGTCTTACTGGAGTATAAAAATACTTCCATGCAAAACTTATAAACTCGCTTGATTTAGATGCTTATCTAGAGGTAATATAAATCTTCTTTTATTCATCATCAATTATTCCTCTTTGCAATTTCATGCTCTTAAGATATTTTTAATTTTATACCATGTTGTGTTTTCAAATCTACCTTATATGCAATATTGTTAACTCTTTTACTCACTCCTGTATCTAGTCTTTTCTCAGTTATAAAGTGTACTATTTGTAGTTTAGTGTGACTGTCTTCTAATCTTTGATGCCTTCCTCCAATTCATGCTGAAAACTTGCATATGCTAATGGATCTGAATTTAGGAATCCAAATACCTGCTTAGCTTTTTCCCACTTGATCTCATCTCCTTTCAGTAGCTGCTCCCCGTTTCATGGTTATTTATTCTTTTTTCTTATATTATCACCAAAGAGCCATTGATTCTTTTCTTATTGTTCAATATATAATATATAATATATAATATATAATATATAATATAAAATATAATATATAATATATAATATATAATATATAATATATAATATATAATATATAATATATAATATATAATATAAAATATAAAATATAAAATGTAATATATAATATAATATATAATATATAATATATAATATGTATAATATAAAATATAATATATAATATATAATATAAAATATAATATATAATATATAATATAAAATATAATATATAATATTTAATATATAATATATAATTCAATACTATGTCATGTAGGAATAATTCTATTTTTCCATGGTCTAGCATCTTATCAAATATTTGTTAGACAGTTTTATATACATATGGCGACATATAACATTTTCCATGTATTTGCCCTAAATCCCCCAAACATCTATATAGGGATCTATTTTGCCCCATCAGGTATTAATCATATATTTCAGTTTAGGCATATATTTTGAATCTTGGGTCAGATAAATCAGATGTACTTCTAAACATTGAAGTACACACATCTCATACAGCTAACAATTGATCCCAAAAGATCGAAAGCCAAAACAGTGAAAAAACAAAACGCTTATATATTTTTTTTTTGCAGGGGGCAAGCCCCCCTGCATTTGGGCTCCACTCCTCACACCCCCTGCTAATTATATATTTAAATTTTGAGATTGCTTTACAGTGGGGAAAGGGCAAATTCCCCAATCCTACTGTGTACAATATTGCATGGACTTAACATCAGCAGAAGCAATCAAATAAGTTTCAATATTGTGTTAAACACTTTTGAAATTAAGAACATTCAATTATATAAAGTGTTTCCGATAAAGTAATCTAGGTCATGCAGCCTTATAGTACATTTCCAAATCTCCTAATATTAAGCCTTCTTTCCCTTTTGTTAATATGACTCATTCTAATTGCACTTTTTCCTTTTAATTTCCCCAAATAATTTCCTTTATCTAAATTTTCATATATTTGTGCATCTGTTCTTGGTTGATACATGCATGCTTGAGTTACATATAGAGTTAATGGAACCAAAAACATTTTAATCACTTGAATTTTATCAAGAACAATAAATAATAATTTCAGTTGTCTAATCTAGTTTATTATCTTTTGACTGGTTTCTTTACACATTTCCTTAGCTGCTTGTTCTATAGCTTGCTTTTACCAAACCCCCAATATTTCATTTCTTCTGCCTTCACAAAAAAGGGCAAGTCCTGAACCATGCCATAAGATGGGACATAATTCATTACAGTAGCTTTTGTCTTTGTTTCATTTATTGTATATCCTGCTATATTATCAAAACATTTCAACTTGTCAAATAAAACATTTATTTCTACATTAGGGTTGGACACTATTAAAATTATACTATCTGAATAAAGATCAAGCCTTTCATTCACGTCACCATTTGTATCATTCAACATCAGACTCTCTAATGTCGTTTTCTAATGGCTCAAGTACAAAACAATTAACAAAAGTGAGAGTGGGTGTTTTTTCAAGTTTCTTGGCTCATTTAAGGAGAATAGAGATTGGTCTAAGATCAACAACTGTAGTGGAAGGTGAAGTTTTAGGTGGTATCCAACTGCAGGGTTGTTCCATGAAGTTGTAAGGGCACAAGTCAGGTGAAAAAGACTTAAAAAAGTATGGAGTTTGGAAGAAGTAAAAGTTGAAGGGATTCTAAGAAAATCTGAATGTAGCTGATCTTGGGAGATACAGTGTTTGTTTGTCAGCATTGAAAGGAGTTATTTAACTTCCCTAAAATAAATTTACCAAAGCTGAAATGAGGATGGGAGATAAAAAGAATTGTGCAAGGGTACTGAAGAAAAAGATTGAAGGAGACCAGATCAGGGCTGGCTGTGTAGTGTCAGAGGAAAGCACCCATCAGAAGCAGTAATCTGTTGGGCTGTACTTAGTATTTTTGGCTGGTCTAGAGTAGAGACACAGCTATTTTTTCCTCTGTAACAAAGGACAAATCTTGTTTCTGATATTAACTATAGCTGTTGGTCCCATAACAGTAAGGCTATTCTGTACAAGAACCATCAAATCATAGTCCTCTGTTTGTCTGTCTGTATCATACTGGAACTTTTTCTGTACAATTGTTAGCTCTGTGTCCGCCAATCATTAAGCTATCTCCTTTCAGTCTAGAAACTCTTTGTTCCTCTATTATGCTTATCCCCAGCAGGAAGTCAAGAGATAACCAGAGGAGGCATAAGCCAGGCAGATATGGAGTTACATTTGTACCTTTGTCAGTAACGTGGCGATGAGGAAATTTCTACTAAGGCACTAACACTTTCCCTGGTAGCTGATGTCAGCAGCTTCATCATTGCAGGGCCTCTTATGGCAACTTCATATATGTGAGAGCTTCCATCCGCATTCTAATGAGATCTAGCACTACAGGACTGGGATGGTAAGCTCCCTGCCCAGCCCTAGGAGCTTTCAGCACCATGCATGCTTCCAGTTTCATGATGGTAATCAGCTGACTGAACCACCATCCTTCTCTCTAGGATGGACAAGCTGACATCAGTCACTCACTCCTACTCTCTCCTACTCTCTTCTATGAGTGCCTGAGCTGGCATTTGAACATGAGTTCTCTACATCATAGTCAAGCTTTATCTCTGTATGCTGCAAAATTAGAGAAAAAGCTCCTTGTTGATCTTTATGAATCTTAAGAACCTTAGTTTGTAATTTAGTTATACATGTTGTAACTTCACTTTTAAGCCTAGCCAAGATTCAGTCCATGGCTGTCCTGTTATATTCTATTATAGCTCCATTTTACTAACTACAGTCTTGATATTAGGACCCATCAGATCCACGGTGGTGGTGCTGCGGTAGCGTTGCCACCTCACAGCAAGACGTTGTCCCGTTCAATTCTCAGTTAGAGCGTCTACTGTGGAGACATGCATGAATGGGTGTACCTTCGTTGAAGGTTGTGCGTTAGGGCCGGCAACTCAGCATGTAAAAATCAACTGCCAATCATTAGCGGACCAGAGTTCCGCTGTGGCGACCCCTAACTGGGAAAAGCCGAAAGACACAACATTATGGTTTTATTGCAATTTTTCCATTGATGTGGATGTCAGAATTACTCAAAGAAGGTCATACAGTTGTGATGTTGTGAACTAGCACAGGAATCCCAGAAGAATATTTGCAGGTAACGGGCCTTTACACTGAAAGCAGCACCTGTGAAACAGGTTTGAGAAAATGAATTCCACAGCTCGCACCGGTCTTGGTAACATACCATAATGACATATGCATACCTCTGTCCAAACATTCCTAGTCAGTAGTAATAATGTCTTTGGGGAGGCCTCATTAACTCTTTCCCTTCTGGAGCTCAGAAAGTTTGCACTGTAACTTCCAATGGGCGGAGCCTACATTTTTTGACAGACTCAAATTATGTCCTCACATTTCAAACAAATGTTCATATCTCTGGAACCATAGGGGTTACGAAAGAAGTATACATGGTAAACTGTTCAGCACAAACTGTTTTTATACCTGCAGTATTGTTTAAGTTCTAGACGTTAAACTGGATTTTATAAGAAATGGTAAGCATAGTCATTATTAGGTTTGTAATATTTTGTAACCAACTTACAGTATCTCAGCAATCACTCAAGTTACATACAGACTGTCAGCAGCATTTTGTTCATCCAGTGGAGGCCTTTCATATGAGGCTAAGCAGTTACGTCTGTTCTACTTGATTGTTGACATTTTCAGAAAAATATAAAATTTATGATAATATAAACAAATGTCATCTTACTATATTTTTACCTGTACTAGACAGTGGTCAAATATCAATACAGTTGTGTTTGCCATTGTGTAAGCTTTAAGAAGTAATATTTTAATACTTTGTATGTAGCATGGTTTTGCAATTATTAGTGTAAATATGAGCATGCAATATCTGACACTTACAGGCATCAGTAGGATGTAATTGCAGAAACACCTGGAGACATCACCTGGCTGTAATGATTTAAGACAAGATTTGGAAATCTACAGCTCCTGGGGTGTCATATTGAGGAGCTGTTCAAAGTCTGCTTTTATTGATGAATTGGCAAGGAGCTTTGATCTTGAAGTACTCACTCGAGGCACTTCTTAAAATGGAGAACATCGACTTCTATACAGTGACAGAGACCTGGTTCAAAGCTCCAAAGAGCACCCCTGCATTACCAGGCTATAATTCATACCACACCTTTCGGCCACCTAACCCAGAAGGAAGCACTTAAGGTGGAGGCGTGTCCATATTCATTAAGGATATCCCCACCTCCAGGCTAGTTGCACAGCATAATGTATCTGAGATTATCCAAGTGCAACTAACTCTGGGCAAGACAGCAATCCAAATTGTAGCTTGTTACAGACCCCCCACCATGCCCCAGGATTCCCACTCCTCATTTCTTGACAATGGAAAGTATTAGGGTACAGCCCAACACCCTAATAATGGGCAATTTCAACTACCCCACCATTAACTGGGAAAACTACTCATGTACCAACTCTTTTGCTCAACGTTTTCTGGAATTCATAAATTCCAACACCTTGGATCAACTTATTCACACCCCCACCAGGGGCAGCAATATCCTAGACCTGGTCATTACCAACATGGGCAACCGGTGTTCCACACCAGAGGTCAATTCCTCGTTGTTCAGATCCGACCACAAGCTAATCACCGTAGACATCCACATCCTGCCCCCACCCCCAATTAGGGAAACCACCATAAAAAACTTCTCCAAAGCCAACTTCACACTTCTTAAGACAGAAGTGGCAAACTTCATGACACCCATGCAGATGGACAATAGAGGTACAACTGCTGAATCCTACACAAATGCACTTTAGAAGCACTTACACGAGTGCATGGATCATGCTATCCCTAATAGAACCAAGATGCTATCCTCCAAAAAAAGGAAGCCAATCTGATGGTCCTCTGCCATAAACAAACTCTACAACAGAAGAAAGAAACTGTTGCAAAAAAGAGTAAAATCCCATGACTGGAGGAACTCCCTGGTCAACCTCAGTAAGAAGCTGAGATCCGTCATAAAATCCTCCAAAGCTAGTTACGAACACAAAATTGCCACTGACTCTAAAGACAACCACAAAGCATTCTATAGCTATGTCAAGAATCTCAATGGCAACACTCAGACCTGCAATGAGTTACAGCACAATGGCACTAAATATACAGAACCAACTGATATTGCCAACATCCTGGCAGATAGGTTCAGTGCTAACTTTACCCCCCTCTCACCCCCTAGAGGGCCCATCTCTATACCGGAAGAATTCAAAGTTCCTGTAATCATGGCTGCACAGGTAAAAAACACACTCTCCAAAGCCAAGAACACAGCATCCATGGGACCTGACAATATCCCAGGCTGCATTCTACATGAACTACAGAATGAACTGACACCCTACCTAAGTACCATGTTCAATCATAGCCTCATCTTAGGCTTTGTGCCTACTGAATGGCGTACCGTGACGGTTATCCCACTCCACAAAGGGGGAGCCACGACGGACCCCGGGAACTACCACCCCATTAGCCTGACGAGCCTGGTCTGCAAGGCCATGGAACATATCATCATGGAGCTCATAAACAAAGACATTGGTAATCTCCAAACTCTGGACCCTAACTAGTTTGGATTTGTAAAAGGCAGATCATGTCTCCTAAACCTGATTGACTTCTTTGAAGCAGTCACCAAAGCTATAGATGAGGGTAAGGTGGTCACACAGCTTATCTAGATCTCGCCAAGGCTTTCAACACCATCCCCCACTCTGGAATTATAGATAAGCTCACTAAACTAGGTATAAATCCCTATATCACAAGATGGGTTGCCAACTGGCTCATGGACAGAACCCACACTGGAAAGTAGCAGACTCCAAATCCGACTTCAGACTAGTGACAAGTGGAGTACCACAGGGTTCAGTCCTGGGTCCTCCCCTGTTTGGTATCTACTTCTCTGAAGTACAGGCTAACACAGAAGGTCTTTGGCTAACAAAGTTTGCAGATGACTCCAAACTAGGAGCCATAATCAAAACTCTTAATGATGTGGACATACTACAAAAGGGCCTCACTGACACAGATGTCTGGTGTCAAAGCCGTGGCCTGAAGCTCAATGCCAAAAAGTGTATTGTCATCCCGTTTGGTAAAAAAATCTGTACCCATGAACTACCACATAGCTGGTAGTCTTCTTAATGCCAAAAATGTGATAAGAGACCTTGGGACACCGGTGGACAGTAGTCTCTCCTTTGATAATCACATCGCCACAGTGGTCAGGAAATCCTTCTACGTGGCTCACCTCATCACAAAAGGTTTCTCATCCAAAAAAAAAGAGGTCATTGTTCCCCTCTACTCATCACTCATTAGACCCATTATAGAGTACAACACCCCTTTTGGTATGTACCTCACAAGATATCTACAACAACTGGAAAGACCACAGAAATACCTCACAAAGAGGATTACTGGCCTCAAACAGATGCCCTACGCAGACTGTCTCAAAAAACTCCAGCTTTACTCTGTCGCATATCGCCTACTCAGAGGCGATCTCTGCCTAACATACAAAGCTATGTCAAACCCAGAGCTGATGGACATGCTCCATTTAAAGAAATCCCAATCCCTCTGAGCTACACGCTCTAGGGACCTAAACCTTGTCACCACAATAAACAGAACATGCTGGAGGGATAGATTCCTGTCCCAGAGACTTCCCCATACTCTGGAACAAACTACCTATCTATGTCAAACAGAGCTCCTTATTAGCACTCTTCAAGAAAAATCTTGATGATTGGATGGGAAATAGGAAATTCACCCTGGGGTTCACCTCTGTGGCTCTGCTCGACAGGGGCACAGGAAAATAATTTTCTTGGGTGGTGAAAGCCAGGGTACATTTTTGGCTAGGCTTATATAGGCCCTAGGGCCAATAGCCTAGTACCTACCTATGAAGCTATGCATTCAAACAATGTCTTACCTTCCCCTGAGGCACTGAATCCCCCTTTCTGATACAGAATGCCTAGAGAGAGAACTTCTGCCTTGTTTTCTAGCTGCTTGACTACTTTGCAAATTAAATAATACTTCACTTGGTTCATTCTGTCAATAAGAACAGTTTACTTGCATTACCTCATATTTGCATATATTCTTCTGGTGCAATGTATTCTCAGAATTTAAAATATTTTTAAATAAAACAGTTGCACTTATATTTAATGTAAATTGACAGATACATAGTATGGCTATTAGAAGACCTTATGAATATCTCTTGGCCATGCAGAAACACTATTGCATCTATTAAATTCTATAAATTATATAGTATGCGATAGCAGGACTAAATGCATGAAAAATAACCATGTGAAATTGCTTTTTATTCAAGTTTTTTCTTTTTAATCGGAAGCAAAAAAGCATTAGTTCTAGTCACCACACAGTCACAAAGAAATACAGATACATGCCTTTGGCACACTGATTTATGCAGTTTTGCAGTCAGAGTCTGTTCCAGACAGTATGTCTCATTTTTATACACTGAATAGATATTTACAGCTGACAACTGCCAAGCAATGTACCTATTTAAACTAGGACTGCTTAGGAAACAAATTGGTGTATAACCCTTCATAAATAAAATTCCATCTAGCAATAAATTCTGTTTCTAAATGGGCATCTGGAAATTAGATATGCCATTTTAATCGTTAGGGAAGGACAGTATTTGAAAGTGTGTACTAAAAAGGCATTTCTGTTCTCTGGCTACAACGATACATTTTGTGACCTCAGACATATCACTTATTTTCTCATTCCCAAAGGATGAAGCTGGAAACAGAAAAGTGTTTAAATTACTGCACTGTGCCAGGATGAAGTACATTCTGTTTCCTTTAGTTTAACTTAGTAGATTTAGAAAAGAAAGCAAAATACAGCAAGTTACTTCCACTTATATTGGTTCTGAAACTGAAGTTTTGACTTAGTCTAGAACAAACTAATGAGAGATAGGAAAATAAAAGTCCAATATTTGTATTAGTGGTTCTTATTGCATTTATATTAGAGGCACAAAATTAAAGTTTAAACAAATGATTCACAAGATAAAATAATATTTAGGCATTTATCAATGTGGGAACCATATTATGAAAGTGATCTTTAAAACAGTTTCATTACTGAATAGATTGCTTAACATCAAGATGCAATGTATTTGCCTACGGATAAGTGACCTTTCATAATTAACAATTAAAGAGAAATCATCCGCCCCAGCAGTCTACAGCTGTTTCAGTCAGCATAATCGTCATCATGAGTATGATTCTGGCTATCATGACTTTCTTCTTTTCTGAACTAGATTATACTAAATAACCCTAATGCTGCAATCTAGTGGTCTGTAGTTCAATCTATTCAGCGGGCCGTCCATATTCAGCTGCTTAGAAAGGGTGCCTGCTGTGAAAATGGTGGCCTAATCAGATGCCAGAAATTCTGGCTGATCAGATGAGCCCCTTTCACTGTCTGTAAGGAGATCCTAATGAAACCGCGCACTAAGGGGATTCACATAATGTTGTTCCCACATTTGATTATTCAGGTTGACTGAACCAGAGTCTAAACCATGAATGCATAATCCTTAACTGTTTGCATACACTTAAGCTAGGCAGGAAAGTTGCGTTTTAAAAGTTTCACTAAAACTATTTAACAAAGCACTTTCTAAGGCTTAATTCACATAAACACTTTAGCAGCAATGAAGTTCCCTTTGTGTACTAATTTTAGCATATTGTGTCCATCACATTTCACATTTTATTCAAATTCAGCACATACATTTTTAAATATGCAAGAGGAATTATTTTAGAATAATAATACCAATTTGCTTCTAAATGATTTCAGGATTAGACAGAGGTGGACAGGGACTGAAGTGGACAAGGTCCAATTGAATAGCTGATATAGAGTTCTCTCCTGGAATAGTCATTCAAACAGGGACTATGATAGTTTAATGTTGTCAGTGTACAGCTTAGATTTAGTCTGTGAGGTATTGCTTTTGATTTTAGCTTAAAAAAATAAAAAGCATGCACTCACATACCCACTCACACACACACACATACACACACACACACACACACACACACACACACACACACACACACACACACGCACACACGCACACACACACACACACACACACACACACACACACACACACACTCACATATGCACATCTGTTTTATATATCTATAGATCTGTCTGTCTGTCTATCTATCTATCTATCTATCTATCTATCTATCTATCTATCTATCTATCTATCTATCTGTCTATCTGTCCATCAATACACAATACAGAATTTCCTGGACATAGTACCCCACCTTGAGATTTATGGATATCCAGTTCTGTCACAGTACAGCTTAAGACATTTAAAAAGGAAACCAGACAATGCTCCTACTGGTTGTTGAGAGGTGATCTGTGCTTGGCATATAAAGCATCCTCATATCCAGTCTGATGACACTTTTGCACATCTTCAAAACAAGCAGCACCAAAAATACTAGATCCAGGTATTTAAACTTTGCTTGCAACATAAGTAAAAGATGCTGATGAGACAGATGTGTGACTCAGAGGATCCTTATGCTCTGGAATAAGATCCCCATCCATGCGAAGCAGAGACCATCCCTAACCCTATTCAAATATAAGCTTGACCACTGGATGTGAAATCGCAAATTCATCCCCGGGCTGGCCCCCATGTCTGTTATAGACAGAGGCTGAACAGTAAACATTTCCCTAATATTGGATGGGTAATCATAAATTCATCCATGGGATGGCCCCCATATTTCTTATAGACAAAGCCTGACAATAAACATTCTCTAACATACCCCCCACATAAAGTTTTAGCATTCTCTTAACAAGCATACCCCTCCTAAAAAATATAACCCTCCAGTTAAGATGCACATGTCACAAAGGGACACAATTGGGTTAAATTGCATAGCCAGGCTTATAAAGGCTCTGGTCATTAGCCTAGAATATACCTATGAACCTATAAAAGCAGCACCTTTGTTTCCATTCAGATTAATTACTGCACTGCACTGCACTGTATTGTACTGCAACAAATCACTCCCATTTCTTGTTACCAATCTTTATCCCGACTGCCCTTACAAAAATCACTAAAGGTAAGTCAGTAAACCACTCCTATTTTATTTTACCAACCTTTATCTCAACTACCCTTACAAAAATCACTAAAGGCGAGTCAGTAAACCATTCCCATTTCTTATCAATGAACTTTATCTCAACTACCCTTGCAAACATTACTTAAGGCATGTCAGTAAGCCACTTCCATTTCCTGTTACCGACTTTTTTCCCAACTTCCCTTACAAACATCACTCCCATTTCTTGTTACAGACCTTTATCCCAACTGCCATTACATAGATCAGTAAAGGCGTGTCAGTTACTGAAATTGTTATTCACTGCTCAAGTACCTCTAAGCATGAACAAGGAGCTTATATGTATGTATATTTTTATTTACATGTAACTCAAAGCACAAGCTACCACCTTGCATAAGAATAATGAAAATTGTATCGATTTGGACTGAACAATGTGATTCCAGCTTCATGTAACCAAAGGAAAAAAAAAAACCTTCACTGTATGGACGTCAGCTATCATTGGATATTCGTGGGTGTATGCTGATTTCCTTGTTGTCTATGGATGTAGTGGGTGATTGTTAAATTAGTCTTTGCACAGCTGAAGATGAAAACTTAACAATTGGAATATCATTTATTTGGGTCTACAGTAGATAAACGAAAGTTTATCTTACCGAACACTGACATTATCAAAAATCCCAGAACTTGAAACTGCAATTGTGGGGGGCTGCACCCCCCAACCCCCCTGCTAAATATGTATTCCAACTCCGAGATCGCACTACAGTGAGGAAAGGGCAAATATTCTCATCTTGACTGTACTGCAATTTCACAATTCCGGTTTCGCGTTCTGGGATTTTCGCTCATGTTAGCGTTCGGTAAGATAAACTTTCGTTTATCTAATATAGACCCATTTATTTTCAATCACAAACTGCACAACTTTAAGAAATATTTCTTGTCTTTTTTCTGTGACCTTGGAGATAGAATAATTAAGTTGACTGAGTAGTGAGTGGGTGCCTTATCCTACACCCTGCAAAAATACTTTTATTGCCCGCTGACTGAGTAGTGAGTGCGCTGTCTTATCCTACACCCTGAAAAAATACTTTTATTTGCCCGCTGACTGAGTACTGAGTGGGCTGTCTTATCCTACACCCTGCAAAAATACTTTTATTGCCCGCTGACTGAGTAGTGAGTGGGCTGTCTTATCCTACACCCTGCAAAAATACTTTAATTTGCCCGCTGACTGAGTAGTGAGTGCGCTGTCTTATCCTACACCCTGCAAAAATACGTTTATTTGCCCGCTGACTGAGTAATGAGTGGGCTGTCTTATCCTACACCCTGCAAAAATACTTTTATTTGCCCACTGACTGAGTAGTGAGTGGGCTGTCTTATCCTACACCCTGCAAAAATACTTTTATTGCCCGCTGACTGAGTAGTGAGTGGGCTGTCTTATCCTACACCCTGCAAAAATACTTTTATTTGCCCGTTGACTGAGTAGTGAGTGGGCTGTCTTATCCTACACCCTGCAAAAATACTTTTATTTGCCCGCTGACTGAGTAGTGAGTGGGCTGTCTTATCCTACACCCTGCAAAAATACTTTTATTTGCCCGCTGACTGAGTACTGAGTGGGTGTCTTATCCTACACCCTGCAAAAATACCTTTATTGCCCAGTCTTCCAGTTATTCAGTTTTCATCATTAATTATTTAGAAATCAACCTGCTGCTTATCTGTTAAAAATATAAATCATACCATGGTCTCTAAAGAAATATCAAAATGTACATGCATCTGATGAGAATTGGTACCATTTGTGAAGATTCCTATAACCCTAAGAAATATACCATAAACTGAAAAAGGTGCCAATTGCAGAGCATCATTTTCCAAAACCGTTGTTACAAATCTTATATCTTTAGTGGTCCAACAGACTGAATTTGTACAAAGCACAAGTACATAGAAAAAAAATAAAAAAATATATAGTTTAGGCGTTTGATACAGGGGTAAAAAAAACTCCCTCACCTTCATGAAAAGGCTGTGAACTTTCCACCCCCACACACACTCTTTATAATTGTATTTCTGAAGACAGTGTGGCAAGGTGACCCTTGCAGTTAACTCTGTGACTCCAGCAATCTATATGTTTCACACTATAGTACATATACAGATTCAAAAAAGCATGATTACAAAGTTATATAATCAGGCGGCCAGGCTTGAAAAAGTACAGTTAATTGAGTCTGTATTCACCTTCTTGAATGTGTCCTATTTCAAAGCCTTACAGTTAATTGTCATGTGCACTTGCAGCTATTGCTTATGATATTAAAATATATGAATAACATTAAACACATTATCCGCTCGCTGACTTTGGATGCCAGGAGTGGAAAGTTTGTTAACTATGATTTATTTGTTGTATTCCACGATGAA
Organism: Protopterus annectens; assembly: GCF_019279795.1. Taxonomy (NCBI): domain Eukaryota; kingdom Metazoa; phylum Chordata; order Ceratodontiformes; family Protopteridae; genus Protopterus; species Protopterus annectens. Next base: position 780,560,917 of record NC_056749.1, on the reverse strand, counting down.
AGCTGTAACCAAAGAGTTACAGAGCAGAGGCAGATTGCTCATGTTTCTCTTCACTCATTCTGAATATGACTACATGGTATGTGTACATCAGTGCAGAAAGTATACCAGTGTTTCTATACTCTGCACACATCATGCTGTCATGTGACTCATGCTCTAATGGCTGTCTGAAAGACTTCTTGATATGTTGCAGCATGCAGTTATTTGCCCTAAAATGCTTTCCATTCATAGGTTCATAGTTTCATAGGTTTATACTAGGCTATCTGCCCTAAGGCATTTATAAGCCTAGCCCAAATTATTGTGGCTTACGCCACCCCTTATATGAAAAAATACTGTGCCCATTAGTTTGTTGTGCCTCTGTCCAGCAGTGACCCAGAGATGATTCCCGGGGTAAACCTACGATCTCCCATCCACAGGTCTAGATTTCTCTTGAACAGAGTCAGCGAGGTGCTCTACCTCACATGGACCGGGATTTTATTCCACAGCATAGGGAGTCTCTGAGTGATAAATCTATCCCTCCAGCACGTCCTATTTATATCCGTGCTAAGGTTTAAGTCGCTTGCTCTAGTGGTTTTGGTGGATTTGGATTTTTTGAGGTGGAGCATGTCCATTAATTCCGGGTTGGACATGGCCTTGTATGTCAGGCACATGTCACCTCTGAGCAGACGGTATGCGACTGAATAGAGCTGGAGTTTCTTCAATCTGGCAGCATATGACAGATTTTGGAGTCCCTTTATCCTTTTGGTGAGGAACTTTGGGGTCTCTCCAATTGCTGCAGATGTCGGGTGAGATACATCCCGAATGGGGCATTGTACTCGATCATTGGTCTGATAAGTGAAGAGTACAGGGGAACAATGACCTCACTAGATCTGGATGTGAATCCCTTCATGATCAGGTGGGCAATGTAGAAGGTCTTTCTAACCACTTTAGCAATGTGAGTGTCAAAAGAAAGGCCACTGTCAACCTGGGTCCCCAGGTCCCTGATAACCTCTTCTGTGCTTAGTGGATTGCCACCTATATGGTAGCTTGGGGTTACCTTGTTTTTCCCGAAGGGTATGACTATACATTTTTGGCGCTTAACTGCAGGCCATGGCTCAGGCACCAGCTATCTGTTTCCGTGAGTCCCTTCTGAAGGATATCAGTGTCCAATGCACTTTCCACTATGCCGCCCAGTTTGCAGTCATCTGCAAACTTTGTCAGCCAAAGTCATCCCATGTTGGCCTGTACTTCTGAGAAGTAGATGCCAAACAAAAGGGGGCTAAGGACCGAGCCCTGTGGGACACCACTTGTGACCGGCTTGGAGTCTGACATAGCGCCAGCAACTCTAACCCTGTGGGTTCTGTCCTTAAGCCAGTTTGCAACCCATCTTGTGACATATGGGTTTACATTTAAGCTGGTAGTTTTTCTACAATACCCGAGTGGGGTATTGTGTCGAAAGCCTTTGCAAGGTCAAGGTAGGCTGTATGGACTGCCTTTCTCTCATCAATGGCCTTGGTAGAAGTTGACCAAGTTCAAAAGGCATGATCTTCCCTTGACAAAGCCAAACTGGGTCGGGTCCAATGTCTGCAAGTCCCCTATATCTTTGTTTATGAGCTCCATTATGATCCTCCCCATAGCTTTGCAGACTAGACTTGTTAAGCTTATGGGCGGTAATTACCAGGGTCCGAGAGCGCCACCTTTGTGGAGTGGGACCACAGTTGCCGACGCCACTCCTTGGGCACGATCCTGTGGTAAGGCTGAGATTAAACAGCTGCCTTATGTGCGGGTTTAATTCCTCATTTAGCTCGTGTAGCACACAGCCGGGGACACCATCCGTCCCATTGATGCTGTGTTTTAGCTTTAGAGAGAGCAGCTTTCACCTGCATTTGAGATGTCCGGGAGGCTACACTCGGCTGGGATAGTTATCTCTCCTTTAGGGGAGAGGGGTGAAGTTTGCACTGAACCTGTCTGCCAGGATGTTGGCAATGTCTGTGGGTTAAGTGATTTTTGTATCATTTTGGACTAATTCTGAGCATATCTGTGAGTTTCCACCCAGGTTCCTAACATAGCTGAAAAAGGCCTTATGATTGTCCTTTGAATCCATGGCAATTTTTCTCTCAAAATTGGCCTTAGTTGATTTTATGAGTGCTCGTATTTTTTTACTAATAATGATCAGGGGTGACTTCCCTTTTATGGATTTTGTTCTATCATGTAATAGCTTTCTCCTCTTATTGTAAAGTTTGTTAATGGCTGGGGTCCACCAGACTGGACGTTTGCCCTTTGTGGAAAGAGTCTTGGTTTTATTTGGGATTGCCTGATCCATGCAGTCCTGGAGGTGTTCATAGAAGGCATTTGTAAGGGATTTGTAATTCAATGGTTTATCCCTCTTTTCACTTCCTGACTAGTCATGTGACACCAGTGCAGGTTATAACTCAGTTTGGGTCACCAATGGAATGGCAGGCATCCTGATTCCAGCACAGCTGGGATACCAATTGTGCATCCTGGCTCCCATATAGGTAGTACGAAAATGTGAGACCTGACACTTCAAAAATTAAAAGCTGCTTCCAGTTAAAAACAGAGCATGCTAAAACTTGTTCTTACACCTTTAAAGCACTTTTTGTGGAGGTCTTCACCACCATGTACCTCTAATGTGGCGGGCTACACCCCATACTCTTGCTACTTCTGTATCCTATATCCAAGATCACTGTACCTCAGAGGAGAAGAAATAGTTAAAGATACTGCAACCTTGGATTAGTATATATTCACCTGGTCTCACTTATAGTCTCCCTTGTCCAAGCATTGGAATTCTGATCCTTGAACTTTCATCAAGCACCTCTGCAAAAACATATTTAGGGGGTATAGTGACCCAACACAGTCCATAACTAATGCATTATGTTGGCAGTCCTTCAGAACTGCTGACATTTAAAAAAAAAACAGTGAATAAATATTCCAGCAATTTCTGATTCTATGCACTTGAGTAGTTGAATCATAGTCAGATGTAATAGTTCCAGGGGCATTGTCTCATGCAGTTTTGAGGAATCATTATGTATATGTGTGTGTGTGTGTGTGTGTGTGTGTGTGTGTGTGTGTGTGTGTGTGTGTGTGTGTGTGTGTGTGTGTGTGTGTGTGTATATATATATATATATATATATATATATATATATAGTTCCACTTTATAATCTCAAAATACTGAAATCTCGAATTTCAGTATCTCGAGACCATAAAGTCAAATGCTTGAAATTCCAAAACCCCAAAACCACAAAACACATACTCGCGAACATAAGCACACCATACACCACACAACACATACACCATCATACCCGCACTACAACAAATAAACAAACAAAACACACACAAACACAAAAACATAAATCAACAAACCTACACTACATATAAGCAGGGGGGCAAGCCCCCTGTGCCCCCCCACACACCCCTAGTTATATACTAAGTCCGAGATCGCACCAAACAGAAAAAGACAGCAAACTCACCACTAGACACTGTACAGTACACTTGCACACACACATCACAAATATACAAACACGACCACTTTCAATACTAACACTCATACTTTTTACCTGCCTACCCTAACCCACACATAAAACTTCCGAATACACTCATGTACACTCAAACAAATACCTAAAACCCTAACAAAATACTCACTTACCTCACATACCAGCCAAATCCACACACTAAACCGTACATGCTGCACACACTACATCCCACGACAAATACAGGAACACCATAACTGTGAATTCAACATTTCCAAATTCGTGGTTATGGAGTGTCGAGATTTTAAAAATTCAACTTTATGGTCTTGAGGTGCTGAAATTTGACATTTCAGTATTTCAATATTTTATATATATATATATATATATATATATATATATATATATATATATATATATATATATATATACACACACATATATATATATATATATATATATATATATATATATATAGATTCATTCAGATGGAAACAATGCATTTAATACATTTTTCTTAAGAACCCAATATGTACAGGGACCATGGCATGTTTATAACTCAGAGGGTATTGTTTTTCCTGTATCTGTTTATTCTAAACATTTAATACATAAAAGTCCAATTACAGACGTTCATAGGTTCATAGGTATTGGCCCTAGGGCCTATATAAACCTAGCCAAAAAGGTACCCTGGCTTTCACCACCCAAGAAAATTATTTTCCTGTGCCCCTGTTGAGCAGAGCCACAGAAGTGATCTCTGGGGTGAATTTCCTATCTCCCATCCGATCATCAAGATTTTATTTGAAGAGTGCTAATGAGGAGCTTTATTTGATATGGATAGGTAGTTTGTTCGGGTTCATATTACGTTATCAAAAGATAATGTAATCAAATTCTCAGAACTTCAAAACGGCCACATATCAAAACTTTTATTGTGGGGGGCTGTGCCCCCCACACCCCCGCTAAATATATATTCCAACTCTGAGATTGCACTACAGTGAGAAAAGGAGAAATATCCCAGTCTTCACTGTACTGCGATCCCACAATGGGATCTTCGAAATGCGGCCATTTCAAAGTTCTGAGCATTTGGTTACGTTATCTTTCGATAACGTAATAGGAACCCAGTTTTTTCCAGAGTATGGGAAGTCTCTGAGACAGGAATCTATCCCTCCAACCTGTTCTGTTTATTGTGGTGACAATATTTAGGTCCCTAGAGCATGTAGCTCAGAGGGATTGGGATTTCTTTAAGTGGAGCATGTCCAACAGCTCTGGGTTTGATATAGCTTTGAATGTTAGACAGAGATCACCTCTGAGTAGGCGATATGTGATAGAGTAAAGCTGGAGTTTTTTTAGACGGTCTGCGTAGGACTGGTAATCCTCTTTGTGAGGTATTTCTGTGGCCTTTCCAGTTGTTGTAGATGTCTTGTGAGGTACATACCAAAAGGGGCACTGTATTCTATAATGGGTCTAATGAGTAATGAGTAGAGGGGAGCAATGACCTCTTTTTTCCTGGATGAGAAACCTTTTGTGATGAGGTGTGCTATGTAGAAGGATTTCCTGACTACTGTGGCAATGTGATTATCAAAGAAGAGACTGCTGTCCACCTGTGTCCCAAGGTCTCTTATCACACGTTTGGTGTTAAGTAGACTACCGCCTATGTGGTAATTCATGGGTACAGAGATTTTACTAAAAGGTATGACAATGCACTTTTTGGCATTGAGCTTGAGGCCATGGCTTTGACACCAGGCATCTGCCTCAGTGAGGCCCTTTTGTAGGATGTCCACATCTTTATGAGTTTCAGTTATGGCTCCTAGTTTACAGTCATCTTCGAACTTCATTAGCCAAAGACCTTCTGTGTTAGCCTGCACTTCAGAGAAGTAGATACCAAACAGGAGAGGACCCATGACTGAACCCTGTGGTACTCCACTTGTCACTGGTCTGAAGTCAGATTTGGAGTCTGCTACTTTTACAGTGTGGGTTCTATCAGTGAGCCAGTTGGCAACCCATCTTGTGACATAGGGATTTATATCTAGTTTAGTGAGTTTATCTATAATTCCAGAGTGTGGGATGGTGTTGAAAGCCTTGGCGAGATCTAGACAGGCTGTGTGAACCACCTTACCCTCATCTATGGCTTTGGTGACCACTTCAAAAAGGTCTGTCAGGTTTAGGAGACATGATCTGCCTTTTACAAACCCAAACTGGGTGGGGTCCAGAGTTTGGAGATTACCAATGTCATTGTTTATAAGTTCCATAATTATACGTTCCATAGCCTTACAGACCAGGCTCATCAGGCTAATGGGGGGTAGTTCCTGGGGTCCGTGGTGGCTCCCCCTTTGTGGAGTAGGATAACTGTCACTGTGCACCATTCACTGGGCACAAAGCCTGAGTTGAGGCTATGATTGAACATGGTACTTTGGTGGGGTGCCAGTTCATTTTGTAGTTCATGTAGAACGCAGCATGGCATGTTGTCAGGTCCCATGGATGCTTTGTTCTTGGCTTTGGAGAGTGTGTTTTTTACCTGTGCAGCCATGATTACAGGAACTTTGCTTTCTTGTGCTGTAGAGATGCACCCTTTAGGGGGTGGGGGTGGGGGGGTAAATTTAGCACTGAACCTGTCTGCCAGGATGTTGGCAATATCAGTTGGTACTGTTTATTTAGTGCCATTGTGCTGTAACTCAGAGCAGATTTGAGTGTTGTCAATGAGATTCTTGACATAGCTATAGAATGCTTTGTGGCTGTCTTTAGAATCAGTGGTGATTTTGTTTTCGTAACTAGCTTTGGAGGATTTTATGAGGGATCTCAGCTTCTTACTGAGGCTGACCAGGAAGTTCCTCCAATCATGGGATTTTACTCCTTTTTGCAACAGATTCTTTCTTCTGTTGTAGAGTTTGTTTATGGCAGGGGACCACCAGATTGGCTTCCTGTTTTTGGAGGATAGCATCTTGGTTCTGTTAGGGATTGCACGATCCATGCACTCGTGTAAGTGCTTATAAAGTGCATTTGTGTAGGATTCAGCAGTTGTACCTCTATTGTCTGTCTGCATGGGTGTTGTGAAGTTTGCCACTTCTGTCTTAAGAAGCATGAAGCTGGCTTTGGAGAACTTTTTTACTGTGATTTCCCTAATGGGGCATGGGGTGGGATGTGGATGTCTAGGGTGATTAGCTTGCGGTCAGATCTGACCAACGAGGAATTGGCCTCTGGTGTGGAACACCGGTTGCCATGTTGGTAATGACCAGGTCTAAGATATTGCTAACCCTGGTGGGGGCATGGATAAGTTGATCCAAGGCATTTTAATTTATGAATTCCAGAAAACATTGAGCAAAGAGTTGGTACATGAGTAGTTTTCCCAGTTAATGGTGGAGTAGTTCAAATCACTCATTATTAGGGTGTTGGGTTGTACCCTAATATTTTCCAGTGTATCAAGAAATAAGGAGTGGGAATCCTGGGGCATGGTGGGGGACCTGTAGCAAGCTACAGTTTGGATTGCAGTCTTGCCCAGAGTTAGTTGCACTAGGATAATCTCAGATGCATTGTGCTGAGCCTTACATACTACAAATAATTTCTTCCCTCACTTCAAAAATGTGATGCTATACTATCCCCATTAAATCACACAATAACACTGTGCTAATGGTGACTCATGATTAGAGTAGGCTCAGGCAGCTGGAAAGATTAGCAATGGGATCGGATGAAGTGGTCAACATTTATCTCTCTTATTTATGTGGAGAACTAGAGAGATGCCAAAGATTGAGCATCCTTGTTTGGTTCCATTAGACTCACAGATCATGCTATCAGTTCTAAGACAGTAGTGAGAATGTACTGATGTCATTACACTAACAAATCTCCTTGCTAAAGGGGGTAGTGACAATGTCCTGATATCATTACACTAACAACTCCCCTTGCTAAAGGGGGTAGTGACAATGTCCTTATGTCATTACACTAACAACTCCCCTTGCTAAAGGGGGTAGTTACAATGTCCTGATGTCATTACACTAACAACTCCCCTTGTTAAAGGGGGTAGTGAGAATGTCCTTATGTCATTACACTAACAACTCCCCTTGCTAAAGGGGGTAGTGAGAATGTCCTTATGTCATTACACTAACAACTCCCCTTGCTAAAAGGGGTAGTGACAATGTCCTTATGTAATTACACTAACAACTCCCTTTGCTAAAGGGGGTAGTGAGAATGTCCTGATGTCATTACACTAATAACTCCCCTTGCTAAAGGGGGAAATTACAATGTCCTGATGTCATTACACTAACAACTCCCCTTGCTAAAGGGGGTAGTGAGAATGTCCTTATGTCATTACACTAACAACTCCCCTTGCTAAAGGGAGTAGTAACAATGTCCTGATGTCATTACACTAACAACTTACCTTGCTAAGTATTCTGACCCATCAATCATATTCATGAAGCCTCCTGGCTCCATGAATGTTATTACCCATTAGATCCTTAATTCTGTAGAAAAAATACTAAGGTGTATCATAAAGTCCTCTTCGAAAGGAGGTAGGGGCCCTACTTTTTAAGGGGTACATCTGGGTTTCTAGATACAGAATGATTCATGAAATCTATTACTGGACATGATTGGAAGCCAACTTGGGGTACAGATAGGTGCTACACAGGGCTTGGGGAGAGGCATTAAAAAATAAAATGCCACAGCCACATTGAAAGCACTACTCTCATGAATAATTTATGTAAAAGAAAAACTATAAATGACACCATGTTATCATTGTTGCCATTTGTGAAAGTGGGTCTACTTCACCCTGTCAAAGGCAGACAATATCGAAGCTGATATTGTCGGCACTAAAATGTCGAAAGTGAACATCATCCCTCATGTAAATGGAAATCTCCGTAAGGGGAGATTTCCGTTTACTGCAATGTAGTGCAATCTTGGAGTTGGTATATTTAAGTAGCGGGAAGTGTGAGGGTGCAAGGGGGTTGGCCCCTGCATAGAGCAATTTGGGTTGTGTTTGGGTGCTTTTTTTTGTGTGTGTTCGATGTTTGGGGGTTTCGGCATTTTCATGTCGATTGTTATGCTGTTGACAGTTTGAGTTTTTGACAGTGTAATATAAATGCATGAAAGTGATGGGGGAAGTACTCAGCCATGAGGAACAATGATAAATGACACCATGTTAGCATTTTTGCCATTTGTGAAAGTGATGGGAAACGTACTCAGTTATCCATGAGGAACAAAGATAAATGACACCATGTTATCATTACTGCCATTTGTGAAAGTGATGGGAAACGTACTCAGTTAGCCATGAGGAACAAAGATAAATGTCACCATGTTATCATGACTAGCATTTGTGAAAGTGATGGGGAAAGTATTCAGTTCACCATGAGGAACAATGATAAATGACACCATGTTATCATTTTTGCCACTTGTGAAAGTGAAAGAGAAAGTACTCAGTTCACCATGAGGAACAATGATAAATGACACCATGTTATCATTGTTGCCATTTGTGAAAGTGATGGGGAAAGTACTCAGTTAGCCATGAGGAACAATGATAAATGACACCATGTTATCATTGTTGCCATTTGTGAAAGTGATGGGGAACGTACTCAGTTAGCCATGAGGAACAATGATAAATGACACCATGTTATCATTGTTGCCATTTGTGAAAGTGATGGGGAAAGTACTCAGTTCACCATGAGGAACAATGATAAATGACACCATGTTATCATTGTTGCCATTTGTGAAAGTGATGGGGAAAGTACTCAGTTAGCCATGAGGAACAATGATAAATGACACCATGTTATCATTGTTGCCATTTGTGAAAGTGATGGGGAAAGTACTCAGTTAGCCATGAGGAACAATGATAAATGACACCATGTTATCATTGTTGCCATTTGTGAAAGTGATGGGGAAAGTACTCAGTTAGCCATGAGGAACAATGATAAATGACACCATGTTATCATTGTTGCCATTTGTGAAAGTGATGGGGAAAGTACTCAGTTCGCCATGAGGAACAATGATAAATGACACCATGTTATCATTGTTGCCATTTGTGAAAGTGATGGGGAAAGTACTCAGTTCGCCATGAGGAACAATGATAAATGACACCATGTTATCATTTTTGCCACTTGTGAAAGTGAAAGAGAAAGTACTCAATTCGCCATGAGGAACAATGATAAATGACACCATGTTATCATTGTTGCCATTTGTGAAAGTGATGGGAAAAGTAGAGAGTACACCAAGAGGAACAATGATAAATGACACCATGTTATCAATGATAAATGACACCGTGTTATTATTTTTCCATTTGTGAAAATGATGGGAACTTATTCAGTGTGTCATGAGGAACAATGATAAATGACACCATGTTATAATTGTTGCCATTTGTGAAAATGATGGGAACTTATTCAGTGAGCCATGAGGAACAATGATAAATGACACCATGTTATCATTGTTGCCATTTGTGAAAGTGATGGGGAAAGTACTCAGTTCACCATGAGGAACAATGATAAATGACACCATGTTATCATTGTTGCAATTTGTGAAAGTGATGGGGAAAGTACTCAGTTCACCATGAGGAACAATGATAAATGACACCATGTTATCATTGTTGCCATTTGTGAAAGTGATGGGGAAAGTACTCAGTTCACCATGAGGAACAATGATAAATGACACCATGTTATCATTGTTGCCATTTGTGAAAGTGATGGGGAAAGTACTCAGTTCGCCATGAGGAACAATGATAAATGACACCATGTTATCATTGTTGCCATTTGTGAAAGTGATGGTGAAAGTACTCAGTTCGCCATGAGGAACAATGATAAATGACACAATGTTATCATTGTTGTGATTTGTGAAAGTGATGGTGAAAGTACTCAGTTAGCCATGAGAACAATGATAAATTACACCATGTTATCATTGTTACCATTTGTGAAAGTGATGGGGAAAGTACTCAGTTCGCCATGAGGAACAATGATAAATGACACCATGTTATCATTGTTGCCATTTGTGAAAGTGATGGTGAAAGTACTCAGTTAGCCATGAGAACCATGATAAATTACACCATGTTATCATTGTTACCATTTGTGAAAGTGATGGGGAAAGTACTCAGTTAGCCATGAGGAACAATGATAAATGACACCATGTTATCATTGTTGCCATTTGTGAAAGTGATGGGGAAAGTACTCAGTTCACCATTAGGAACAATGATAAATGACACCATGTTATAATTGTTGCCATTTGTGAAAGTGATGGGGAAAGTACTCAGTTCACCATGAGGAACAATGATAAATGACACCATGTTATCATTGTTGCCATTTGTGAAAGTGATGGGGAAAGTACTCAGTTCACCATGAGGAACAATGATAAATGACACCATGTTATCATTGTTGTGATTTGTGAAAGTGATGGGGAAAGTACTCAGTTCGCCATGAGGAACAAAGATAAATGACACCATGTTATCATTGTTGCCATTTGTGAAAGTGATGGGGAAAGTACTCAGTTCGCCATGAGGAACAATGATAAATGACACCATGTTATCATTGTTGTGATTTGTGAAAGTAATGGGGAAAGTACTCAGTTAGCCATGAGGAACAATGATAAATGACACCATGTTATCATTGTTGCCATTTGTGAAAGTGATGGGGAAAGTACTCAGTTCACCATAAGGAACAATGATAAATGACACCATGTTATCATTGTTGCCATTTGTGAAAGTGATGGGGAAAGTACTCAGTTCACCATGAGGAACAATGATAAATGACACCATGTTATCATTGTTGCCATTTGTGAAAGTGATGGGGAAAGTACTCAGTTCACCATGAGGAACAATGATAAATGACACCATGTTATCATTGTTGCCATTTGTGAAAGTGATGGTGAAAGTACTCAGTTCGCCATGAGGAACAATGATAAATGACACCATGTTATCATTGTTGCCATTTGTGAAAGTGATGGTGAAAGTACTCAGTTCACCATGAGGAACAATGATAAATGACACCATGTTATCATTGTTACCATTTGTGAAAGTGATGGGGAAAGTACTCAGTTCACCATGAGGAACAATGATAAATGACACCTTGTTATTATTGTTGCCATTTGTGAAAGTGAAAGAGAAAGTACTCAGTTCGCCATGAGGAACAATGATAAATGACACAATGTTATCATTGTTGTGATTTGTGAAAGTGATGGGGAAAGTACTCAGTTAGCCATGAGGAACAATGATAAATGACACCATGTTATCATTGTTGCCATTTGTGAAAGTGATGGGGAAAGTACTCAGTTCACCATGAGGAACAATGATAAATGACACCATGTTATCATTGTTGCCATTTGTGAAAGTGATGGGAAAGTACTCAGTTCACCATGAGGAACAATGATAAATTACACCATGTTATCATTGTTACCATTTGTGAAAGTGATGGGGAAAGTACTCAGTTAGCCATGAGGAACAATGATAAATGACACCTTGTTATTATTGTTGCCATTTGTGAAAGTGATGGGGAAAGTACTCAGTTGGACATGAGGAACAATGATAAATCACACCATGTTATCATTGTTGCCATTTGTGAAAGTGATGGGGAAAGTACTCAGTTCACCATGAGGAACAATGATAAATGACACCATGTTATCATTGTTGGCATTTGTGAAAGTGATGGGGAAAGCACTCAGTTCACCATGAGGAATAATGATAAATGACACGATGTTATCATTGTTGCCATTTGTGAAAGTGATGGGGAAAGTACTCAGTTCACAATGAGGATGAATGATAAATGACACCATGTTATCATTGTTGCGATTTGTGAAAGTGATGGGGAAAGTACTCAGTTTGCCATGAGGAACAATGATAAATGACACGATGTTATCATTGTTGCCATTTGTGAAAGTGATGGGGAAAGTACTCAGTTAGCCATGAGGAACAATGATAAATGACAGCATGTTATCAATGTTGCCATTTGTGAAAGTGATGGGGAATGTACTTCAATAGCCATGAGGAACAATGATAAAGGACACCATGTTTTCATTGTTACCATTTGTGAAAGTGATGGGAAAGTACTCAGTTCACCATGAGGAACAATGATAAATGATGCCATTGTATCATTGTTGGCATTTGTGAAAGTGATGGGAAAAGTACTCAGTTCACCATGAGGAACAATGATAAATGACACCATGTTATCATTGTTACCATTTGTGAAAGTGATGGGGAAAGTACTCACTTCACCATGAGGAATAATGATAAATGACACCATGTTATCATTGTTGCCATTTGTGAAAGTGATGGGGAAAGTACTCAGTTCACCATGAGGAACAATGATAAATGACACCATGTTATCATTGTTGCCATTTGTGAAAGTGATGGGGAAAGTACTCAGTTCACCATGAGGAACAATGATAAATGACACCATGTTATCATTGTTGCCATTTGTGAAAGTGATGGGGAAAGTACTCAGTTCGCCATGAGGAACAAAGATAAATGACACCATGTTATCATTGTTGCCAGTGGTGAAAGTTATGGGGAAAGTAGTCAATTCGCCATGAGGAACAATGATAAATCACACCATGTTATCATTGTTGCCATTTGTGAAAGTGATGGGGAAAGTACTCAGTTCACCATGAGGAACAATGATAAATGACACCATGTTATCATTGTTGCCATTTGTGAAAGTGATGGGGAAAGTACTCAGTTCACCATGAGGAACAATGATAAATGACACCATGTTATCATTGTTGCCATTTGTGAAAGTGATGGGGAAAGTACTCAGTTCACCATGAGGAACAATGATAAATGACACCATGTTATCATTGTTGCCATTTGTGAAAGTGATGGGGAAAGTACTCAGTTCGCCATGAGGAACAATGATAAATGACACCATGTTATCATTGTTGCCATTTGTGAAAGTGATGGGGAAAGTACTCAGTTCACCATGAGGAACAATGATAAATGACACCATGTTATCATTGTTGCCATTTGTGAAAGTGATGGGGAAAGTACTCAGTTCGCCATGAGGAACAATGATAAATGACACCATGTTATCATTGTTGCCATTTGTGAAAGTGATGGGGAAAGTACTCAGTTCACCATGAGGAACAATGATAAATGACGCCATGTTATAATTGTTGCCATTTGTGAAAGTGATGGGGAAAGTACTCAGTTCGCCATGAGGAACAATGATAAATGACACCATGTTATCATTGTTGCCATTTGTGAAAGTGATGGGGAAAGTACTCAGTTCACCATGAGGAACAATGATAAATGACACCATGTTATCATTGTTGCCATTTGTGAAAGTGATGGGGAAAGTACTCAGTTCACCATGAGTAACAATGATAAATGACACCATGTTATCATTGTTGCCATTTTTGAAAGTGATGGGAAATGTACTCAGTTCACCATGAGGAACAATGATAAATGACACCATGTTATCATTGTTGCCATTTGTGAAAGTGATGGGGAAAGTACTCAGTTCACCATGAGGAACAATGATAAATGACACCATGTTATCATTGTTGCCATTTGTGAAAATGAAGGGGAAAGCACTCAGTTCACCATGAGGAATAATGATAAATGACACCATGTTATCATTGTTGGCATTTGTGAAAGTAATGGGGAAAGTACTCAGTTCACCATGAGGAACAATGATAAATCACACCATGTTATCATTGTTACCATTTGTGAAAGTGATGGGGAAAGTACTCAGTTAGCCATGAGGAACAATGATAAATGACACCATGTTATCATTGTTACCATTTGTGAAAGTGATGGGGAAAGTACTCAGTTCACCATGAGGAACAATGATAAATGACACCATGTTATAATTGTTTCCATTTGTGAAAGTGATGGGGAAAGTACTCAGTTCACCATGAGGAACAATGATAAATGACACCATGTTATAATTGTTGCCATTTGTGAAAGTGATGGGGAAAGTACTCAGTTCACCATGAGGAACAATGATAAATGACACCATGTTATCATTGTTGCCATTTGTGAAAGTGATGGGGAAAGTACTCAGTTCGCCATGAGGAACAATGATAAATGACACCATGTTATCATTGTTGCCATTTGTGAAAGTGATGGGGAAAGTACTCAGTTCACCATGAGGAACAATGATAAATGACACCATGTTATCATTGTTGCCATTTGTGAAAGTGATGGGGAAAGTACTCAGTTCACCATGAGGAACAATGATAAATGACACCATGTTATCATTGTTGTCATTTGTGAAAGTGAAGGGGAAAGTACTCAGTTCACCATGAGGAACAATGATAAATGACACCATGTTATCATTGTTACCATTTGTGAAAGTGATGGGGAAAGTACTCAGTTCACCATGAGGAACAATGATAAATGACACCATGTTATCATTGTTGCCATTTGTGAAAGTGATGGGGAAAGTACTCAGTTCGCCATGAGGAACAATGATAAATGACACCATGTTATCATTGTTACCATTTGTGAAAGTGATGGGGAAAGTACTCAGTTCACCATGAGGAACAATGATAAATGACACCATGTTATAATTGTTGCCATTTGTGAAAGTGATGGGAACTTATTCAGTGAGCCATGAGGAACAATGATAAATGACACCATGTTATTATTGTTGCCATTTGTGAAAGTGATGGGGAACTTGTTCACTTAGTTGTGAGGAACAATGATAAATGACACCATGTTATCATTGTTGCCAGTGGTGAAAGTGATGGGGAAAGTACTCAATTCGCCATGAGAAACAATGATAAATCACACCATGTTATCATTGTTACCATTTGTGAAAGTGATGGGGAAAGTACTCAATTCGCCATGAGAAACAATGATAAATCACACCATGTTATCATTGTTACCATTTGTGAAAGTGATGGGGAAAGTACTCAGTTCACCATGAGGAACAATGATAAATGACACCATGTTATAATTGTTGCAATTTGTGAAAGAGATGGGGAAAGTACTCGGTTAGCCATGAGAATAATGATAAATTACACCATGTTATCATTGTTGCCATTTGTGAAAGTGATGGGAAAAGTACTCAGTTCGCTATGAGGAACAATGATAAATGACACCATGTTATCATTGTTGCCATTTGTGAAAGTGATGGGGAAAGTACTCAGTTCACCATAAGGAACAATTATAAATGACACCATGTTATTATTGTTGCCATTTGTGAAAGTGATGGGGAAAGTACTCAGTTCACCATAAGGAACAATTATAAATGACACCATGTTATCATTGTTGCCATTTGTGAAAGTGATGGGGAAAGTACTCAGTTCGCCATGAGGAACAATGATAAATGACACCATGTTATCATTGTTGCCATTTGTGAAAGTGATGGGGAAAGTACTCAGTTCACCATGAGGAACAATGATAAATGACACCATGTTATTATTGTTGCCATTTGTGAAAGTGAAAGAGAAAGTACTCAGTTCGCCATGAGGAACAATGATAAATGACACAATGTTATCATTGTTGTGATTTGTGAAAGTGATGGGGAAAGTACTCAGTTAGCCATGAGGAACAATGATAAATGACACCATGTTATCATTGTTGCCATTTGTGAAAGTGATGGGGAAAGTACTCAGTTCGCCATGAGGAACAATGATAAATGACACCATGTTATCATTGTTGCCACTTGTGAAAGTGAAAGAGAAAGTACTCAGTTCACCATGAGGAACAATGATAAATGACACCATGTTATCATTGTTGCCATTTGTGAAAGTGATGGGGAAAGTACTCAGTTCACCATGAGGAACAATGATAAATGACACCATGTTATCATTGTTGCCATTTGTGAAAGTGATGGGGAAAGTACTCAGTTCACCATGAGGAACAATGATAAATGACACCATGTTATTATTGTTTCCATTTGTGATAGTGATGGGGAAAGTACTCAGTTCACCATGAGGAACAATGATAAATGACACCATGTTATCATTGTTGCCATTTGTGAAAGTGATGGGGAAAGTACTCAGTTCGCCATGAGGAACAATGATAAATGACACCATGTTATCATTGTTGCCATTTGTGAAAGTGATGGGGAAAGTACTCAGTTCACCATGAGGAACAATGATAAATGACACCATGTTATCATTGTTGCCATTTGTGAAAGTGATGGGGAAAGTACTCAGTTCACCATGAGGAACAATGATAAATGACACCATGTTATCATTGTTGCCATTTGTGAAAGTGATGGGGAAAGTACTCAGTTCGCCATGAGGAACAATGATAAATGACACCATGTTATCATTGTTGCCATTTGTGAAAGTGATGGGGAAAGTACTCAGTTCACCATGAGGAACAATGATAAATGACACCATGTTATCATTGTTGCCATTTGTGAAAGTGATGGGGAAAGTACTCAGTTCGCCATGAGGAACAATGATAAATGACACCATGTTATCATTGTTGCCATTTGTGAAAGTGATGGGGAAAGTACTCAGTTCACCATGAGGAACAATGATAAATGACACCATGTTATCATTGTTGCCATTTGTGAAAGTGATGGTGAAAGTACTCAGTTCGCCATGAGGAACAATGATAAATGACACCATGTTATCATTGTTGCCATTTGTGAAAGTGATGGTGAAAGTACTCAGTTCACCATGAGGAACAATGATAAATGACACAATGTTATCATTGTTGTGATTTGTGAAAGTGATGGGGAAAGTACTCAGTTAGCCATGAGGAACAATGATAAATGACACCTTGTTATTATTGTTGCCATTTGTGAAAGTGATGGGGAAAGTACTCAGTTGGACATGAGGAACAATGATAAATCACACCATGTTATCATTGTTGCCATTTGTGAAAGTGATGGGGAAAGTACTCAGTTCACCATGAGGAACAATGATAAATGACACCATGTTATCATTGTTGCCATTTGTGAAAGTGATGGGGAAAGTACTCAGTTCGCCATGAGGAACAAAGATAAATGACACCATGTTATCATTGTTGCCAGTGGTGAAAGTTATGGGGAAAGTAGTCAATTCGCCATGAGGAACAATGATAAATGACACCATGTTATCATTGTTGCCATTTGTGAAAGTGATGGGGAAAGTACTCAGTTCGCCATGAGGAACAATGATAAATGACACCATGTTATCATTGTTGCCATTTGTGAAAGTGATGGGGAAAGTACTCAGTTCACCATGAGGAACAATGATAAATGACACCATGTTATCATTGTTGCCATTTGTGAAAGTGATGGGGAAAGTACTCAGTTCACCATGAGGAACAATGATAAATGACACCATGTTATCATTGTTGCCATTTGTGAAAGTGATGGGGAAAGTACTCAGTTCGCCATGAGGAACAATGATAAATGACACCATGTTATCATTGTTGCCATTTGTGAAAGTGATGGGGAAAGTACTCAGTTCGCCATGAGGAACAATGATAAATGACACCATGTTATCATTGTTGCCATTTGTGAAAGTGATGGGGAAAGTACTCAGTTCACCATGAGGAACAATGATAAATGACACCATGTTATCATTGTTGCCATTTGTGAAAGTGATGGGGAAAGTACTCAGTTCGCCATGAGGAACAATGATAAATGACACCATGTTATCATTGTTGCCATTTGTGAAAGTGATGGGGAAAGTACTCAGTTCACCATGAGGAACAATGATAAATGACACCATGTTATCATTGTTGTCATTTGTGAAAGTGATGGGGAAAGTACTCAGTTCACCATGAGGAACAATGATAAATGACACCATGTTATCATTGTTGCCATTTTTGAAAGTGATGGGAAATGTACTCAGTTCACCATGAGGAACAATGATAAATGACACCATGTTATCATTGTTGCCATTTGTGAAAGTGATGGGAAAAGTACTCAGTTCACCATGAGGAACAATGATAAATGACACCATGTTATCATTGTTGCCATTTGTGAAAGTGATGGGGAAAGTACTCAGTTCACCATGAGGAACAATGATAAATGACACCATGTTATCATTGTTGCCATTTGTGAAAGTGATGGGAAAAGTACTCAGTTCACCATGAGGAACAATGATAAATGACACCATGTTATCATTGTTGTGATTTGTGAAAGTGATGGGGAAAGTACTCAGTTAGCCATGAGGAACAATGATAAATGACACCATGTTATCATTGTTGCCATTTGTGAAAGTGATGGGGAAAGTACTCAGTTCACCATGAGGAACAATGATAAATGACACCATGTTATCATTGTTGCCATTTGTGAAAGTGATGGGGAAAGTACTCAGTTCACCATGAGGAACAATGATAAATGACACCATGTTATCATTGTTGCCATTTGTGAAAGTGATGGGGAAAGTACTCAGTTCGCCATGAGGAACAATGATAAATGACACCATGTTATCATTGTTGCCATTTGTGAAAGTGATGGGGAAAGTACTCAGTTCACCATGAGGAACAATGATAAATGACACCATGTTATCATTGTTGCCATTTGTGAAAGTGATGGGGAAAGTACTCAGTTCACCATGAGGAACAATGATAAATGACACCATGTTATCATTGTTGCCATTTGTGAAAGTGATGGGGAAAGTACTCAGTTCGCCATGAGGAACAATGATAAATGACACCATGTTATCATTGTTGCCATTTGTGAAAGTGATGGGGAAAGTACTCAGTTCACCATGAGGAACAATGATAAATGACACCATGTTATCATTGTTGCCATTTGTGAAAGTGATGGGGAAAGTACTCAGTTCGCCATGAGGAACAATGATAAATGACACCATGTTATCATTGTTACCATTTGTGAAAGTGATGGGGAAAGTACTCAGTTCACCATGAGGAACAATGATAAATGACACCATGTTATCATTGTTGCCATTTGTGAAAGTGATGGGGAAAGTACTCAGTTAGCCATGAGGAACAATGATAAATGACACCATGTTATCATTGTTGCCATTTGTGAAAGTGATGGGAAAAGTACTCAGTTCGCCATGAGGAACAATGATAAATGACACCATGTTATTATTGTTTCCATTTGTGAAAGTGATGGTGAAAGTACTCAGTTGGCCATGAGGAACAATGATAAATGACACCATGTTATCATTGTTGCCATTTGTGAAAGTGATGGGGAAAGTACTCAGTTCACCATAAGGAACAATTATAAATGACACCATGTTATTATTGTTGCCATTTGTGAAAGTGATGGGGAAAGTACTCAGTTCGCCTTGAGGAACAATGATAAATGACACCATGTTATCATTGTTGCCATTTGTGAAAGTGATGGGGAAAGTACTCAGTTCACCATGAGGAACAATGATAAATGACACCATGTTATCATTGTTGCCATTTGTGAAAGTGATGGGGAAAGTACTCAGTTCGCCTTGAGGAACAATGATAAATGACACCATGTTATCATTGTTGCCATTTGTGAAAGTGATGGTGAAAGTACTCAGTTCGCCATGAGGAACAATGATAAATGACACCATGTTATCATTGTTGCCAGTGGTGAAAGTGATGGGGAAAGTAGTCAATTCGCCATGAGGAACAATGATAAATCACACCATGTTATCATTGTTACCATTTGTGAAAGTGATGGGGAAAGTACTCAGTTCACCATGAGGAACAATGATAAATGACACCATGTTATCATTGTTGTGATTTGTGAAAGTGATGGGGAAAGTACTCAGTTAGCCATGAGGAACAATGATAAATGACACCATGTTATCATTGTTGCCATTTGTGAAAGTGATGGGGAAAGTACTCAGTTCACCATGAGGAACAATGATAAATGACACCATGTTATAATTGTTGCAATTTGTGAAAGTGATGGGGAAAGTACTCAGTTCACCATGAGGAACAATGATAAATGACACCATGTTATCATTGTTGCCATTTGTGAAACTGATGGGGAAAGTACTCAGTTGGCCATGAGGAACAATGATAAATGACACCATGTTATCATTGTTGCCATTTGTGAAAGTGATGGGGAAAGTACTCAGTTCACCATGAGGAACAAAGATAAATGACACCATGTTATCATTGTTGCCAGTGGTGAAAGTGATGGTGAAAGTACTCAGTTAGCCATGAGGAACAATGATAAATGACACCATGTTATCATTTTTGCCACTTGTGAAAGTGAAAGAGAAAGTACTCAGTTCACCATGAGGAACAATGATAAATGACACCATGTTATCATTGTTGTGATTTGTGAAAGTAATGGGGAAAGTACTCAGTTAGCCATGAGGAACAATGATAAATGACACCATGTTATCATTGTTGCCATTTGTGAAAGTGATGGGGAAAGTACTCAGTTCACCATGAGGAACAATGATAAATGACACCATGTTATCATTGTTGCCATTTGTGAAAGTGATGGGGAAAGTACTCAGTTCACCATGAGGAACAATGATAAATGACACCATGTTATCATTGTTGCCATTTGTGAAAGTGATGGGGAAAGTACTCACTTCACCATGAGGAATAATGATAAATGACGCCATGTTATCATTGTTACCATTTGTGAAAGTGATGGGGAAAGTACTCAGTTCACCATGAGGAACAATGATAAATGACACCATGTTATCATTGTTGCCATTTGTGAAAGTGATGGGGAAAGTACTCAGTTCGCCATGAGGAACAATGATAAATGACACCATGTTATTATTGTTGCCATTTGTGAAAGTGATGGGGAACTTGTTCACTTAGTTGTGAGGAACAATGATAAATGACACCATGTTATCATTGTTGCCATTTGTGAAAGTGATGGGGAAAGTACTCAGTTCGCCATGAGGAACAATGATAAATGACACCATGTTATCATTGTTGCCATTTGTGAAAGTGATGGGGAAAGTACTCAGTTCACCATGAGGAACAATGATAAATGACACCATGTTATAATTGTTGCCATTTGTGAAAGTGATGGGAACTTATTCAGTGAGCCATGAGGAACAATGATAAATGACACCATGTTATCATTGTTGCCAGTGGTGAAAGTGATGGGGAAAGTACTCAGTTCACCATGAGGAACAATGATAAATGACACCATGTTATCATTGTTGCCATTTGTGAAAGTGATGGGGAAAGTACTCAGTTAGCCATGAGGAACAATGATAAATGACACCATGTTATCATTGTTGCCATTTGTGAAAGTGATGGGGAAAGTACTCAGTTCACCATGAGGAACAATGATAAATGACACCATGTTATCATTGTTGACATTTGTGATAGTAATGGAAAATGTACTCAGTTAGCCATGAGGAACAATGATAAATGACACCATGTTATCATTGTTGCCATTTGTGAAAGTGATGGGGAAAGTACTCAGTTCACCATGAGGAACAATGATAAATGACACCATGTTATCATTGTTGCCATTTGTGAAAGTGATGGGGAAAGTACTCAGTTAGCCATGAGGAACAATGATAAATGACACCATGTTATCATTGTTGCCATTTGTGAAAGTGATGGGGAAAGTACTCAGTTCACCATAAGGAACAATGATAAATGACACCATTGTTGCCGACTCCTAAAAATCAAACCAAAATCCTATCCAAAACCCTAACGACATACAAACTTAATGATACTCCGTTAATAAACACAAATCAGCACACACGCATAGAGCCTGGAAACAGCAAAGCATTAAAGGGACAGCACACTATATAACACCCAAGACAACAACTACTAAAACTTTGAAAAACTACGATTCGAGAAAATGCAGTTTCAAAAAACTGCACTTTCAACATTCTCGACTCAAAATAGTGAAATTCGAGATTTCAGTATTTCAAGTTTAAGAAGTAGTCCTACTTCAGGAGATGTCTGCTAAATTGATTCTCAGATCACATCATTATCATCAAAAAGGTAACGCCATTCCACCATGAATATATACAGCAAAATATTAATGATATATCTGGATCCTGCTGTGTTCGTCATGCTGATATATCTGGATTCCACTGTGTTCAGTGTGTTGATATATCTGGATCCTGCTGTGTTTGGTGTGCACACTACATGGGACACCATTATTACAACTGTTTTCGTTATTGTTTGTAACCTTCAGCTGTGGATGGCAGAATGGATCAGAAAGTTAAGATTATGGGCTGCTAATGTGCATCTTCCTGTAGCTCTTGGTTCTAGTCTTTCAGTTTCCATATTCAAACTGTTTGAGTGAGCTATTCATGTAACCAGATGTGTGTACCCTAACAGTCTCTTCTGCTGTGTAGACTAACTTCATTAACAAATTAATAATACTGAAAAAAAGAGTACTGTAAGCATGTATATTATTTACTGAAATAACCGCACACTGCACTGGCAGCTCAGGTCATGTAAAAGAATGGTAATTCATGATCAGATGTCAATATGGTTTGTTTAAATTCTATTAATGTATGTTTGCCTATATCTTAAGTTATAGTTTTGTAAAGGTGTTACAAAAAGAACACAGACTGGTTTTACCGGTTAAGTAATTTTTAATTGGTTAAAAATGAATTTATTCTCTTTTTTCCTTTATCTAGTAAATTGGACCCAAAGACCCCTTTTCATATAACCTGCTGTACTAGAATATAAATAACATATAAATTGTTCCACTGATAACAGATAAGTGTAAACATTAAATGTAATCAGTACATCACATTGGATACAGAGTCTGTAGCTACATTGTTAAGCCCCTTGTCATACAAAGTTGCACAGGTCTAGTATTGAAGATGCCTTAAGTACCATACCACTAATTGTAGTGGTGGGAAGACAGATCTCCCTTGTGCTGTACCCAAGCAATGTTTGTTGTTCTTGAATTTAACATTCTTGGAATTCACATTTATTTATATGTTTTATTTCAAACAGAAAGAAATTTGTGACCACCTGGTTGAAATTTTACTCTTACACTGAAATCTGCAGCCAGGTTCTAAAAGTGAAATATATTTTCAAACACACACACACACACACACACACACACACACACACACACACACACACACACACATGCAGACATGCACATGTTCACATACCTTTGGTGTAAATCCTACAGCAAGCAAACAGTGTGTGTGTGTGTGTGTGTGTGTGTGTGTGTGTGTGTGTGTGTGTGTGTGTGTGTGTGTGTGTGTGTGCCTGCCTGGGTGATTGCACAAGGAATTAGGTAGAGAACAGTGATAATGGATGCATGTGGTTGTTGGAGCATGTGTGCAGCTGTATGGGTGAGTGCATCTATAAGTATAATTGAATTACATGGGGGGGGCTTTTCTGTGAATTAGTGGACATGTGTGTGCATATATGTGTGTGTTTAGAATGTGCTGAACTGTGTGTGTGCATGTGTGTGTTGTGTGCATGTGTGTGTGTGTGTGTGTGTGTGTGTGAGTGCTTGTGGGTACATGCTTGCACACACACACCTATGTGTGTATTTGTGTGTACATGCACTCAGTCTGTGCATGTGTTGCATGTCTGTATGTGTGTGTGTGTGTGTGTGTGTGTGTGTGTGTGTGTGTGTGTGTGTGTGTGCTTGTGTGTATGTGCTTGTACACACACACCTATGTGTGTATTTTTGTTTACATGCACTCATCAGTCTAGGTATGTGTGTGTGTGTGTGCCTTGGTGCATGACTGTGTGTTTACGTGTGTGTGTGTGTGTGTGTGTGTGTGTGTGTGTGTGTGTGTGTGTGTGTGTGTGTGTGTGTGTGTGTGTGTGTGTGTGTGTGTGCGCGTGTGTGTTTAGAATGAGTTGAACTGTGTGTGTATGTGTTTAGAATGTGTTGAACTGTGTATGTGTGTGTGTGTGTGTGTGTGTGTGTGTGTGTGTGTGTGTGTGTGTGTGTGTGTGTGTGTGTGTGAGTGCTTTTGTGTATGTGCATGTACACGCACACCTATGTGTGTATTTTTGTGTACATGCACTCATCAGTCTGTGTATGTGTGGGTGTGTGCATGCCTTGGTGCATGTGTGTGTGTGTGTGTGTGTGTGTGTGTGTGTGTGTGTGTGTGTGTGTGTGTGTGTGTGTGTGTGTGTGTGTGTGTGTGTGTGTGTGTGTGTGTGTGTGTGTGTGCTTGTGTGTATGTGCTTGTACACAGACACCTATGTGTGTATTTTTGTGTACATGCACCCATCAGTCTATGTGTGGGTGTGTGCGTGCCTTGGTGCATGTGTGTGTGTGTGTGTGTGTGTGTGTGTGTGTGTGTGTGTGTGTGTGTGTGTGTGTGCGCGTGCATGCGTATGCATCCTTGAAGTATTGTTTTGAGATGTGTCATGCTCATAACATAATAAAGATGATCTATCTAAATCTTTAACTGAGTCAGAAACCCTCAAGATGTCATTTCTTTTGTACCCCCATCACAGAATCTTTTAGTCAAATCTGACTGTTGTTTAACAATTTCTTCATTGGAAGAACAAATTCTACGAATCCTTAAAAATTCAGATTTGGGTATATTGTGTACGATACGTGAAGGGTGACAACTGGTGGCATGTGACAGAGTATTGAGCTGAGGATGTTTCAGACAAACACTGCTCTCTAAAGTACCATCGTTCTTTCTTCTTAATGTCCACGTCCAAAAAAGTTATACTAGTGAGAGTATGTCGTATAGTAAATGATACGCCCCATTTGTTTTCACTGAGATGCTGAATGAATTTTAAAGTTAATTCTATTTTCATGTGTGCCAGCCCTCATATCTGCTCATTCAAAACACAATATCTTGAAAAGGAGAGAAGTTTCATGTAATGTAAGACATTGCTCACTTCTTTGGAGACAATACAAGACTGACAGCTGAGAACAGGTATTCTGTCTCAGTAACTCAGGCTTCTAAGACCACCAGTCCTTTTAGTAAAGAATCTCTGTATCCTCTCTCATTGTGCAACATGTTTTGTCAGGAGTATACAGATGGCATGTTATGCTTAATGAATGACCACACCAGTGAGCTCTTCAGTGAAGTGATAGCCCTACATGACTAGAAATCGCTCTAAGTGTCTTAAAGGTGATGTCAAACCCTTTCCTACTACAATGGCAAATTTATGATCAAAGGAAGTGTTTCTAGCTATAGTTTAAGTCTTTCGTTGCAATGTGTAGCTTACATTTCACCCCAACAACACATTTGGTAGCAGGAATTATTGATTTGTTTTTCAGTGGTTTCTATGCTGCATTTGCTGGTGATAAGCATCAGTCCATTATTTTTACACCACAGATAGGCTATAACTAATCCATTAAAATAATAAAGTATTTAGAGGGAAAATGACAACTGTATAAATTGTGAACTCATCACTGACTTGGTGACCCAGAAACAGATTTTTTGTATGTGTGTTTATTAATCTTTTTCTTCCTGCTGTCTAACGACCATCTGTTTCTTGACTGTGACTTGACTCAGGCAGCCATTTGTTTTCTTAAAGCTAACTGCCATTACTGCTTTTGACAGCTCCTATTCATACATGCATGTTATTCAATGACTATGGCATGCATCCTGTCCTTTGGGTGGTTCTCCTGTGCCTTTGTGCTGTAGCCCCTGCTATGTGTAAAATTGTATGACAGCCTGGGATGCAACTTTTTCCCAAGCCAATGGAGGACCTAGAATAAGCCTTTCACTCCCAACTTCTCTGATAGTTCATCCAACAATCAGCCTGCTAAATGAATTCAACTCATCTGGGTCAGAGTCAGAGCTTCAACCCTCAGTGATCCAGAACTTTCTTGAAGTTGACGACTTGTAAAAATATGATGATGCAGAAAAAGAGACAACTGAGTATAGAGACGTTGGAATCAATGGCTGCTTCAACTGGTTAAAAAAACACCGATCCCCCAACCTCAGCACTTCATTTCTTCCTTAGAGGAAACATTCAGTTCAGTACGTTACATAAGTATTATCCTTGAATTATAGAGTTTTTCTGTGATCCATGACTTCAGAATGCAGTGAATTGCTGTTTGACATAAGCTATATTCACTGAGAACCCGTAATACACTGCAACTAAAAGCCTCAAGAGATATGATTTATTCTTCACAAAACCACATTGGTTTTTATTCAGGAGTAGTAAATGGCCAATATTCTTCTAAACGAATTCCATCAGTAACCCTTCCATAATCTTGTAGATGATACAGGTAACACTGCTTGGCCATAGTTCCCAGTAACAACTGTGAATCCATCATTATATAGATGGATGATTGCAATCTTTTGCCTTAAGCTGCAGAAAAAAACTCAGGAAAAGAGATTTGTAAAATAAGATGTCATTTTCTGAAAATCTCTTTGGCAGTAAGAAATGTCATGTCTATGCACTTTTTACAACCTAGGGTAGGAGTTGGATTATTCAGCCCATATTCTCTTTGGTACTGCAAAAAAGGATATTCAGGATTCTTGAACAAAGGCAGATATAGAAGATCTGGAGGGTTCTCATTTCAGATGGGAAAGGTTAACAGATATGTAACCTTTCCTGCCAGATAATAGTGCTAGGAACAAAAAATGCATTTCTAAAGGTAGAGCAAAACATACAAGGGAGATACGTGATATACCAATGGACAGAAAAGACCCAGAAGGAAAAAATTGACAACAGAAGAGATAGGCGTCTATTAGAAAACTTGTGTTTTCTTAAAGGGAACCACACAATTGTCTTAGTTTCATAGTTTCATAGTTTAGTACTAGGCTATCTGCCCTGAGGCATTTGCAAGCCTAGCCCTAGAGATGTGGCTTTCGCCACCCCATGTAGTGGTACTAAGGTGTATAGAATAAATTTAGAATACTGTGCCTTTGTCTAGTAGTGACACATTGAAGACCCCCTTACTTATTAAAATTAGTTTACTGTGCCTCTGTTAAGTAGTCATACAGGGGTGACCCCCTGTAAACCTACGATCTCCCATCCACTCGTCAAGATTTTTCTTGAAGAGAGTCAGTGAGGGGCTCTGCCTAACATGGACTGGGATTTTGTTCCAGAGTATGGGAAGCCTCTGAGTTATGAATCTGTCCCTCCAGCATGTTCCATTCATGTTTGTACTGAGGTTTAAATCTTTGGCTCTCGTGGTTCTTATGGATTTTGATTTTTTGAGGTGGAGCATGTCCATCAATTCCTCGTTGGACATGGCCTTGTATGTCAGGCACAGATCACCTCTGAGCAGGTGGTATGCTACTGAATAGAGCTGGAGTTTCTTTAGCCTGGCAGCATATGGCATATGTTGGAAACCCTTGATCCTCTTGGTGAGGTACTTCTGGGGCCTCTCCAGCTGTTGTAAGTGCCGGGTGAGGTACATACCAAATGGGGCATTGTACTCAATCATGGGCCTGATAAGGGAGGAGTACAGGGGCACGATGACCTCCTTTGATATGGATGTGAACCCCTTCATGATAAGGTGGGCAAGGTAGAAAGTCTTTCTAACCACTTTGGCAACGTGGGTGTCAAATGAGAGGTCACTATCAACTTGGGTCCCCAGGTCTCTGATTACTTTTTTGGTGCTCAGTGGGTTACTGTCTATGTGATAATTTGTGGGTATTTTGTTTTTCCCAAAGGGGATGACTATATATTTCTTGGCATTCAGTTTAAGGCCGTGATTCCGGCACCAGTTGTCCGTTTTGGTAAGGCCTTTCTGTAGGATGTATGTGTCAGCTGGTGTATCGACTATGGCGCCTAGTTTGCAGTCATCTGCGAACTTTGTCAGCCACAACCCTCCCATGTTTGCTTTCACATCTGAGAAGTAAATGCCGAACAAGAGGGGTCCCAGGACAGAGCCCTGTGGGACACCACTTGTGACTGGCTTTGAATCTGACATGGCTCCCGCAATCTTGACTTTATGGGTTCTGTTCTTTAGCCAGTTTGCAACCCATCTTGTGACATATGGATTTACTTTTAAGCTGTTTAGCTTTTCTATGATCCCCGAGTGGTGTATTGTGTCGAAGGCTTTAGCCAAGTCCAGGTAGGCTGTATGGACTGCCTTGCCCTCATCAATGGCTCTATTGACTGTTTTGAAAAAGTCAACCAGGTTCAAAAGGCAGGATCTGCCTTTTACAAAGCTGAACTGGGTGGGATCAAGTGTCTGTAGGTCCCCAATGTCGTTGTTTATGAGTTCCATAATAATTCTTTCCATAGCTTTGCAAACCAGGCTGGTCAAGCTTATGGGGTGGTAGTTCCCAGGGTCTGTAGTGGAGCCTCCCTTGTGGAGTGGGACCACTGTTGCTGTATGCCAGTGTTCAGGTACATATCCTGTAGTAAGGCTAAGGTTAAATAACATTTTTATATGCGGGTTTAGCTCCTCTTGGAGTTCACGTATCACGCAGCCAGGGATACCATCAGGTCCCATAGATGCTGTGTTTTTTGCTTTGTTGAGAGCAGTTCTCACCTGGACATCAGAGATGACAGGGAGGTTACATTCAGCTGGGATGAATATTTCTTCTTTTGGAGGTGAGGGAGGGGAGAAATTTGCACTGAACCTGTCTGCCAGAATGTTGGCAATATCTGTGGGTTCGGTAAATTTTTTGTTGTTGTGTACTAACTCTGAGCATATCTGAGTGTTTCCTCCCAGGTTTCTAACATAACTGAAAAATGCCTTGTGGTTACCTTTAGTGTCCTTGATGATTTTTCTCTCAAAGTTGGCCTTGGATATTTTTATGAGAGAACGTAGCTTTCTACTAGTGCTGATCAGAGATGCCTTCCCTTTATGGGATTTTGCTCTGTCTTGCAGTAGCTTCCTTCTTTTGTTATACAATTTGTTTATGGCTGGGGTCCACCAGACAGGATGCTTTTCTTTGGTGGAGAGGGTCTTGGTTTTATTTGGGATTGCACGATCCATGCATTCTTGGAGATGTCCATAGAAAGCATTTGTGTAGGATTCAGCATTGTGGGATGTGGTTTCCATTGGCCCTGAGGGCTTAAATGATACCATCTCAGTCTTGAGAAGTGTAAAGTTGGCTTTTGAGAAGTTTCTCACTGTAGTCTTTTGTGCTGGGGGTGGAGGTGGTAAATGTATATCCAGGGCGATTAGTCTGTGGTCAGATCTCACCA
Organism: Protopterus annectens; assembly: GCF_019279795.1. NCBI lineage: Eukaryota > Metazoa > Chordata > Ceratodontiformes > Protopteridae > Protopterus > Protopterus annectens. The sequence goes on along the minus strand of NC_056749.1, from coordinate 780,531,640 downwards.
GTGAGGGCAATACTTCCGGTGTGGAGCATTTTGTCTCCATGTTTGTGATGATCAGGTCTAGTATATTATCCCCCCTTGTGGGCGAGGTGACTAGCTGTTCCATTGCATTTGAGTTTATGAATTCCAGGAACCTTTGGGCTAGGGTGTTAGGGCTAGAATAGTGCACCCAGTCTATGTTAGGGTAGTTGAAGTCTCCCAATATGATGGTATTTGGTGAGACATTCATATCTTTCAATGTCTTCAGGAAGGCTGAGTGGGGTTCTTGAGATTAGGATGGTGGTCTGTAACATGCAACCAGTTGTATAGCAGTTTTGCCTATGGTTAGCTGCACCTGGATGGTCTCCGATGCTTCATGAGTTGCCACTAACCTAGAGGTGTGGGTATCCTTGATGAATATGGACACTCCCCCTCCCTTTGTGGTTCGGGCTGGGTTTTGGGGCCGAAAAGCATGATACGAGGTAAAGCCTGGTAGCGCTGGGGTGCTCTCAGGAGCCTTGAATCAGGTCTCGGTTACAGCACAGACATTGATGTTCTCCATACTGAGGAGTGCTTCGAGAGCCTGCATCTTGAGATTTAGACTTCTGGCGTTGAGCAGCATTACCCTTAATTTTTTTCCATTTTTGTTTTCTACGGAGGTGGGTTCGTCTTTTGAGCCTTGCCTAAAAAAGGCACTATGGGGGTGGCAAGAGCCTTAGCCAATATCCGGAATCCCAGGGGTGACAAGTGCAAGCCGTCCCTTGTGAAGCAGCGTGGCTTGCCCAGCATGTCATCCCAAGCAGACAGACATTGGATCCCCCTAGAATGACACCAGTAATTGAGCCAATTAATAAAGCATATCTCACATAAAATGCATGATATGCTCATTCTTCTTAATATGTTTCCAATTGCTGGGAGAGTAAGATTTTGTATCACTAGGTCACTAAATCATAATTAAATGGGGGAGCGAGAGAAGAAAATGATTGTAAGGCCTAGAATGAAGGACGGCATCCATTAGAAAGTTACTAAGGAGGGAAGAATCCTTTCTGCTTACTGTGGGACTGTACAGTTCATGCTAGTGTTAAACCAGAAACTAGTGCAGCCAACACCTTGAGTGACTAACACATTTGTAGCACCTATAAAACCCTAGTGCACACACCACAGCTAAAGATTTACCTCATCTGATGTACATAATCTCTTTGTGGGAATATGTCAGGAAGTTGCTTTACCTAATTTGAGAAGTAAGCTCATTTTATATTTCCAAAATGAGGTTCTACTTGTTAGAAGAGTGAGATGTTATTGCCCACTTAGTTATTTTCTTTAGAGAATCCTTTCTGATTGATGTTTTTTAACAAAACTATGTATGTTCACTTAAGGTTAGAACCAAGGCATTTTACAGGGTTTTGCCCTGGGCCCATATTTATTTAGTTTAGAACTTTATGAGCTTTTTTCGTGTTCTACTGTCTGAAAGCACATGATATTGAATGGGAAACTGATCTGCTGCTGGTAGGCTATGTCTGCTCTATAACTTAATAAACTGGTCATTTGGGCACAGGAAAATAATATGTTAATAAAAATATCTAAAACTAAGCATATGAGATTAGGGAGGATGAATGACAGAAATGTAAGACAGCACACTGATTAAAACTGCTGATTCTTTTAAGGACTTGGTTAGACTGATAGATTCAGTTTTGAGTTTTACTGATCATATCAATGTTATCATGAAAGTTAAATATCTGTACTTGTATAGTGTCTCATACAGGCATTTAATATGAGACCCTCTTCAGGCCTACATAGTCAACATAACAAAACATTTAATATATCTAGCTGTTTCGGCATTCTGACATGCTCACAATTATAGCATCCACAATTCACCACTAACACTTCTTCCTGTTTGTATATTAAGATGATTGATGGGCACCCAAATAGATAGATAGTCAGATAGATAGATCAGAAAGTTATAACCTGGTAGGTTACCTTGGTCATAACACAGAATTAATTTAATTTGTCTAGTTGATATATGATACTTGCTATGTCCAGTCTGTAAGCATTGCAGCTATCCATTGTACCAAGATTATAGTAATACAGGGTTGTCCTCATCTGTTAATCAGTATCTTATGTATAACCCAATCAAAATCTGAAGATATGTCTTCATACACTAAAACTTGGCATGCTTATTTCATTTACAGCTGTTACATTATTATAGAAGATTATGTTACAAGTAGTTGGAGAACTGTTTCAACATACGCATGTTGATGCATAGTTTCAAGTCCCAGCTTTGCCAGTCCTGACAATAATTTCAACAAGACAAGATGCCTTTCTCCATTACTTTCTCCAAGAAACTAGAATTATGTGTCTGTATGACTCTGGTTTAGTCATATTTCCTTTTCTCTTCAACATTAGTTTGAGAAATGCATGTCTCCAGTCTTGAGGAATCTTTTCAGACTTGAATGACATTGTAAAGACCTGACGTATTGGTTCTGTAGGCTCATGCTGAAGTTTTCCCAGGTCATTATTACTAACTTTGTTTTTTCTCTGTTCTTCTTTAGTGTCCTGTACTGTAGGTGTCAAGGGTATGGTATGAGTGTCATGTACAAAGCACACACCAACATAAACTAATTTAATTTCACTATTTCAAGTTACGTGGATGTTATTATTATGAATTACTTCTCCCTTAGTGGGATCACGTAAGTTTGTATAACTATATCGACAATCGGTTGTATGTGAAAAAACTTTTAGAATCTACACACAGTTTATCCATTTATATCTCTTTACTATTACCATGTGTTATATAGTTACAAAACAGTTTCCTATTAGTTTTGTATACAGGGTAGGCACATTTTTTATCAACCAGTGGAGAACTTGTTATACTTGTGCCGCACCCACAATAAAAGAAATTCATACCCTAACCCAAAACAACTTTACTCTAAACATGGTTCACTATCACCAAACTTATTCTTTATCCCAAAAAAAAAACAAAACTTATTCTCTTCAGCCCAGGTAGGTACCCCCCCCCTTTAAACAATAATTTTAGCATAAGTTCCAAAGATAATATCCAAATCACTCCAACCACACAAACAAAACTACTAGGTGTAGAAATTGACAACAACCTAAGATTCGACATCCACATAGCACAAACCATCAAGAAAATAAACAAAACGCTTGGTCTCCTTTACAGGAACAAAATTATATCACTAGACATACGAAAGGCACAATAGCAAGGACTCATCTCTTATCCATCCTCCTCTATGTCTCCCCTATCCTGAGTAATCTCCGCCAGACTGATTTAAACAAAATGGAATCTTGTTATAACAAGATTGCCAAGATCGCTACAGAAGCCTCATACAGGACCCATCACTGTCTATCCCTTAAGCAGCTTAACTGGCTTGAGCTGCCTCAACTACTGCTACTCAGTCAGTTGTCAGTTGCACACAAGTTATACTACCTTCCTGATAAAACCCCAGCACTCCAGGATCTAATTCAACCCTACACTACAACTAGAACTTTAAGATCTAGTAACCAGAACCAGAGCTTTTTTTTGAGATGGTACACACTGGTATGGCATACCAGCACCTCTACGGCTGTTAATTTTAATTAATTTTCTTATTTTTAAGAAAAAAAAAAAAGCTTACTTTTTTAAGGGCTAGAATGCCCTTTGCGTTCAGTCGCACAGATGCAGAAGACTGTGCATCTGTGGAACTGATTGTTTACATCTTCCTCTTTTGATCGCACGGAATTTGAACTCCTGAAGGTGTTTTTGGACTACGGAGTGGGAACTATGAAGGAACAAGTGAGTGTAAGGTAGGTGCATGTCCGTGTTAAGATAAGTGTGTGTAAAATACTGTAGTTATGCAAAGATGCCCATTGTGCCCCATATTATCTGCTCTTGGCTTATTTGCTTTCCATGCAGCTTGATGAAATAATGCCTATAATACCAATAGCTAGGCCTGAGATTCATTACAGATATTTTATTTCTGTCTGTGACTTACTACTCACCATTTCTATTGTCCAGGATTTGATTTAGCCTTTTTTATGACTGGCTCAATAGATTTGAGCAATGTCAGAGTATACAATCACAGGAAATAAGTAAAAGTTTAATCATTCATTTAAAAATAATATGGCCATCTGTGTTCTTTTACCAAAATGACATTTTAAGATCATTGTGTTTAAAGATTTTTTCAATTAACCGAATTGCAAGTGGCATCACAATATGAAGAAAAGACTGCCGTCATATCATAACAACTTATTACTGGTCCATATAAATCTGTTAAAACTGAAAATCAGATCTCACTGCACTTTTTAAAAAAATCCACATGTTCCGTCTAAATATTATTAGTATGCAGAAGTTCATAGATTTGGAAAAATATGGTGTGAAGTTCCTCTGAAAATTCCATGGAATATTTTACCTGCAGACCATTGCAATGCTGGTTTACAAGATTTCGATCCAGAACTCTGTAAGTTTGCACATTTCCAGGTTAACCTGTGTCAGTGATATGGTGCATTTCTTCTCCCATTTTCCCAATTACTGTGAGATTCCTTTCAAATCAAATTACGGAGAATGCAAATTCTTTGTTACCATTATATAAAGTGTTAATTTCAGATATGGACCAGTACTAACATCTCGGTATTGCTTTGGTGTCCTTCACAGAGAGCAGATGAAGGTCCTCAACGACACTTAACACACGAGGTTTGTTTATTTCGCTTCCATCGATTAAACTTGGAAATGTTTCGCTCTTTTCTTTCCTAGTTTATCTGACATATTTGTGATTCTCATGCAACCAGGGATTTAGAAAGCGAACTGTTGGTTTGCATTGCATGTAGACAATAGATTTACTATGTTACACAGGTATGAAGCAATGCCAGGATGAAAGGAGCTATTAAAATGTAATGTATTTGTTTTTATTCCCTACTCTCTTTTTCATCTGCAATCAGAGTGTTGTTTTCCTGGCTTAGGATGTGTGTACGAGTAGATAACAAGTAGGTGTGTGTGTGTGTGTGTGTGTGTGTGTGTGTGTATGTGTGTGTGTGTGTGTGTGTGTGTGTGTGCATGTAATAGACTTAAACAGAACATCAGTAATTTGTGCTACTACATATCTTGTCAGACGTGTATCATCAGGATGAGCACTGAGACAGATTCTTATGCTGTGCCGATAGCCTACATAAGCCTCTGTGTTACATGTTACAAGATCTCAGTGCATACATACAGTCTAGTCTACAGATGATAACTGAGTTTACAATGCTGTGTGGCTTTTGCTAATTGACAGATTTTACAGGCTACTAGACATCAAAGTAATGATTTTTAGCTTTTGATTTGATCCATTTCTTCTACATCTTGACAGCTTTCTTGAAATAGCAGGATACTGTTAGGTTAAGTTTGCACTTAATTTGGTTTCCTAGTTTAGCCAACAAGCAGTTTCAGTTCTGTGAGTCATTGTGATACAAGTGACAAGAACAAGCTCTGAATCCTTTACAGTACACAACATATGCAGAGTTTGTCTTTTCAGCTTTTCCCAGTTAGGGGTCGCCACAGCGGAACTCCAGTCTGCTAATGATTGGCAGTCGATTTTTAGTGTGCCGAGTTGCCAGCCCGACGCCCAACCTTCAGTGAAGGCACACCCATTCACACATGTCTTTTGGAGGCCACTCGATGGCAGGGAGGACATGCAGACTCCACACAGAAGGCACAACAGCCGAGAATCGAACAGGAGAACCTCTTGCTGTGAGGCAACAACACAACCGCTGTACCCATATGCAGAGTAACCTAGCAAATTTTGTATTTGGTAAAGGCAACTGAGGTGGCAAGATATTAATAAAATGGTAAATAGGTAATGTAAATTGTACACATTTTGAAATGCCACATTAAGTAAAGGATATTGTTAGATTATAAAATAGATTCATTAGGGAAAAATTGTAGGTTGTAGTACAATGAACATGCAAATCAGTTACTAGGCTAGATTCATCAACACCTACAATATCATTTTTAAGTGTGTCACTGTCTATTGATGTTTTAAAAGTCTAAGATGACAATGAACGTAAACAATAATGTGGATATTTATTACCTAAAACGAGTCAAGATATAATACATACATATGTTTTCTTAAAAGACATACAGTGATATAAACCATAACAATATACTCACTCAATGCAAAATCGAAGCCAAGATCTATCTAGCTACAATGAATTCTGTGTGAGCTTTAGATTATCTGATGATGTCTCAAAAATGTTATGACTGACTCATGTTGAAATGTTACCTTCCAACAGATACAGACTAGTGAATAGCTTATATAAAACACTGTGGAATATTTATATAAATGAGCTGATAACTTCTAAATGATAATAGTCAAACAACATTACAGCATTCCATTTTAGTGATGAAAGCACTAATGTAATGATGTTCCTGGGTGCAAAGTATGGTTTGATTACAGTATTACTGTTGAGCTGAGAAAGTATGTTCCATTAGCAACTAAACATTATTTTATTGGCTTGGAGTCCAGACTTATTCCTGGATTTCTCATCACATCAGAAGCTCATACAGTACCATCCTGAGATGAATATAGCACAATATCATTTTTTTCACTTCTGAGCTATAGAAATCCATTTCAATAAATGTCCCATCTGCCATAGATTAAATCATGTAAAAGCTGATGTGTCATTCCTATAAGCTTTGAAAAAAGACATGCAGTTGCTAAACCGTTTCTGTCTTACTTAGACATTTCATGGGGCTTTGCTGTTTATGCAATGACCTTGTTATTTCTATTCTGAAGTACTCTAGTTATGACATGCATCCATTTCAGACACATGAAGTTGCACAAACTCCCAAAAGGACAGAAGTCCAACTAGACGATTGCGGGAAAATAAACGAAAACGTTTTCCTTTAACTTTCTGTAAAATACATTTGCAGTCATGTCTACTTAAGCAAAATGAGTGCAACACCCCAATTATTGATATCCACTATCAGGCTTAATAATTTGCTGTGAGAAGTGACTTCAGTTGTTGCATTATTAAGAGAGAAGATTTTTATTTATTTATTTTTTCATGAAAGAGGATTTGAAGAAAAAAAAGTATTTTTTTGGTGGGGGGGGGGGAGTCAGGATGGGGTGGGGCAGGGGTTGACCCAAATGATGCAACATATCTGTACCACCACCTTTTTGCTTACAAAAAAAGCAGTGACCAGAACCTTGTAAATGTCATCAAATATAAGAATGATGCTGGTAAGTCTCTCTTTGGTTGCACTATTGCAAGAGTCTGGGATACACTACCAAGCCACATAACTTCTAAAAGCTCTACTGTGCAATTTAAAAGACTCCTAAAAACCCACTATTCAAACAACTGGCTATGCTGCTGTTACTCCCCAGGATAATACATCCCAATGCATTGTAAGGAGGGTACTGCCATGTGATAGCAGTTCCCCTGGAAAGGCTGTTATATTAATTGTACCTCAAAGACTGTCACTACTGTTGGTATTTACTGTATAGAACTAAGACATATCTGTTGCTAGAAACAATTACCATATGCTGACTGTTCTTACCTACCTTGCATGTTTTTATCCTTAAAATTATGCATGTGTTTACTACATTGCAGGTTTTAATCCTAAAAACTATGTATGTGTTTTACATTTTGATTTTATGTGTTTCTTGAAATTGTATTTTATGAGTTTTGTAATATCTACTTTATTATGTGCTGAAATCTATCATATGTATTGTAATTTTAGAGCTTTTCTCCCCGGGCCTGTGCTGAAAATGGACCTGTGTCCAGTTGGAGTTTCCCGGTAAACGAATGTAAAATAAAAAATAAATAAAAATAAAATATTGAAGAAATTTATTGGGGTTTAGAAGAGGGCAAGTATTAAGTGGGATGAACTGATCCAACACATAGAACAAGGTGGTTTAGGAATGCCTGATTTGAATGGCAACATTAAAGCTATACAGGTAAAGCTCATATACATAATTCAAGAAGATATTTATAAATCAAACTGGAAAGGGATGATAAAACATGGGGTAGTTTATGAAATAAGGGCAGGGTAGGATTCTGGATTCACATCCTTAAGGAGAATAACAGCAAATATACAGAATATTATATTTGTAAAGTTGCAGAAAGTATTCTGAGAACTAAATCAACACATGAATAGAGAAAGGAGATCTTGTTAATAGGGATGACTGCAAGAAGAGCTATATAAAATATGTAAAAGGGAATATGATTTATTGGAAAAAATGGCAAACAAACCAGCATATTAGGAGCAAATAACTAGCGAGGGAAAAAGTAATAGAGTGGAATGAGGTTAATCAGAGGTTTGGACTGCAGCTTAGAAGCTACCTTCCCTATGAGATATCACAGTATTTACAACGAGAGAAGGTTAGGGGATTGCTAAGTTAAAGAGCAGCTCTGGTAGAGTTTTTAGTTGACTCTAGAACAGAAGATGCTGTTAAAAGGGATTATCAGTTGAGCAGATGAAATATTGCATGATAACTATAACAGCCAATCAGAGGAGGTTAGAAAAGATTGGGAAGACAGACCGAAAAGGCAGTTTACAAAGAAAGAACAGGAAGACATTGGTAGAGTTTTTCTACACAACACAGAACCGGAGATTTATTTTGGCCTGAAAGTATTTACATAGGTATTTTTATACCCCAAGCAGACCTTGTGATAAAAAAAGAAGAGGAACTGGGAACTTTTTTGAGAGTAATTAGCTGTCAGATTTTAAAAATTCCTTACAGAGTAGTCTTTCAGAAATGTTTGGGAAGCAATGGCTGTAACTAAGGAAATTATTCTTTTGAGCTGGCACACTACTTGAATTGCCTAGACATAATGAAATCTTACCAACTTTAAAAATATTGGCTGTCAAAAAGCAGTAACTATAAAATGGACATCAAAATACAAACTTACTGCCGCTGAAGCACTGAATTTTGTGAACAAAATGAAAAGAAATGGAGGTGGGATCTTTAGAAAAGGTAAGGAGCAAATTACAGAAAAATAAATGCAATTTGTAGGAACAATACATGAATAATAATGTTCAAGAGGAGGAGTCAGGATTAAGTGAAGGCAGGAATTAAAGAATTCATTTAATGTTGGCTTGGAGTGAATAATAACTATTAAAAATTATATATATGAATATATGTATGCACGTGTTTCTGTATATAATGATAATACATGAAAAATGTCAATATGATTTGTTTTCTTTTCTGTTACTGTATGGGTGCCTCTATCTTATATGATACCTTAAGAAAGGTGTTTAAAAATAGTTCCCTCTAATGTTTAATATCTTTATATAACAATCCCTCGATTTTCCTGGTTTTGTTTTAAACTCTGTTTAATTGATCTTTTTATTTGTTTCTGTTTTCAAAGTTATAATTTAAGCCCAGTTCCATTTCAAATATTTTCTCTTACACCTTAATTATCTTGATCTTGTTAAATATGTCCTCCTGACAGTGAATGCCTACTTCATCATGTTAACAGTTTTGAATTCAAACAATTTTTCTTTCAAAAATGATCACATTCTTCTGATGTCTTTCCACTAAATGTATCAGTACTATTAGTGTTACATGGTACCTGATTTGCTTCCATAAAATGTATATTTAATTTACTCTGCATAGGTGAAGACTGGAATTTGTCTGAATCATCTAGCAGTAGTTCAGTTTTTACAACCCTGTGATTACCACATATTAAAATGGGTAAATGTTGATAAAAAAAAACAATTATCTTCTCAGGGACATAAATAATATCAAGTATGATCTGCCCCTAGACAGTCTGTTTACAATCTGCAGTGATTCATGTTCTTGTACAGACATTGTAAAAACTTTCCTAACTAATGTTGTAGAATCAATATCGTTCCAGTCTGCCTGTAGCAAATTCAGATCTCCAGCCATTTCACTTTTCCTTCTTGGCTTTCATGTAACAAATGTATAACTTCCTCTAACTTGACTTTGGTGGTCTGCCAAGCATACCATTGTAATCTGCTTAAGGGGTGCCTTTATTGTAACAATCTATACCATTTGTGTTGTCTTCAAAGATGTAGCAATCACAGATCTTACAACAATCTTTAATCCGTATCATAACACCTCCACCTAATTTTTGTTCAAATATCTGATACAGTGAAAGCATTTGTAGATTGATAAATTGTTTTTTTAGGCATTGTTTTAGCCACTTTCACAAACAATAATAACATCAATCTTTTCTGAACACAAAAAATGTTTCAATAGAAAAACTTTATCACCAATGTTCTTTGCATTCACAGCCAACACAGAAAAATCAAATTATGGTATTCAAAAACTACTGAGCTTGCCACCTGGCAAAAGTTCTGTCTAGTGTTATTCAAATATTACGATGTATCTGTTGCAAAAATTATTTTAATTTTCTTGTAAGCCTAAAATTAAGTGAGATGTTGTATAAATTTCCAGTTTTTAAAAATGGCCTTTTTCATGTAGGTGTTTGTGGAAAAAACATGTTCATTCACATTGACCTAGCTCTCTTTTCTATATCTTAACACCTGTACAAACTATGCTATCAAAGATGGCTGTAAGTGTCATTCTTAGAATCGGTATTTACAGATGAGATAATTTGCTCCATCATAAATATGAACAGCTTCATACTTCCTTACAGTTACACCTTCTAATGCCTTACTCACCAGCTATCATTTTTTTCCTGGCAGACATAACACTATTTGATATTAATTATCATAGGTTCATAGGTGTATATTGGCTAACGGCCCTGGAGCCTTCACAAGCCTAGCCCATAGGATTACCCTGGCATCATGCCACCTGGCCTTAGTTCCCATTGCCTCTGTCGAGTAGAGCCACTTGAGTGATCCCTGGGGTGAATTTTCTATTTCCTATCCACTCATCAAAATTTCTCCTGAAGAGGGCCAGTGAGGTGCTCTGCTTGACATGTATGGGAAGTCTATTCCATACCATGGGCAGTCTCTGGGTTATGACCCTGTGCCTCGAGCATGTTCTGTTGATTGTGGTAATGAGAATGAGGTCTCTGGATCATGTGGTGTGGAGGTATTGGGATTTCTTTAGATGTAGCATTTCTAACAGAGCTGGGTCAGACATGGCTTTGTAAGTCAAGCAGAGATTGCCTCTTAGTAGACAATATTAGACAGAGAATAGCTGGGTTGTTTTTGAGTCTGTCCATATAGGACATGTGTTTAAGGCCTAGGATCCTCTTTGTGAGGTACTTTTGTGGCCTCACCAGTTGTTGCAGGTGTTTAGTGATGTGCATGCCAAATGAGGCATTATACTTTATGACTGGTCTAATGAGGGAAGAGTAGAGAGAAATTATGACCTCTTTCTTCCTGGATGCAAAACCTTAGTAATGAGATGTGCCACATAGAAGGACTTACTGACCACAGTAGCAATGTGGTGGTTGAAGGAGAGGTTGCTGTCAATCTGTGTCCCCAGATCTCTTATAACACCTTCAGTGTTCAGTGGGCTCCCATAGATGTGGTAATTAGTGGGAACTGAGTTTTTTCCCAAAGGGGATGACAACACATTTTTTGGCATTAAGCTTAAGGCCATGGTTTTGACACCAGTCATTGGCCTCAGTGAGGCCTTTCTGTAGGATGTCTGCATCACTTGGGGAGTTAATAATGGCTCCAAGCTTGCAGTAGTCTGTGAACTTGGTCAGCCAGAGTCCCTCTGTATTAGCCTGGACTTCTGAGAAGTAGATGCCAAATAGGAGAGGACCCAGGACCGATCCCTGTGGGACTCCACTCATGACTGATCAGCAGTCTGACTTGGAGTCCACTACTTTCACACTGTGGGTTCTATCTGTGAGCCAGTTTGCAGCCCACCTAATGATATAGGGATTAATGCCTAGTTTGGTGAGTTTATCAATAATTCCTGAGTGAGGAATGGTATCAAAAGCCTTGGCCAGATCAAGGTAGGCTGTATGAACTGCCTTACCCTCATTCACAGCTCTGGTGACTGACTCAAAGAAGTCAACCAGGTTGAGCAGGCATGATGTACCTTTCACAAAACCAACATTGCATGGGATCTAGAGTTTGAAGAGTCCCTATATCCTTGTTAATTAGGTCCATGATGATGCGCTCCATAGCCTTACATATCAGACTTGTCAGGCTAATGGGATGATAATTTCCAGGGTCTCTAGTCACTCCTCCTTTATGGAGAGGATGACTGTAGCAGTGTACCATTCAGAAGGGACAAAGCCTGAAGTGAGGCTGTGAGTGAACAGGCCGCACAGATGTGGTCCCAGTTCACTTTGTAATTCATGTAGAACACAGCCAGGGATATTGTCAGATCCCATGGAAATTGTATTCTTGGCCTTGGACAATGCAGCTTTAACTTGTGCTGCAGTAATTCTTCCAGTATTGAGATTGGTTCTTTAGGTGGTGGAGAAAGGAGTACGGTTGGCACTGAATCTGTTGTCCAGTATGTTGGCAATATCTGTTGTCTGAGTATAGGAGGTACCATTGTGCAGTAACTCAGAGCAAATCTGGGTATTGCTGTGGAGATTCTTGATATAACTATAGAAGGCTTTGTGGTTATTTTTAGTGTCTGCTACAATTCTGCCTTCACAGCTGGCTTTGGAGGTTTTGATGAGGGATCTCAACTTTTTGTTGAGGCTAATAAGGGAATTTTTCCAGTCTTGGGACTTCACCTTTTTCTGCAACTGTTTCTTCCTTCTGTTGTAGAGTTTATTAATGGCAGGGACCACCAGATTCACTTCCTTTTTTTGGAGGAGAGCAGCTTGGTTCTGTTGGGTATGGCTAGTTCCATGCATTTAAGTACATGTTCGTACAGCGTGATGGCGTATGATTCGGCAGTCATGCATCTATTTTTCATTGGCATGAGTGCCGTAAAGTTAGCCACCTCTGTTTTTAGGTGTCCAAAGTCATATTTGGAGAAGTTTTTTATAGTGGATACCTTTGTAGGGGGTGTGGGTAAGATGTGGATTTCCATGGTGATTAGTTTGTGGTCAGATCTAACCAGGGAGGAATTGACTATTGGTGTAGAGCAACAGTTGCCCATGTTAGTAATAACAAGGTCAAGGATGCTGCTTCCTCTAGTGGGGGTAAGAATGAGCTGGTTAAGGACATTGGAAATGATGAATTCCAGGAAGTGTTGGGCCAGTGCATTGGTGCATAAGTAGTTTTCCCAGCTGATGGAGGAATAGTTGAAGTCACCTAGTATGAGAGTGTTGGGTTGGATCTTAATAGTTTCCAGGGTGCTTAGGAATGTGGAGTGAGAGTCTTGGGACATTGTTGGGGACCTATAGCAGGCTACGACCTGAATCACTGTCTTACCCAATGTTAGTTGTACCTGGAGTATGTCAGATGTGTTATGCTAGGCTACTAGTCTGGAGGTTTGCATATCATTTATGAATATGGAGACACCACCACCATCATGGATACAAATGTGGCGTCTGCATGTTTTAAACACTACATTGCCTGATGCAGACACCACTACCATCATGTATACAAATGTGGCATCTGAATGTTTTAAACACTACATTGGCTTGACACATCTCATACCTTAACATGGCTAGCTATTTCTAATGTAACAAATATGACATTCTTAACAATTATTTCTGATAAAGAATAAATAAAAGCTTGAGATAAAATGTGAAGGAGAAGATAATATGCCACCTGCATTGTAATAAATATTGTTAAACTATGGTTCATCACACAGTGAAGCCAAAAGATTAGCTATTGTCCTTTAAAACATTTCAGTTGACTATACAGTTTGTGACAGTACATACATGAACATGTGCATCCATACAAACATGCCTGAATGCACATAATATTTCACATAAATAGATGCATGTGTGTGTGTAGATATATATATATATATATATATATATATATATATATATATATATATATATATATATATATATATATATATATATATATATATATATATAAATTATGATGAATCTGCACTTTCTAAGAATTCAGTCAAAATACCTGTACAGCTCACATAGATGATTTCATGGTTATTACAAAGGTACAGAGAGGACTGTAATTGCAGTTTTATAGAACAAAAGGAAGAAAAGCAATCTGGAAGGTATTCCTATGAGGGCAGGAACTTGTCTCTTGAGGGGAGACGTCATCTGGACTTATTGCTGCCTGGGTAGAAGTTTCTGGAGATCTCTGTAAGCAATGTTTTGCTTTTGCTTCTGTCAGAGTCATCTAGAAAGTAACACTGCATTTATAAACATTTGCTATACTGTGAAAAAAATATGCTTAAAAGGTGAACTTTTTATGTTAGACTGCAGAATGCCTTATTTTAGCAATAACCCATGGCTGGATGTAGTAATGCTGTAGTTATGTATGGTTGATATGCGGTTTGATTATGAAGGTGAAGCCAAACTGAACAAGCAAAGCCAAGTGGGGGTAAATCCCGCATTGCTCACACACAGGAGTGGGATATGTCTGTTATACAATCACATTATTTAAGAAGTTTCTTAGCTTTTCTAAATGACATTAGTGTATGAAGGAACTTCAGTGTTCTTCCTTGGCTTCCCCTGAGACAAGGACATCTGAGCTATGCACTGCTCATGTATACAGCTTGTGTAAGCTGACATTTGTATAGTGCAGTTATTCCTCCATTTTTCATAGAAAATAAAAATGGTTAGTTAAACTTCAATCAATGGGAGTCCATTTATCAAAAAAGTGATTCCTATTAACTGGTAGTTTGCAAGTCATTTTGAATTCCTTATTGGATGTTCTAGTATTTCGTTTTATTCTTATTATTTTTTCAGTCAGAAGACGAGAGGCTCACATGTATCCTCTTGTTTTTGTATGGCTGCATATGGGCACTCCATGTTGTGGTGTGACCTTTTTTCTTTCTTGTTTATTTTTAAAATTTGATGATTTGTTATTATGTACTTGTGGAGAGTAGAAGACAACCTCACAGCCTTCTGATAACTGAAGATTGTTTTTTTCTCCTTTAAAAGTTACAGCTGCTACTGGCTCAGATTGGTTTTACCCCCCGCACCCACACCATTCTCCTGATATGTGTTTGCTTTGACAGTTACCCTAAGCCTACCCTGCCTGTAAGCCTAACGCTGTTCCTTACTCCATGAAAAACACTTTCTCTAACAGTATTACACAAGGCAAAATTATACACAGTACACATAATACAAACATGCACAACTGTCATCAGTCCCCTTACTCTAGCACTGACCTGCAAACACGCACACATAATACAAACATGCACAACTGTCATCAGTCCCCTTACTCTAACACTGACCTGCAAACACGGACACATAATATAAACATGCACAACTGTCATCAGTCCCCTTACTCTAACACTGACCTGCAAACACGCACACATAATACAAACATGCACAACTGTCATCAGTCCACTTACTCTAACACTGACCTGCAAACACGCACACATAATACAAACATGTACAACTGTCATCAGTCCCCTTACTCTAACACTGACCTGTAAACACGCACACATGATACAAACATGCACAACTGTCATCAGTCCCCTTACTCTACCACTAACCTGCAAACACGCAAACATAATACAAACATGCACAACTGTCATCAGTCCCCTTACTCTAACATGGACCTGCAAACACGCACACATAATACAAACATGCACAACTGTCATCAGTCCCCTTACTCTAACACTGACCTGCAAACACGCATACATAATACAAACATGCACAACTGTCATGAGTGGCCTTACTCTAACACTAACCTGCAAACACGCACACATAATACAAACATGCACAACTGTCATCAGTGGCCTTACTCTAACACTGACCTGCAAACACACACACATAATACAAACACGCAAAACTGTCATTAGCCCCTTTACTCTAACACTGACCTGCAAACACGCACACATAATACAAACATGCACAACTGTCATCAGTCTCCTTACTCTAACACTGACCTGCAAACACACAAACATAATACAAACATGCACAACTGTCATCAGTCCCTTACTCTAACCACACATAATACAAACATGCACAACTGTCATCAGTCCCTTACTCTAACACTGACCTGCAAACACGGACACAAAATACAAACATGCAGAACTGTCATCAGTCCCCTTACTCTAAAACTAACCTGCAAATACGCACACATAATGCAAACATGCACAACTGTCATCAGTCCCCTTACTCTAACACTAACCTGCAAACATGCACACATAATACAAACATGCACAACTGTCATCAGTCCCCTTACTCTAACACTGACCTGCAAACATGCAAACATAATACAAAAATGCACAAATGTCATCAGTCCCCTTACACTAACACTCACCTGCAAACACGGACATATAATACAAACATGCACAACTGTCATCAGTCCCCTTATTCTAACACTAACCTGCAAATACGCACACATACTACAAACATGCATAACTGTCATCAGTCCCCTTACTCTAAAACTAACCTGCAAATATGCACACATAATACAAATATGCACAACTGTCATCAGTCCCCTTACTCTAACATTGACCTGCAAACACACACATATAATACAAACATTCACAGCTGTCATCAGTCTCCTTACTCTAACACTGACCTGCAAACACGCACACATAATACAAACATGCACAACTGTCATCAGTCCCCTTACTGTAACACTGACCTGTAAACACGCACACATAATACAAACATGCACAGCTGTCATCAGTCCCCTTACTCTAACACTGACCTGCAAACATGCACACATAATACAAACATGCACATCTGTCATCAGTCCTGTACTCTAACACTGACCAGCAAACGCAGACACAAAATACAAACATGCACAACTGTCATCAGTCCCCTTACTCTAAAACTAACCTGCAAATACGCACACATAATACAAACATGCACAACTGTCATCAGTCCCCTTACTCTAACATTGACCAGCAAACATGCACACATAATACAAACATTCACAGCTGTCATCAGTCTCCTTAGTCTAACACTGACCTGCAACACGCACACATAATATAAACATGCACAACTGTCATCAGTCCCCTTACTGTAACACTGACCTGTAAACACGGACACATAATACAAACATGCACAACTGTCATCAGTCCCCTTACTCTGACACTGACCTGCAAACATGCACACATAATACAAACATGCACAACTGTCATCAGTCACCTTACTCTAACACTGACCTGCAAACACGCACACATAATACAAACATGCGCAACTGTCATCAGTCCCCTTACTCAAACACTGACCTGCAAACACGCACACATAATACAAACTTGCACAGCTGTCATCAGTCCCCTTACTCTAACACTGAACTGTAAACATGCACACATAATACAAACATGTACAACTGTCATCAGTCCCCTTACTCTAACACTGACCTACAAAAACGCACACATAATACAAACAAGCACAACTGTCATCAGTCCCCTTACTCTAACACTGACCTGCAAACATGCACACATAATACAAACATGCACAACTGTCATCAGTCTCCTTACTCTAACACTAACCTGCAAACACACACACATAATAAAACATGCACAACTGTCATCAGTCCCCTTATTCTAACACTGACCTGCAAACACGCACACATAATACAAACATGCACAACTGTCATCAGTCCCCTTACTCTAACACTAACCTACAAACACACACACATAACAGAAACATGCACAACAGTCATCAGTCTCCTTACTCTAACACTAACCTACAAACACGCACACATAATACAAACATGCACAACTGTCATCAGTCCCCTTACTTTAACACTGACCTGCAAACACGCACACATAATACAAACATAAACAACTGTCATCAGTCCCCTTACTCTAACACTGACCTGCAAACACGCACACATAATACAAACATGCAAAACTGTTATCAGTCTCCTTACTCTAATACTGACCTGCAAACACACACACATAATGCAAACATGCACAACTGTCATCAGTCCATTTACTGTAACACTGACCTGCAAACACGCACACATAATACAAACATGCACAACTGTCATCAGTGGCCTTACTCTAACACTGACCTGCAAACACACACACATAATACAAACACGCACAACTGTCATTAGTCCCCTTACTCTAACACTGACCTGCAAACACGCACACATAATACAAACATGCACAACTGTCATCAGTCTCCTTACTCTAACACTGACCTGCAAACACACACACATAATACAAACATGCACAACTGTCATCAGTCCCTTACTCTAACCACACATAATACAAACATGCACAACTGTCATCAGTCCCTTACTCTAACACTGACCTGCAAACACGGACACAAAATACAAACATGCAGAACTGTCATCAGTCCCCTTACTCTAAAACTAACCTGCAAATACGCACACATAATACAAACATGCACAACTGTCATCAGTCCCTTACTCTAACACTGACCTGCAAACACGGACACAAAATACAAACATGCAGAACTGTCATCAGTCCCCTTACTCTAAAACTAACCTGCAAATACGCACACATAATACAAACATGCACAACTGTCATCAGTCCCCTTACTCTAACACTGACCTGCAAACATGCAAACATAATACAAACATGCACAACTGTCATCAGTCCCCTTACTCTAACACTCACCTGCAAACACGGACATATAATACAAACATGCACAACTGTCATCAGTCCCCTTATTCTAACACTAACCTGCAAATACGCACACATACTACAAACATGCATAACTGTCATCAGTCCCTTACTCTAAAACTATCCTGCAAATATGCACACATAATACAAACATGCACAACTGTCATCAGTCCCCTTACTCTAACATTGACCTGCAAACACACACATATAATACAAACATTCACAGCTGTCATCAGTCTCCTTACTCTAACACTGACCTGCAAACACGCACATATAATACAAACATGCACAACTGTCATCAGTCCCCTTACTGTAACACTGACCTGTAAACACGCACACATAATACAAACATGCACAACTGTCATCAGTCCCCTTACTCTGACACTGACCTGCGAACATGCACACATAATACAAACATGCACAACTGTCATCAGTCCCCTTACTCTAACACTGACCTGCAAACATGCAAACATAATACAAACATGCACAACTGTCATCAGTCCCCTTACTCTAACATTCACCTGCAAACACGGACATATAATACAAACATGCACAACTGTCATCAGTCCCCTTATTCTAACACTAACCTGCAAATACGCACACATACTACAAACATGCATAACTGTCATCAGTCCCCTTACTCTAAAACTATCCTGCAAATATGCACAAATAATACAAACATGCACAACTGTCATCAGTCCCCTTACTCTAACATTGACCTGCAAACACACACATATAATACAAACATTCACAGCTGTCATCAGTCTCCTTACTCTAACACTGACCTGCAAACACGCACATATAATACAAACATGCACAACTGTCATCAGTCCCCTTACTGTAACACTGACCTGTAAACACGCACACATAATACAAACATGCACAACTGTCATCAGTCCCCTTACTCTGACACTGACCTGCAAACATGCACACATAATACAAACATGCACAACTGTCATCAGTCCCCTTACTCTAACACTGACCTGCAAACACGCACACATAATACAAACATGCACAACTGCCATCAGTCCCCTTACTCAAACATTGACCTGCAAACATGCACACATAATACAAACATGCACAGCTGTCATCAGTCCCCTTACTCTAACACTGACCTGCAAACATGCACACATAATACAAACATGCACATCTGTCATCAGTCCCGTGCTCTAACACTGACCAGCAAACGCAGACACAAAATACAAACATGCACAACTGTCATCAGTCCCCTTACTCTAAAACTAACCTGCAAATACGCAAACATAATACAAACATGCACAACTGTCATCAGTCCCCTTACTCTAACATTGACCAGCAAACACGCACACATAATACAAACATTCACAGCTGTCATCAGTCTCCTTAGTCTAACACTGACCTGCAACACGCACACATAATATAAACATGCACAACTGTCATCAGTCCCCTTACTGTAACACTGACCTGTAAACACGCACACATAATACAAACATGCACAACTGTCATCAGTCCCCTTACTGTGACACTGACCTGCAAACACGCACACATAATACAAACATGCACAACTGTCATCAGTCTCCTTACTCTAACACTGACCTGCAAACACACACACATAATACAAACATGCACAACTGTCATCAGTCCCCTTACTCTAACACTGACCTGCAAACATGGACACAAAATACAAACATGCAGAACTGTCATCAGTCCCTTACTCTAACACTGACCTGCAAACATGGACACAAAATACAAACATGCAGAACTGTCATCAGTCCCCTTACTCTAAAACTAACCTGCAAATACGCACACATAATACAAACATGCACAACTGACATCAGTCCCCTTACTCTAACACTAACCTGCAAACATGCACACATAATACAAACGTGCACAACTGTCATCAGTCCCCTTACTCTAACACTGACCTGCAAACATGCAAACATAATACAAACATGCACAACTGTCATCAGTCCCCTTACTCTAACACTCACCTGCAAACACGGACATATAATACAAACATGCACAACTGTCATCAGTCCCCTTATTCTAACACTAACCTGCAAATACGCACACATACTACAAACATGCATAACTGTCATCAGTCCCCTTACTCTAAAACTATCCTGCAAATATGCACACATAATACAAACATGCACAACTGTCATCAGTCCCCTTACTCTAACATTGACCTGCAAACACACACATATAATACAAACATTCACAGCTGTCATCAGTCTCCTTACTCTAACACTGACCTGCAAACACGCACACATAATACAAACATGCACAACTGTCATCAGTCCCCTTACTGTAACACTGACCTGTAAACACGCACACATAATACAAACATGCACAACTGTCATCAGTCCCCTTACTCTGACACTGACCTGCAAACATGCACACATAATACAAACATGCACAACTGTCATCAGTCCCCTTACTCTAACACTGACCTGCAAACACGCACACATAATACAAACATGCACAACTGCCATCAGTCCCCTTACTCAAACATTGACCTGCAAACATGCACACATAATACAAACATGCACAGCTGTCATCAGTCCCCTTACTCTAACACTGACCTGCAAACATGCACACATAATACAAACATGCACATCTGTCATCAGTCCCGTACTCTAACACTGACCAGCAAACGCAGACACAAAATACAAACATGCACAACTGTCATCAGTCCCCTTACTCTAACATTGACCAGCAAACACGAACACATAATACAAACATTCACAGCTGTCATCAGTCTCCTTAGTCTAACACTGACCTGTAACACGCACACATAATGTAAACATGCACAACTGTCATCAGTCCCCTTACTGTAACACTGACCTGTAAACACACACACATAATACAAACATGCACAACTGTCATCAGTCCCCTTACTGTAACACTGACCTGCAAACACGCACACATAATACAAACATGCACAAGTGTCATCAGTCCCCTTACTCTGACACTGACCTGCAAACATGCACACATAATACAAACATGCACAACTGTCATCAGTCCCCTTACTCTAACACTGACCTGCAAACACGCACACATAATACAAACATGCGCAACTGTCATCAGTCCCCTTACTCAAACACTGACCTGCAAACACGCACACATAATACAAACTTGCACAGCTGTCATCAGTCCCCTTACTCTAACACTGAACTGTAAACATGCACACATAATACAAACATGTACAACTGTCATCAGTACCCTTACTCTAACACTGACCTACAAAAACGCACACATAATACAAACAAGCACAACTGTCATCAGTCCCCTTACTCTAACACTGACCTGCAAACATGCACACATAATACAAACATGCACAACTGTCATCAGTCTCCTTACTCTAACACTAACCTGCAAACACGCACACATAATAAAACATGCACAACTGTCATCAGTCCCCTTATTCTAACACTGACCTGCAAACACGCACACATAATACAAACATGCACAACTGTCATCAGTCCCCTTACTTTAACACTAACCTACAAACACACACACATAACAGAAACATGCACAACAGTCATCAGTCTCCTTACTCTAACACTAACCTACAAACACGCACACATAATACAAACATGCACAACTGTCATCAGTCCCCTTACTTTAACACTGACCTGCAAACACGCACACATAATACAAACATACACAACTGTCATCAGTCCCCTTACTCTAACACTGACCTGCAAACACGCACACATAATACAAACATGCAAAACTGTTATCAGTCTCCTTACTCTAACACTGACCTGCAAACACACACACATAATGCAAACATGCACAACTGTCATCAGTCCATTTACTGTAACACTGACCTGCAAACACGCACACATAATACAAACATGCACAACTGTCATCAGTCCCCTTACTCTAACACTGACCTGGAAACACGCACACATAATACAAACATGCACAACTGACTTCAGTCCCCTTACTCTAACACTAACCTGCAAACATGCACACATAATACAAACATGCACAACTGTCATCAGTCCCCTTACTCTAACACTGACCTGCAAACACACAGACATAATACAAACATGCACAACTGTCATCCGTCTCCTTACTCTAACACTGACCTGCAAACACACACACATAATACAAACATGCACAACTGTCATCAGTCCCCTTACTCTAACACTGACCTGCAAACACACACACATAATACAAACTTGCACAACTGTCATCAGTCCCCTTACTCTAACACTGACCTGCAAACACATAAACATAATACAAACATGCACAACTGTCATCAGTCTATACAAACATGCACAACTGTCATCAGTCCCCTTACTCTAACACTGACCTGCAAACACGCACACATAATACAAACATGCACACCTGTCATCAGTCCCCTTACTCTAACACTGACCTGCAAACATGCACACATAATACAAACATGCACAACTGTCATCAGTCCCTTTACTTTAACACTGACCTGCAAACACGCACACATAATACAAACATACACAACTGTCATCAGTCCCCCTACTCTAACACTGACCTGCAAACATGCACACATAATACAAAGATTCACAACTGTCATCAGTCCCCTTACTCTAACACTAACCTGCAAACACGCACACATAATACAAACATGCACAACTGTCATCAGTCCCCTTACTCTAACACTGACCTGCAAACATGCACACATAATACAAACATGCACAACTGTCCTCAGTCCCCTTACTCTAACATTAACCTGCAAACACGCACACATAATACAAACATGCACAACTGTCATCAGTCCCCTTACTCTAACACTGACCTGCAAACACGCACACATAATACAAGCATGCATATCTGTCATCAGTCCCCTTACTCTAACACTGACCTGCAAACACTTGCACAAACACAGCTATTATAATACAGTCTTACAAATCTTCACAACCACCAATTTTTCATTCAAATGTTAATTTTCTTGCACATTCCTTCTAACTTATGCAATATATAACTATAGTCAACCATATGTGATTCACAAAAATGAGTCTTTGTTCATAAGTAGGTTCATACTAAGGTACTAGGCTATTGACCCTTGGGCCTATTATAAGCCTAGCCAAAAATGTACCCTGGCTTTTGCCACCCAAGAAAATTATTTCCCTGTGCCCCTGTTGAGTAGAGCCACAGAAGTGATCCCGGGGTGAATTTCCTATCTCCCATCCAATCAAGATTTTTCTTGAAGAGTGCTAATGAGGAGCTCTGTTTGACACAGATAGGTAGACTGTTCCAGAGTATGGGAAGTCTATGAGACAGGAATCTATCCCTCCAGCATGTTCTGTTTATTGTGGTGACAAGGTTTAGGTTCCTAGAGCATGTAGCTCGGAGGGATTGGGATTTCTTTAAGTGGAGCATGTCCAACAGCTCTGGGTTTGACATAGCTTTGTATGTTAGGCAGAGATCGCCTCTGAGTAGGCAATATATGATGGAGTAAATTTGGAGTTTTTTGAGACGGTCTGCGTATCACATCTGTTTGAGGCCAGTAATCCTCTTTGTGCAGTATTTCTGTGGCCTTTCCAGTTGTTGTAGATGTCTTGTGAGGTACAAACCAACATACCATATTTGTGCATTCTGCCTTTTTTACACCCATGAAAACTGTTCTATCAAATATATATACTTCCTTTTGAGTTACTACTATATATATATATATATATATATATATATATATATATATGTGTGTGTGTGTGTGTCTGTGTGTGTGTGTGTGTGTGTGTGTGTGTGTGTGTGTGTGTGTGTGTGTGTGTGTGTGTGTGTGTGTGTGTGTGTGTGTGTGTACCTATCTATATAAAAGGAGAAAGAGAGAGAAGAATAATATATATATTACTTATGAATACCTGTCTTGTTTGCATGACACAAGTAATCAGTACTGATACTGCCATGTGTAATCATATCTGTGCAACTACTGTGTTTTGTCCCAGAAAATTGAGGTTCATTATCCTTGGGGTTTCCCCTCAACATGAGATGCAGCAACCTTGGAGTTGGTATACATATATATATATATATATATATATATATATATATATATATATAGGTCTATTTCATATAGTCAACTTAACATTTTATCGACTTTCATATCATTGAGACGACAATGTCGAAAGTTTAAAAACACGAACACCTGGAATATCATATTTTCTCTCCAGGTAAGTAACCACTTGGCCACCAACATATAAAACAGAAGCATAACAAATTTAAACCCACTAAAGTGGGAGGCATCACCCCCACACACCCCACACTGCCTTAACTAAATATATAAATTCTGAGATTGCACAATAATGGAGAAAAGGTCAAAATTCACCTTGGTAGGCAAGTGATTACTTACCCGGAGATAAAATGTGATGTTCCAGGTGTTCATGTTTTTAAGCATTTAACATTGTCATCTCGATTATATGAAAGTCAACTAAACGGTAAGTTGATTATATGAAGGGGGCCCATATATATATATATATATATATATATATATATATATATATATATATATTTTTTTTTTTTTTTTTTTTTTTGATTAATTTATTTATTTATTTTACATTTGTTAACTGGGACAGTCTGACTGGACCAGGTCCATTTACATTGCAGTCCTGGGGAGGAAAGCTCCACATATATTAACAGAAATCCTAGAATTTAATACATAGTAGTAAAAACTGACAATAACACATTATAACAGCAAAAATCCAGCTAGCAAGACAGAAATGTAAAACACAGGATACAACTCAACAGTTAAACAGACTAAATATGTTTAGCAATGAGAGTCATGACGTACATCATGATAAAAAGAAGTACTTAAAGGGATAAAAGAAAATAATGGAAGTAAACAACTGTAGCGTATACATTAGCAAGTAAAAAGTCTTTCAACTTTCCACAGAGCATAACCAGTGTTTTTAGGTTATGCATGGGCAAAGCTAGGTGCTTACGAGATGTGATTTTAAAGAGTTTTTGAAGTGGGAGGTGGTGGGGATGGAGGTCAATGATGGGGGGAGGTTGTTCCAGTTTTTAGCATCAGTGTGAGAGAATAGCGCTTTTCCAGCAGTGTTGTTAGCCCTAGAGATGCATAAAAGTGATTTGTCACTAGAGCGGAGTGAATGATTTGTTGCATAATAGGTAAGTAGTTGACTTAGTGATGGGGTTTTGTCAGGATACTTCAGAATGTTATAGGCAATGACCAGTTGGTGGCAATTTAGTAGTTGAGGAAATTCTAACCATTTTAAGCCCCTTACAGCTAGACAATGATGGGATCTGAAGGTGGCGTTGTTAGCAAATTTGGCAATATTATTATTGCAAGACTCAAGTCTGTCAAGGTCACGTTTTCTGACATAAGTAAGAACTGGTGCTGCACACATTAGTGTGGACAAAAGGTGATCTTAGGCTTGGGTGATCCGTGCTTGATCTGAGAGGAAGTTTTTGTGTCTGTATAGTGAACCCATTTCTTTGTGAACCTTTTTGATGGTTTGAGACATATGGACATCAAAGAGAAGGTTTTTGTCAATCTTGACAAAGAGGAGTTTGGTATGGGCAGACAGAGAAATGATAGTACCATTTTTGGAAGTTACAGAAAAGGAAGGAGGAGCAGATTTTGATTTGTTGGGGTAAATAAAAGCAATTTAGTTTTATTAGGGTGAAGGATGAGTTGGATATTTGTGATCCAACTTTCCACAGAACTAAAGGATTCATGGGTCTGTTGTTGGAGAATGAAAAGAGAGGGGGCTGAGCAGATTAAAGGTGAATCATCTGCATTGTGTATGAGTGCGGCATGCTGGGTGGAGGTATGTAGAGTGTTAGTGTAGATAGAAAAGAGAAGTGGGCCCAGTACTGAGCCTTGTGTTACTCCTATGGGGGTTGAGGGTAGAGCAGATAGTGCCCCTTGCCATTGGACAGATTGGTGCCTATCAGCTAGATAGTTCTTGAATCAGGCGATAGTAGAAGGGGCAAAGGATAGGGACGTTAGTGAATCTAATAGTAGGGAGTGTGAGACCATATCAAATGCTTTGGATAGATCCAAAAATATAGCAGATGTATAGTTATAGTCATTTCAGTGTTGGTTTACTAGATTGCTAAATGAGAGAAGAGTGGTAGTTGTACTGTGGTGTGGCCGGAACCCATGTTGTGTGGTGGAGAGGAGTTTGTGTGTTCAGGAAATGAATGACTTGAGAGTGAATACACATCTCTAGCAGCTTGGAGAGGGGAGACAGAATAGCTATAGGATGGTAATTAGAGAAGTCGTAGGAATTACCACCTTTATGAAGAGGAATCATGTAAGATACTTTCCACAGTTAAGGGATGTCGGATTCTTTTATGGAGTGGTTTATGAGGATAGAAACAGGGTAGGATAATGGATCTGTGGCTAGTTTTAGGAAGTTGGCAGGTAGATAATCAGCTGCAAGAGTAGTAGGTTTTAATTACAAAAGTATTTTTTTTAATTTTGGAGGTGGGAACAGGTGAGAGAGTAAGGGGGAAATATTATCTAGACACTTAGCTGAGATATGTGGAGGGTTGTTTTTGGACAATTGGTTGGATAGTGCCATTATAGATTCTACAAAGTGGGGATTAAATTAAGACGCTATGTCCATGTTGTCACTGGTGGAGTTGGGAGCTGGAGTAGTAGTTTTGCCTGGTTTAATTAGGGAGTTGATAGCTTGCCAAAACTTTTCAGGGTTTTTTGAGTGTTTTGATTGTGCAGTATGAAAGTAGTTCTGTTTATCAAGTTTAGTTTGTATTTTGGCATGATTCCTAAGCTGTTGGTAGTGTTGTTTGGCTTGGACGGTATTATGCCTCTTCCAGATTTTCCAGGCCTTATCTCTGGACTTCAGTATGGCTTTTGTGTCCCTACTTAGCCATGGTGCATAGTTAGTCTTAACTCTAATTTTCCTGATAGAGGTGACTCTATTAAGGACATCAGTGAAGGTGCTGTTAAAGTAGTCAAACGCCTGGTCTGAACCAAGGGAAAATAATGGCTCCCAGATACATTGTTTTAGAATAACGTTTAGATTCTGGGGGTTTAGGTTGCAGTCATTTCGGTTTTGTCTATAAGTTATGGGTTTAGGTATGTTAATACGTTTGCTTAGTAGGAATGTATGGAGGTCATCACTAGTACTATCTGGTAGACAGCCTGTCTGGTAGTTTTGCTTAGGGCTATTAACCAGTGCCCAATCAAGGATAGACTCTTTTGGGGATTTTTTGTCAACTCTAGCGGGTACAAGAATAAGTTGAGAGAACACATAGAGATTTATGTGGTTAGTGGGGCTGTCAGAATTGCAGGTCAACCAGTCAGTATTCAGATTGCCTAGTAGGATCATTTCATGTGGGAGATTATCTGTAGTCCATTGTAGGATTTTCTCAGTTATAAGAGAGTTATTTCCTGGAGGGATGTAACAGCAAAGAATGTACATTTTTTGTTTGGTTAATATACAGGACAGATGCAAGGGTTTCAGCATTATTACATTTCAGTATTTAGGTACAGGGGTATGAAGACGTTTAAGGTTTAAGGTGTTTTTAAAGAGAATTGTGACTCCATCTCTTTTTCTACCCACTCTATCCAGTCTTAAGATATTGTAACCTGAAGGGAGGATTTCTTCATTTTGGGTACTGGGTTTTAGCCATGTCTCTGTTATGGTCAGTAAGTCAGGAGTGTAGTGGGTTATGAATGCATGCAGGTCAGGTAGTTTGTTAGATATACTTCTTGTGTTGATATTAAGAATTAGTAGATCAGATATCTGTTTAGATTTGAGTATAGCTGTGGCCGGACCTGGGTTTGGGTGTATATCCCCTGAGAGAAGTTTTTTGTGATAGATAAAATGCGTTTTATTATGCGAGTTAGTTCTGTGCTGAATTTAGATGTTTTTCTAGTACTATATCTTGGTAAATAGGCCTTGTGTATATACATTACTATGGTACCATTAAGTACTGTAGAGGAGATGAAAAAGTTTGTGTGTGTTTTAGTAGATGACAAAATATGTGTTGTGTGGAATGTAGTGTTATCTAGTGATATATTAGTATGTATAGATGTGATGTAGTCTATATATATAATTGATTGATGACTTGTCAAATGGCAACTCATTGAACACAAAAGGAAGATGGGAGAGCTGACTGAAAATCATTTGGAAAAAAAGATTTTATGTTGTTTGTTGTTTTTTTCGATAGGATGAGTTTCAAGTATTTGTGCTCAATAACTTTCAGTTCAATATGCTACTTTATCACTAAAGCAATATACACCCATATAAGTATGCATGTGTGTGTGTGTGTGTGTGTGTGTGTGTGTGTGCGTGTGTGTGTGCGTGTGTGTGTGCGTGTATGTGTGTGTGTGTGTGTGTGTGTGTGTGTGTGTGTGTGTGTGTGTGTGTGTGTGTGTGTGTGTTCTAGCTGGGGTATGAATTGTAGGGGAATGTTCCTGTTAAACACACTTTTTTTTTTACTGAGATAATTTTTCTGAATATTTAAAAAATGCAAACAACATTTCATAATGTAAAATAAAAGCACATAAATTAAATAATTCTATTAAACAGAGTATAAAAAAAGAAACTTTAAATAAAAAAAAACATCAGCACAGCAAACCAAAACAAAACAAAACTATTTACAAAGGTGTCTAACCATATGACCAAATATAATTCTACAGAGTAGCAATCCAAATCATAGTGTATTACAGTCTATTTTCTCCAATATCTCCACCACTTTTAACCAATAGCTGTAGTAAGATGTAATTATTTCAGTTCTCATCTTGACTGTATCCATTTCCAATCTCAGAACCATTAATGTTAAGATTTTGAATTCTTTAACTGTAGTAGCAGTGTCACTCTTCCAATTTGTGATGATTATCCTGCAAACAGTAGCTAATTAAATACACTTTTTGTATGCTGTAGTTTCATGATTCACATTTTCCGCATAACCCTGAACATTGCCACAACATGAAGCCACATAAATGAGTTTTCTCTTTACTTACATAAAAGTATAGAATTGACAGTACCTACCAGATCTAAATATAATGGGAAGTTTAAAAACAAACCACCGAGGTGGTCCACCAAAATAAAAAGCCTCTACAATAAAAGAAAAAAAACAACAACTCTTTAAGCATATAATAGCCTAATGGCCCTTTAATCAAGGATCCCATCCACAAATTGACTAAAAAGTTAAAAAAAAAAATATATATATATATATATATATATATATATATATATATATGTATATATATATATATATATATATATATATATATATATATATATATATATATATATATGTATATATATTTATATATATATATATATATATATATATATATATATATATATATATATATATATATATATATATATTAGGAACTTTAAGGCAGCCCATGAATTGAGGTTAGCATCTAAAACTAAGGACAACCACAAATCCTCCTTTAGTTGTCATAGAAATAAGAAATAAGTATATATATTAATAATGCTTAGTATTGCTCAGAACTTATTCAGGGTGGCACCACCTACTCTGACCCAGTAGACAGTGCTTACATGCTAACTAACAAATTCAGGGCAAATGTCATCCCAGAAATGACTAGTCAAAGCCCACCTACCTTGAAGCCCTCAGAACCCCCCATTATTACCAAATCATGTACTAAAGGTGCTCTTAAAGACTAAAAATGCCTCCTCCTCCATGGAATATGATAATATACTGGGCAGTTTAATAAACAGTGGCAAGCAAGCTCTAGCAGAATCACTCCTTAAACTATTTAACCTGAGAGTATTCATTGGTTTTGCCCTTGAAGCTTGTCACACAGAGGTAATCTCATGTCACAAGAGTTGGCCTACTGCTGACCCCAGGATTTACAGACCCATCAGCCTGATGAACTGCAAATGCAAGTCACAGAGCATATTATAACTGACTAGATTAACTAATTTCATCAGTCTGCACCCGCAGTAGTTTGGCTTTGTTAATGGTAGATCCTTCTAATGAATCTGGTTATCTTCTTTGAAAGTGTAAGACATGTTGTTGACAGTAGCCATACTGTTCTCATGCCATACCTTTACCTGGTCAAGGCCTTTAACACTATACCCCATGCTAGCTGTGTTGGTAAGTTAAATGCATTACAAATAGATCCCTATGACATTAGATGGGTATCAAACTGGCTAAGGAACACAACCCTTACTGTCTGGGAAGCAGGGCCCTCATCAAAGAGTATGAAGGTAACCACTGATATTTTGTGGGGCTCAGTGGTAGGGCCCCTTTGTTTGTCATTTATTTTTATAACTTCCACACCACAAATCAAGACCTTTCGCTAAGCAAATTTGAGGGTAATTGCAAAGTGGGAGTCATTGTCAAATCACTGTCTGACACCCAAGCTCTTTAAGATCTTGCACATGTAAACACCCAATGAGCTAACAAAGGCTTCAATTAAATGCAAAAAGTGTAAGATATTCACATTTGGTAGCCCCCACCCCAGCATACAATACAGAGCATGCTGACTCAGAAATGAGAATGCCATTGGAGACCTTGGTACTAGGGTTGACATTGCCTTCTGTTTGTCTAATAATGGTAGTAGTCAGAAAGTCCTTCTTGGCACAGCTGATTGCTAAGGGGTTATCTTCCAGATCCAAAGAGGCCATTGTCCCATTATATTCAGCATCAATTAGGCCAGTTATTGAATACATTGCCTCCATTTGGGATGTACCTCATTAGACCTACCCAACAACTTGAAAGACCCAGAGCTTTCTAACTAAGGAGATCACTGACTTAAAAATCTTAAGCTACCAGAAAAGACTGGAAAGACTCTTTTTATTCAGTGTATTAGAGACTCCAGTGGGTAGAACCTTGCTTTGCTTGTAGAACTATAAGGGACCCATTAGTCCGGGATCTTTGGTATCACCACAAATCAAACAGCCCTACAAATACCAGAACAATGAATCTAAGTTTTGACCAGCTGATAAATAAAACAAGATAAAAAGACAGTAAAAAACATCCTCCACTCCCAACAAATGAGATAAATAGACCACACCGACTGTAAGAGAACCAAGTCAAACACAAGACACCAGGTATTTTTAAGTGCTTTTGTTCGCTTTTATTCCGAACTTCATCAGAAACAAATACCCCCAAAAAACACCACTTTACATACATAACTAATGAACAAGTTAATAAAATAATTAGTTAATTAACCAATTAAAATCATAATGAACTGAGATCTTAAAGACTTAGGTCTTCTAAACTCACAATAAAATAATTGTTACAATATAAAAGTAATAATAATACAATATAAAAGTAATAATAATTTCAGAAAAAAAAATAGAAACGCTGTATTTCTGAAAAAATGATTTGGTTGCTGGAAAATTATGTAAAAAAAATAAATCAATAAATTCATATAGTCCTTTCATAACCTCTGCATCTGCAGAAAGCATTTAATGTTTATTGTCTCATTCAAACCAGGAAACTGGTCTGCACATAAATAAATCTGCCATCTGCTTTCTTTACACTCTAGCAAAGTTTTAAAATCACTGCATAAACTCACCATACAAATCACACCACTGTATTGCATTAGACTCTCTCCAATGCCTTGAACTCCTCCAACAACTGCTGCTATCTCAGTTTCATATGCTACACTCTATTCTTTACAAACCCTCATTCTGTCCATCTCTTTCTGCATTAATCTCCACCTATACTCCATCTCGGACCCTCCGTACCTCTAACCAGTAGCTTCTGGACATCTGCCAACAAATCTGTCAACCAAAGAAATATGTAGGCAAAATACTATATAAATATTCTGTTGCTCATGCCTGGAACAAACTTCCCCTTGACATACGCTCCATTACCCACTCCACTCATTTTAAAAATGAGCTAAAAACTCATCTACTCAACTCCAAGACTTGCCCCTGTCATGACCCTACTTAGCCTCCTTACACTCCTTTCACATGAATTTTACTCCATTCACTTTGTGCCATTTACTAATTTCAGTCAAAGACTAAAAAAAAAAAATCAAAACTGTTTTTTTTTTCTATCTACTTAAATATACTCTCCATGTAAAATATTATGTGTGATTTGCATATAGACCTTTCCTGTGTGTGATTTTTCTCTATGTATGCTTTCAGCTTTGTACAGTGACCTTTTCCTGTATAACAACTTATATATATCGCTTTCTACCTCTCATATCTGTATTTGACTCAAAAATTGTTACCATTGTATTGTACTGTTAAAGTCTATTAATGGAGCTTTTCTTCTTGGGTCTCCACTGAAAATGGGCCACAAGCCCAGTTGAACTAACCAGGTTAACAAATGTCAATAAATAAATAAATAAATAAATACATTTCTGGCTTAACTGGCCTGATCCTCCTTGAGAGGGAGTTTTATTCTGAGGGTGGGTACAGACAAGTTGTAAACAGTTGTAAGAATCACTTGCCTTTTATTTCCTATGATCCTGTGATATCATTAAAAAGACTGGTGTAAGGTTTCCAGTTATTTACTAGGCCTTTCCAAATAGAAATTTACAAAGGGTAACATGCTTCCTCTCTTTTCTCTCTCTCTCTCTCTCTGGAGTCTAGATAATTGCACAACTCTGGTGCTACAACGTGTGGTCCTGTGAAAGTGCCTGTGTTTCTGAAGCTGGCTTGTATGCAGATGGATGACTGTTACCATTGTAGTTGACTGTGGATAAGCAGGTCAGGAATGAGAGTATGAAAGGGTTTCTGAAGTATGAATGTGCAGATGATATTCTCAGTCAGGTCTAACCATCTAAAATTATTTTTTTTGAAGTATGCATGTAAGTGGCTCTCCATTAACCAGCTCATTCTCCACCCTAAAAAAAAAACTGTTACTCTTTCTCCCCAAATATGCTAACAATATTAAATCCACCTTCTCCATATGCTCTCTTAATAATACTCTCATTGAAGGTGAATCCAGCACTAAACTCCTAGGTGTCACTATCGATGATCAACCGAAATTCATCCTCCATATTAACAACTGTATTAGGAAGTCCCATCAGAAATTATGGCTCTTGTACAGAAATAAGTTCTTTACAACTGAGGCAAAATGTTCTCTCTCTCATGCCTACCTACTACCCACTATATTATATAACCCTTAAATTCTCACAAATATGAACTCTTCACTCCTGGCCAAACTCAAAGCAACCTATAACAAAGCAGCTAGATTCGCAGCTCAACAAATGCACAAATCCCATCACTGTCTCTCTTACTAAACTGGCTCGAACTCCCCCACCAGCTCCAGATCATTCACTCCAACCTATACCAACCTTCATACTGTCCAACATTATCTTCCATCATCTCCTACTATTCTCCCAGTAGAACTCTCCGTAGCTCTAACCAAGACCTGCTACAAGTCTATAAACCCAAGACAAAATCAGGGTGCAATGTTTATTTATAACTATCACCCAACTATTGCTTGGAATAAACTTCCACTAGAAATTAGGTCCCTCATAAATCCTAAACAATTTAAATCAGCCACCAAAGAGCACTTTAAAAGTCCCTGGGCCTCCCACTGCACTCACCCTCCATAAGCACAATTTGCTAACAACCTTTGGAAACACCCTATGGAAACACCCAATACTACATCACCTGACAAAATGTTACTATCAATATCTACTGTACTGTCCTATGAAGCCTTCTATTGAATTTTTCTTATTCATGTATGATATATTACTAATATCTGTTTGTGTGATTATTTTAAGAGTTATGAATTGTGTCTGCTGTTAATGCTTTGTAGCATGTTAATTGCATTTTATGTGGAGCTTTTCTCCCCAGGCATCTGCTTAAAAAGGGCTACTCAGCTCAGTCAGACATAACCGGTCAACAAATGTAAAATAAATGTAAATAATAAATAAGTGAGACTGCTATAAACCAGACGCTGCAAGAAAATGATTCAGCTGAAGTGCTTGTCTTGTGTCTAGAGTAAGAAAGTGCTTGTATGAGCTTTGATTCAGGCAAATATCATCGTATCATTGTATCATTGTATCATTGTATCTTCGTATCATTGTATCATTGTATCTTCGTATCATTGTATCATTGTATCTTCATATCATTGTATCATTGTATCATTGTATATTCGTATCATTGTATCATTGTATCATTGTATCTTCGTATCATTGTATCATTGTATCATTGTATCATTGTATCTTTGTATCATTGTATCATTGTATCATTGTATCTTCATATCATTGTATCATTGTATCATTGTATCATTGTATCTTCGTATCATTGTATCTTTGTATCATTGTATCATTGTATCATTGTATCATTGTATCATTGTATCTTCATATCATTGTATCATTGTATCATTGTATCATTGTATCATTGTATCTTCGTATCATTGTATCATTGTATCATTGTATCTTCATATCATTGTATCTTCGTATCATTGTATCATTGTATCTTCGTATCATTGTATCATTGTATCTTCGTATCATTATATCTTCGTATCATTGTATCATTGTATCTTTGTATCATTGTGTCATTGTATCCTTGCATCATTATATCATTGTATCTTCATATCATTGTATCTTCGTATCATTGTATCATTGTATCTTCGTATCATTGTATCATTGTATCATTGTATCACTGTATCATTGTATCATTGTATCATTGTATCATTGTATATTTGTATCATTGTATCATTGTATCATTGTATCATTGTATCTTCGTATCTTCGTATCATTGTATCATTGTATCATTGTATCATTGCATCATTGTGTCATTGTATCTTCGTATCATTGTATCATTGTATCTTCGTATCATTGTATCATTGTATCATTGTATCATTGTATCTTCGTATCATTGTATCATTGTATCATTGTATCATTGTATCATTGTATCATTGTATCATTGTATCTTCGTATCATTGTATCATTGTATCATTGTATCATTGTATCTTCATATCATTGTATCATTGTATCATTGTATCATTGTATCATTGTATCATTGTATCATTGTATCTTCGTATCATTGTATCATTGTATCATTGTATCATTGTATCATTGTATCATTGCATCATTGTATCATTGTATCATTGTATCATTGTATCATTGTATCTTCGTATCATTGTATCATTGTATCATTGTATCATTGTATCATTGTATCATTGTATCATTGTATCATTGTATCATTGTATCATTGTATCATTGTATCATTGTATCATCATTGTATCATTGTATCATTGTATCATTGTATCATTGTATCATTGTATCATTGTATCATTGTATCATTGTATCATTGTATCATTGTATCATTGTATCATTGTATCATTGTATCTTCGTATCATTGTATCATTGTATCATTGTATCATTGTATCATTGTATCTTCGTATCATTGTATCATTGTATCATTGTATCATTGTATCTTCGTATCATTGTATCTTCGTATCATTGTATCATTGTATCTTCGTATCATTGTATCTTCATATCATTGTATCATTGTATCATTGTATCATTGTATCATTGTATCATTGTATCATTGTATCATTGTATCATTGTATCTTCGTATCATTGTATCATTGTATCTTCGTATCATTGTATCATTGTATCATTGTATCATTGTATCTTCGTATCATTGTATCTTCGTATCATTGTATCATTGTATCATTGTATCTTCGTATCATTGTATCATTGTATCATTGTATCATTGTATCTTCGTATCATTGTATCATTGTATCATTGTATCATTGTATCATTGTATCATTGTATCATTGTATCTTCGTATCATTGTATCATTGTATCATTGTATCATTGTATCTTCATATCATTGTATCATTGTATCTTCGTATCATTGTATCATTGTATCATTGTATCATTGTATCTTCGTATCATTGTATCATTGTATCATTGTATCATTGTATCATTGTATCATTGTATCATTGTATCATTGTATCATTGTATCTTCGTATCATTGTATCATTGTATCATTGTATCATTGTATCTTCGTATCATTGTATCATTGTTTCTTTGTATTATTGTATCATTGTATCATTGCATCATTGTATCTTTGTATCATTGAATCATTGTATCATTGTATCTTCATATCATTGTATCATTGTATCATTGTATCTTCATATCATTGTATCATTGTATCATTGTATCATTGTATCATTGTATCTTCGTATCATTGTATCATTGTATCATTGTATCATTGTATCATTGTATCATTGTATCTTCGTATCATTGTATCATTGTATCTTCGTATCATTGTATCATTGTATCATTGTATCATTGTATCATTGTATCATTGTATCATTGTATCTTCGTATCATTGTATCATTGTATCATTGTATCATTGTATCATTGTATCATTGTATCTTCGTATCATTGTATCATTGTATCATTGTATCATTGTATCTTCGTATCATTGTATCATTGTATCATTGTATCATTGTATCATTGTATCATTGTATCTTCATATCATTGTATCATTGTATCATTGTATCATTGTATCATTGTATCTTCGTATCATTGTATCATTGTATCATTGTATCTTCGTATCATTGTATCATTGTATCATTGTATCATTGTATCATTGTATCATTGTATCTTCGTATCATTGTATCATTGTATCATTGTATCATTGTATCTTCGTATCTTCGTATCATTGTATCATTGTATCATTGTATCATCGTATCATTGTATCATTGTATCATTGTATCTTCGTATCATTGTATCATTGTATCATTGTATCATTGTATCATTGTATCATTGTATCATTGTATCTTTGTATCATTGTATCATTGTATCATTGTATCATTGTATCTTCGTATCATTGTATCATTGTATCATTGTATCATTGTATCATTGTATCTTCATATCATTGTATCATTGTATCATTGTATCATTGTATCTTCATATCATTGTATCATTGTATCTTCGTATCATTGTATCATTGTATCATTGTATCATTGTATCATTGTATCATTGTATCATTGTATCTTCGTATCATTGTATCATTGTATCATTGTATCTTCGTATCATTGTATCATTGTATCTTCGTATCATTGTATCATTGTATCATTGTATCATTGTATCTTTGTATCATTGTATCATTGTATCATTGTATCATTGTATCATTGTATCATTGTATCATTGTATCTTCGTATCATTGTATCATTGTATCATTGTATCATTGTATCATTGTATCATTGTATCTTCGTATCATTGTATCATTGTATCATTGTATCTTCATATCATTGTATCATTGTATCATTGTATCATTGTATCATTGTATCATTGTATCATTGTATCATTGTATCATTGTATCATTGTATCATTGTATCTTCATATCATTGTATCATTGTATCTTCGTATCATTGTATCATTGTATCATTGTATCATTGTATCTTCATATCATTGTATCATTGTATCATTGTATCATTGTATCATTGTATCATTGTATCATTGTATCATTGTATCATTGTATCATTGTATCATTGTATCTTCGTATCATTGTATCATTGTATCATTGTATCATTGTATCATTGTATCTTCGTATCATTGTATCATTGTATCATTGTATCATTGTATCATTGTATCATTGTATCATTGTATCTTCGTATCATTGTATCTTTGTATCATTGTATCATTGTATCATTGTATCATTGTATCTTCGTATCATTGTATCATTGTATCATTGTATCATTGTATCATTGTATCATTGTATCATTGTATCATTGTATCTTCGTATCATTGTATCATTGTATCATTGTATCATTGTATCTTCGTATCATTGTATCATTGTATCATTGTATCTTCGTATCATTGTATCATTGTATCTTCATATCATTGTATCATTGTATCATTGTATCATTGTATCACTGTATCATTGTATCATTGTATCACTGTATCTTCGTATCATTGTATCTTCGTATCATTGTATCATTGTATCTTCGTATCATTGTATCATTGTATCATTGTATCATTGTATCTTCATATCATTGTATCATTGTATCATTGTATCATTGTATCATTGTATCATTGTATCATTGTATCTTCGTATCATTGTATCATTGTATCATTGTATCTTCGTATCATTGTATCATTGTATCATTGTATCATTGTATCATTGTATCATTGTATCATCGTATCATCGTATCATTGTATCATTGTATCATTGTATCATTGTATCATTGTATCTTCGTATCATTGTATCATTGTATCATTGTATCTTCGTATCATTGTATCTTGTATCATTGTATCATTGTATCATTGTATCATTGTATCATTGTATCTTCGTATCATTGTATCATTGTATCTTCGTATCATTGTATCATTGTATCATTGTATCATTGTATCATTGTATCATTGTATCATTGTATCTTCGTATCATTGTATCATTGTATCATTGTATCATTGTATCTTTGTATCATTGTATCATTGAATCATTGTATCATTGTATCATTGTATCATTGTATCATTGTATCATTGTATCATTGTATCATTGTATCTTCGTATCATTGTATCATTGTATCATTGTATCATCGTATCATTGTATCATTAGATCATTGTACCATTGTATCTTTGAATCATTGTATCATTGTATCATTGTATCATTGTATCATTGTATCATTGTATCATTGTATCATTGTATCATTGTATCATTGTATCTTGTATCATTGTATCTTCGTATCATTGTATCATTGTATCATTGTATCATCGTATCATTGTATCATCGTATCATCGTATCATTGTATCATTGTATCATTGTATCATTGTATCATTGTATCTTCGTATCATTGTATCATTGTATCATTGTATCATTGTATCATTCTATCATTGTATCTTCGTATCATTGTATCATTGTATCATTGTATCATTGTATCATTGTATCTTCGTATCATTGTATCATTGTATCATTGTATCATTGTATCATTGTATCTTCATATCATTGTATCATTGTATCATTGTATCTTCGTATCATTGTATCATTGTATCATTGTATCATTGTATCATTGTATCTTCGTATCATTGTATCATTGTATCATTGTATCATTGTATCATTGTATCATTGTATCATTGTATCATCGTATCATTGTATCATTGTATCATTGTATCATTGTATCTTCGTATCATTGTATCATTGTATCTTTGTATCATTGTATCATTGTATCATTGTATCATTGTATCATTGTATCATTGTATCATTGTATCTTCATATCATTGTATCTTCGTATTATTGTATCATTGTATCACTGTATCATTGTATCATTGTATCACTGTATCTTCGTATCATTGTATCTTCGTATCATTGTATCATTGTATTATTGTATCATTGTATCACTGTATCATTGTATCATTGTATCACTGTATCATTCTATCATTGTATCATTGTATCATCGTATCATTGTATCATCATATCATCGTATCATCGTATCATTGTATCATTGTATCATTGTATCATTGTATCTTGTCATTGTATCATTGTATCATTGTATCATTGTATCATTGTATCTTTGTATCATTGTATCATTGTATCTTCGTATCATTGTATCATTGTATCATTGTACCATTGTATCATTGTATCATTATCATTGTATCATTGTATCATTGTATCTTCGTATCATTGTATCATTGTATCATTGTATCATTGTATCATTGTATCATTGTATCATTGTAACTTCGTATCTTCATATCATTGTATCATTGTATCATTTTATCATTGTATCATTATATCATTGTATCTTCGTATCATTGTATCATTGTATCATTGTATCATTGTATCATTGTATCATTGTATCTTTGTATCATTGTATCATTGTATCATTGTATCATTGTTTCTTCGTATCTTCGTATCATTGTATCATTGTATCATTGCATCATTGTATCATTGTATCATCGTATCATTGTATCATTGTATCAATGAATCAATGTATCATTGTATCATTGTATCATTGTATCATTGTATCATTGTATCATTGTATCTTTGTATCATTGTATCATTGTATCATTGTATCATTGTATCATTGTATCATTGTATCATTGTATCTTCGTATCATTGTATCATTGTATCATTGTATCTTCGTATCATTGTATCATTGTATCATTGTATCATTGTGTCATTGTATCATTGTATCATTGTATCGTCGTATCATTGTATCATTGTATCATTGTATCATTGTATCATTGTATCTTCGTATCATTGTATCATTGTATCATTGTATCATTGTATCTTCGTATCATTGTATCATTGTATCTTCGTATCATTGTATCATTGTATCATTGTATCATTGTATCTTTGTATCATTGTATCATTGTATCATTGTATCATTGTATCATCATATCATTGTATCATTGTATCATTGTATCATCGTATCATTGTATCATTGTATCATTGTATCATTGTATCATTGTATCATTGTATCATTGTATCTTCGTATCATTGTATCATTGTATCATTGTATCTTCGTATCATTGTATCATTGTATCATTGTATCATTGTATCATTGTATCTTCGTATCATTGTATCATTGTATCTTCGTATCATTGTATCATTGTATCATTGTATCTTCATATCATTGTATCATTGTATCATTGTATCATTGTATCATTGTATCATTGTATCATTGTATCATTGTATCATTGTATCATTGTATCATTGTATCATTGTATCTTCGTATCATTGTATCATTGTATCATTGTATCATTGTATCATTGTATCATTGTATCTTCGTATCATTGTATCATTGTATCATTGTATCATTGTATCATTGTATCTTCGTATCATTGTATCATTGTATCATTGTATCATTGTATCATTGTATCTTCGTATCATTGTATCATTGTATCATTGTATCATTGTATCATTGTATCATTGTATCATTGTATCATTGTATCTTCGTATCATTGTATCATTGTATCATTGTATCTTCGTATCATTGTATCATTGTATCATTGTATCATTGTATCATTGTATCATTGTATTATTGTATCATTGTATCATTGTATCTTGTATCATTGTATCATTGTATCATTGTATCATTGTATCATTGTATCATTGTATCATTGTATCATTGTATCATTGTATCATTGTATCATTGTATCATTGTATCATTGTATCATTGTATCTTCGTATCATTGTATCTTCGTATCATTGTATCATTGTATCTTCGTATCATTGTATCATTGTATCATTGTATCTTCGTATCGTTGTATCATTGTATCATTGTATCTTTGTATCATTGTATCATTGTATCTTCGTATTATTGTATCATTGTATCATTGTATCATTGTATCATTGTATCATTGTATCTTTGTATCATTGTATCATTGTATCATTGTATCATTGTATCATTGTATCATCGTATCATTGTATCATTGTATCATTGTATCTTCGTATCATTGTATCATTGTATCATTGTATCTTCGTATCATTGTATCATTGTATCATTGTATCTTTGTATCATTGTATCATTGTATCTTTGTATCATTGTATCATTGTATCATTGTATCATTGTATCATTGTATCTTCGTATCATTGTATCATTGTATCATTGTATCATTGTATCATTGTATCATTGTATCATTGTATCATTGTATCATTGTATCTTCGTATCATTGTATCATTGTATCATTGTATCTTGTATCATTGTATCATTGTATCATTGTATCTTTGTATTATTGTATCATTGTATCACTGTATCATTGTATCATTGTATCACTGTATGTTCGTATCATTGTATCTTCGTATCATTGTATCATTGTATCATTGTATCTTCGTATCATTCTATCATTGTATCATTGTATCATCGTATCATTGTATCATCGTATCATTGTATCATCGTATCATCGTATCATCGTATCATTGTATCATTGTATCATTGTATCATTGTATCTTCGTATCATTGTATCATTGTATCATTGTATCATTGTATCATTGTATCATTGTATCATTGTATCATTGTATCATTGTATCATTGTATCATTGTATCATTGTATCATTGTATCATTGTATCATTGTATCATTGTATCATTGTATCATTGTATCATTGTATCATTGTATCATTGTATCATTGTATCATTGTATCTTCAGATCATTGTATCATTGTATCATTGTATCATTGTATCATTGTATCATTGTATCATTGTATCATTGTATCATTGTATCATTGTATCATTGTATCATTGTATCATTGTATCATTGTATCATTGTATCATTGTATCTTCATTGTATCATTGTATCATTGTATCATTGTATCTGTATCATTGTATCATTGTATCATTGTATCATTGTATCATTGTATCTCGTATCATTGTATCATTGTATCATTGTATCATTGTATCATTGTATCATTGTATCATTGTATCATTGTATCATTGTATCATTGTATCTTCGTATCATTGTATCATTGTATCATTGTATCATTGTATCATTGTATCTTTGTATCATTGTATCATTGTATCTTCGTATCATTGTATCATTGTATCATTGTATCATCGTATCATCGTATCATCGTATCATTGTATCATTGTATCATTGTATCATTGTATCATTGTATCATTGTATCTCGTATCATTGTATCATTGTATCATTGTATCATTGTATCATTGTATCATTGTATCATTGTATCATTGTATCATTGTATCATTGTATCATTGTAT
The DNA here is from genome assembly GCF_019279795.1 of Protopterus annectens. Lineage (NCBI taxonomy): Eukaryota > Metazoa > Chordata > Ceratodontiformes > Protopteridae > Protopterus > Protopterus annectens. The sequence goes on along the minus strand of NC_056749.1, from coordinate 780,488,590 downwards.
CATTGTATCATTGTATCATTGTATCATTGTATCTTGTATCATTGTATCATTGTATCATTGTATCATTGTATCATTGTATCATTGTATCATTGTATCTTAGGTATCATTGTATCATTGTATCTTGTATCTTTGTATCATTGTATCATTGTATCATTGTATCTTCGTATCATTGTATCATTGTATCATTGTATCTTCGTATCATTGTATCATTGTATCATTGTATCTTCGTATCATCGTATCATTGTATCATCGTATCTTTGTATCATTGTATCATTGTATCATTGTATCATTGTATCATTGTATCTTGTATCATTGTATCATTGTATCATTGTATCATCATTGTATCATTGTATCATTGTATCATTGTATCATTGTATCATTGTATCTTCGTATCATTGTATCATTGTATCATTGTATCTTCATATCATTGTATCATTGTATCTTCGTATCATTGTATCATTGTATCATTGTATCATTGTATCATTGTATCATTGTATCATTGTATCATTGTATCTTCATATCATTGTATCATTGTATCATTGTATCTTCGTATCATTGTATCTTCGTATCATTGTATCTTCGTATCATTGTATCATTGTATCATTGTATCATCGTATCATCGTATCATCATATCTTTGTATCATTGTATCATTGTATCATTGTATCTTCGTATCATTGTATCTTCGTATCATTGTATCTTCATATCATTGCTGCATTTTTCATAAAACGGAGGAGAATCAAAACAGCTGCCAAACTATTGGAATTTCTGAATTTATTCTGCCTGTTAAAATATTCACGATTCGGAGGTTTTGAAGTAAGCTGAAGGTATAGGCAATCACTGAACCTCACTGACATTTCAAGTGTTTTTACTAATTCTAAGATGAGTATATGGTAAGTGGCTGATACAATCCAAGGCACCTGTAGCAACTTGGAGCAGTGATCATTGACAACCAAGTCTCATAAGTTCATAGGGTAATAAAGATATTGATCTATGAGGATCTTTGGAAGATCTGGGTAAAACATTAAATGGGGAATTCCAATGAAGTACTTTTCTTTGATACATATATACCCCTTGAAGACATTCTATTTCCATATAAGATCTCTTGAGCAGGTTTTTATTCCACCATTGGACTTGTGGATGTGCAGTTTATCAGAGAGGAGAGGATCTGGTGAGTCTCTGTACATGAAGCTGAAATCATCCTTCTGTAGCCCGTATGATAATGAGAAGAGGGTGAGATGGTCAGTGTAATTTTTAGGATTTAGGCCATAGATTTTCTTGGTGAGGAAGAGTTGTGGTCATTCAAGCCTGATGTGATTTAAAAGTTTGTTTGGGTCTTGGAGATGGAGACAAAGAATAGCAAGTGACTGTAATAACTATTAGATTTATCAGCAAAAGTTAAAGTTCTGAGGATCTTGGTACATGCCAATGGATAAGATTTGACAGCGAGGGTGCTTTAAGTGGCTGGTGAACTATTTGTGTGCTGTGCATATCTGGGAGAGGGTAAAGTGTTGAGGAAGTTTAAGGCAGTTGAGGGTATGGAGCACTGTGCAGTAGTGGGGCAGCTTTGGAAGGCTGCAGACGAATTTGCTAATTTTTGTTGTAGGTGCTTCCTAGTTTGTGTTTGGTGGAAGAGTTGAGATTTGTAAATATTGTTGGGGCATATAGGAAGGAAGGAAGGAAGGAAGGAGAAGGGACAGGGCAGCTATTTTTAAACTATCATCACTTAGCTGGTTTGCTCTGTATAGGCAGCCTCTTTTGCAGTGTGTCTTTCACTGTAATGTCAATGTGCAGATCAAGTTTTAAATTATTATCAGTGTTAGGGTTGGGAGGGTGGCCTAATGGTTAAGGTGTTTCTCTTACAAACACAAGGTGCAGGTTTCAAGTCTCACAAGGGATAATTGGCTGGGCTTAAAATGGCTCTCAAGGACAGTTAGCCTAGTACTAATATATGAATTTATGAATTAACAAATGCATTAAGTTAATATTGGGTTGGGAGGGTGGCCTAATGGGTAAGGTGTTTGCCTTACAAACACAAGGTGCAGGGTTTGAGTCTCACAAGGGATAATTGGCTAGGCTTACAATGGCCCGCAAGGGCAGTTAGCTTAGTACTAATCTATCAATCTATCAATCTATCAAAACTCCTAGTAATTTTGTGTTGCAGTGTTTTTCAATTTTTGTGTTTTTTGAGAAGATAGGATCTGTGCTGTTTTGATTTATGTTTTTGGTAAGGAATAGGATTAGTTTAGTTTTGTTGGACATTAAGAGCATTTGAAATTTATTTAGCAGTTTTCTATAGCAGTAAGCTTACTGTGTGATGATTTCTCTGGTAGGGAGATTTGGGGCTGAACAAAACAAAAGTTGAGTCATCAGCGTATTGTATTATGGTGATGAGTTTTGATTCCTTGTGCACATCACTAGTGAAGATATTGACATGTATTGGCCCAAGTAGGGTGCCTCAGGGGACTCCTATAGTGACTGGCAGGAATATTTGTTTATCAGGAGTACTTGAGTGTGGGATGGTGTTGAAGGCATTTGCAAGGTCTAGCTATGAGGTGTCTGATTTTTCTTCATTCATTCCTTCTGTAACCCTCTCAAAGAAGTAAACCAAATGGGCTCCAGTCAAGCATTTGTAGATTACCTATGTCATTATTTATTAATTCCGCTATGATCTTCTCCATAGTTTTACTGATAAGCCTGATCAGACCTACAGGTCTGTAACTACTTGGGTCCGCTGGCTGGTCAGTAGGCAGAGACATATGGTATCTTGCCCCACAGATGCAGTAATCTTGGCCTTAGGGTGATGAATAAACTAGCTTAGTTTCTGTATGACTGCAGTCTCAATTATTGTGCATTTTTTTTTTCTTAATAAAACATTTTTAAAACTGCTTGACCTGAAAATGCACACAAGTGTAGTTCAACTTTGTGTACCTTGTGATCTTGTAGTAGACAGAGTGTGTTTTTCTTTCTTTAGCATTTATAATAATGTATTATATACTTACATGGATGAAGGATGCGGGCACTTGTTTCTTTCAGATGATCATTTGTTGTACCCTAGGTTTGTCCTTCAGCACTAAATACGCTAAATAAGATGAGCACAATAACATGATTTTTTTTTTTTTTTTTTTTTTTTTTTACATTCTGTTTACTGACCTCTTCAGTGAACTTTATTCAAAAGGTACAGCCAGATGTCACATTCAGTACCACTGGTCTCTAGCAGTCATCTACAAACTGCTTTATTTTTATTACTGCTATTAATGTTTTATCTTTAGGCATGCATAGATTGCATAATAATTTGTCCCAGACAAAGATAGTATTGTGTTCTTTTTAAAAGAAGAACATCATAATAAATGATCAGGGCACACTGCCACTTAAAATATCTTTAAGGATTGCATCTCATATATTAGATTCTGTGCTGGCATGACTTCTTATGACTTTATTCCAGTGTCAACGAGCTTTCACATCTGCATGTCTGAAATTAATTCAAAGTAATGGAGGTATGCAAGGATAAATCTGCACTGGATAACAGTAAAGCAGAGCATAAGTAAAGTTTCATGAAGTAATACTGATCATAATATATGGGAATAGATGTTTTACAGAAACAGATTACTGGCCCACAGTATTTTTAACAAATGACTTGTACTCAAAAGGAAATGTCTTTGGGGTAGGCCCTGAAAAACTAAAGGGAAATTATAGCTGCAAGAAGTAAAATGATACCTTTTCCACACATCTAAAGTGGTAAAAGAGAAAGTTTAAATGCTTTATTGGTTCTAGTAGCTGCATTTGTATTCCATCTTTGTTTAGAAGTAAAGCCACTTACTGCCTGCTGTAGTTCCACGGTGAGCATTACAAGCTTCTCACCACCCCTGATGCAGTCCCTACCCCCTTTCCTTTCTAAATTCAATCAGTGGAAAGAAGTGCACTTTGATGGACTTTCAGGCTCTGTGATCTTTCAGCCCTGAGGGTTTAAAGGATGAGCACATAAATTCAGGTCTACTGAAATGCATTTTAGTGCGTCTAAACCACACCTCCAGCCTTTGTCTATACAAACTGTGCTCCGCCTCGTTTTGTCACCCTCTTTTCATGCTGTGTTTGGCAAATACAAAACATACTCTGTTTCTGGAACTTTTCCTTAGCCTTTAAATGAAAGTATCTTCTGGTAACTGTAATGCACGTTCACCTCAATGCAACATAAAATCTCAGAAAAATGTGTTCTCAGTCACCATTTTTCATGCATCTCCTCAAAAATACAGTTTGTAAACCTATTCAGAGATTAATATGGTAAATGTTCAATATTTAGAACTATGTAGAACACTTAAAAATAGGATTTAGTGAACTGCAAATTAAATGTTACTGAAACGCATTGTTTTGCAGATGGTCAGAATTGCAGTCCTTACACATCTTACCACTTTGTATGCTGCTTTACTGCACTACACGTTGGCAGTGTGGAACTGTAATGACCTGGGCAAAGTCCAGTTATAAAATGCCACATGGAAATAATTTTGTAGACTTTTGTGCTGGACATTGACAAGTAATTTATTTTTGCCCAAACCTCGTGTGCAAAATAGTCAATTATTTTTAGTGTGTAGATAACCAAATTTCCCATATAAGATGCTTAGAGGCATCTTAAGTTTATAAAGTCAGAGAACAATAAGGCTAAAAAAAAAACAAATGCCATAAGTAGAGTGAGAAGCCATGTGACATGAGGGGTCTCAGTTCAGATGATTACCTACATCTGACCTCCCCAGCAAGTAGCTGCACCTATTGGAATATCAAAACGTCCGATTCAGCTATCTGCCCCATCTATCTATCTATCTATCTATCTATCTATCTATCTATCTATCTATCTATCTATCTATCTATCTATCTATCTATCTATCTATCTATTTTGATGTGTGTTTGATTTGGGTTGACTGGTTTATTTGTGAATGCCAGCTTCTTTTAACTTTTTTTTTTTTTTTTTTTTTTTTAGAAAATCTCTAATCACAGCTTTCAGACTTCCATCTTGAAAATGTACAACACTACCTCTCACAATGAGAAACACCTGCACAAAAGGTAAGATGCATAATAACAACTTCTAATAGGACAGTCACAGAATGGTTAATGATAGCTTTTTTCCCCATAGTTATGAAAGGTTTAGCTGACAAATTAACATGAATCAGTTTTATTTGCCAAGGAGATATGCTAAAAAATCTTAGCAAAGAGTATGTGACAGACCCTTTCAGTATGGAGCAGTTTTGAACATGGACGTTTTTAGTCTCAGAACAAGGATGCTTCTCATAATGAGGTAGAATTGAGATGTCTGCTTCTAATGTAGTATCCTATAGCGGTGCATGGTCTCAATCACTCATAACTTTTAGAGGAAACAGTATAACTTGTAGCCAAAAGCATATCACATATTAAAAATACAGGCCTGCTAATATACAAAACAATTTAACATATCCTGAGACTGTATTACTGCTTCTCCTGTAGGCTTTTTATTTTTGTTTGCAGTCCAGTATTTTTTAACTAATAAGTGAAATAAGATCTTTGGAGGGATAAACTGCATACAGAACACTGTGTATGTTTGTGGCTGTGTGTGTCCATGTGTGTGTGAGGGCATGTCTATAGAAACACACGCACACATCCGATCTATCTTTTTATCTATATATCTATCTATATATGTATTACAGGTAGCACTTTACATCTTTGAATATCATTTATTGATGTAGTAGGTATTTTATTTTATCAACTATAGAGTAAATTGATGTTAGTAATATTGGACTCATGGCAAGACAACTGCAGCACTGATATCGTGTTTGCACTTTTACCAATGTTGTGTTACCGTCAAGTTGGTATTTGTTTATCTATATAGAGATAGATAGACAGATAGATACAGATATATGTGTGTGTATATATATATATATATATATATATATATATATATATATATATATATATACACACACATAGATAGATAGATATATAGAGATCTGTAAATATATCTATCTCTATAAGCATCCCACAAAAATAAATTTGCATTGCTGGTGCACGTGTAAAGTGTTTGTGATGGGAGGTGAATGATTTAGTAGACAAAAGCTGTTTACTACATATGTGTTTATTACAATGTGAAGTACAGTTAAAAGCAGTTTTGTAGCAGTGTAAGAGGTTTTGTTATTTTAAAGATTAAGCCATCTGCGCTTTTGAAGGCATTGTTGAAGGATCAGGAATAAATAAATGAGTTTGTTGTTTACCTGTGTGATGTATTTCAGTAATTTATGATTTTAACTTTTGCTGTAGTCAATTTTCTCAGAGTTATGCATGTTAACAAGTACACCTATCCATAATTAAAATATATATAATTAGCTACAAACCCTGTAGTTCTCAAAGTGCTCTGTGTTAATTCCTACAAGCTCTGCAGTTCTCACGGTGCTTTTATTAACACCTACAAACACAGCAGTTCTTAGCAGACCATTGTGTTAAAAGCTACAAACTCTATGGATCTCACAGTGCTTTGTGTTAACAACTACAAAATGAGTGGTTCTCACAGTGCTTTGTGTTAACAGCTACAAACTCTGGGGGTTCTCACAGTGTTTTGTGTTAACAGCTACAAAATGTGTGGTTCTCACAGTGCTTTGTGTTAACAGCTACAAGCTCTAGCGATTCTCACAGTGTTTTGTGTTAACAGCTACAAAATTTATGGTTCTCACAATGCTTTGTTTTAACAGCTACAAACTGAAACTCTCAGTGCTTTGTGTTAATAGCTTCACGCTCTGTAGTTCTCACAGTGCTTTCAGTTAACAGCTACAAACTCTGTGGTTCTCAAAACCTTTTGTGATACAGCTACAAACTCTGGGGTTCTCAAAGTGCAGTGTGATAATAGCTACAAACTCTACAATTCTCACAGTGCATAGTGTCAACAGCTACAAACTCTGTGGTTCTCACAGTGCTTTGTATAAACAGCTACAAACTCTGAGGTTCTGACAGTACTTTGTGTTAGTAGCTACAAACTCTGTGGTTCTCACAGTGCTTTGAGTAAACAGCTACAAACTCTGTGGTTCTCACAGTGCATTGCATTATAAGCAACAAACTCTGCAGTTCCCACAATTGTTTGTTTGTGTCTTTCGGCTTTTCCCAGTTAGGGGTCGCCACAGCAGAACTCCGGTCTGCTAATGATTGGTAGTTGATTTTTACGTGCCGAGTTACCAGCTCTTATGCACAACCTTCAATAAAGGTATGCCCATTCACGCATGTCTCCACGCAGAAGACGCTCTAGCTGAGAATCGAACCGGACAGCGTCTTATTGTGAGGCGACAACGCTACCAACAATGTTTTGTTTTAATAGCTACAAACTCAGCAGTTCTCACAGAGTTTTTTTGTTAATAGCTACAAACTCTGGGGATTCTCACAGTGCTTTGTAACAGCTACAAAATTTGTGGTTCTCACAATGCTTTGTGTTAACAGCTACAAACTGAAACTCTCAGTGCTTTGTGTTAATAGCTTCACACTCTGTAGTTCTCACAGTGCTTTCAGTTAACAGCTACAAACTCTATGGTTCTCAAAGCCCTTTGTGAAACTGCTACAAACTCTGGGGTTCTCAAAGTGCAGTGTGATAATAGCTACAAACTCTGCAGTTCTCACAGTGCATCGTGTCAACACCTATAAACTCTGTCGTTCTCACAGTGCTTTCTATAAATAGCTACAAACTCTGAGGTTCTGACAGTGCTTTGTGTTAATAATTGCAAACTCTTGAGGTTCTCAGTTCTTAGGAGCAACAAACTCTATGGTTCTCACAGTGCTTTGAGTAAACAGCTACAAACTCTGCGGTTCCCACAGTGCTTTGTGTTAGCAGCAGCAACCTCTGTGGTTCTCACAGGGTTTTGTGTAAACAGTTACAAACTATGGCTCTCACAGTGCTTTGCATTAACAGATACGAACTCTGTCATTCTCACAGTGCATTGTGTTAACAGCTATAAACCCATTGGCTCTGATGGTGCTTTGTGTAAACCACTACAAGCTCTGTGGTACTGACAGTGCTTTGTGTTCATAGCTACAAAATCTGCGGTTCTCTGTGCTTTGTGTTAATAGCTACAAACTCTGTGGTTCTCACAGTGTTTTGTGTTAAGAGCTACAAATTCTGCTGTTCCCAGAGTGCTTTGTGTTAACAGCTATAAACTCTGCTCTTCTCACAGTGCTTTGTGTAAACAGCTAGAAACTGTGTGGATGCCCTTACAATCGCCACTGCAGTATTCCTTACTAATGGGATTCCCTGCTGTGAAGCCCTCTGTCCAGCCAGTTTACAAACAATTTCCATTGCTTTAAGGTACACTGAACGTCACCTGCATACTCCTTGTGTAAGGGAGGGTGTACCACATTCAGAACTGTTTTGTCACCAGATCGACCACTGTTTTAACTGCTGGTCTCTTGCATACATCCGTTTCTTTTACCATTTTTCTGTTTATTGGCTTTTCTGTGCTTACTCCTGTTTGCTGGAGTCCTCACAGTTGCAGATAAGTACCGAGTTGGGTTTTTGCTTACTTTTTCTGTTTGTTTAGTGCTTTTTGGAGTTAACGTCATCCAGGAAGGGTAAATGCCAGTATGGGAGACTCATTCCCCATAAAGATCAACACAATAAGTGTAATTTTTGCTTTGGTACTGCTCATGACCATACATCTTGTTCAATTTATTTATTTATTTATTTATTTTATTTATTTTACATTTGTTGACCGGGATAGTCTAACTGGATATATGACCATTTTCAGTAGAGGCCCGGGGAGAAAAGCTCCAACCATCAGCAGTGACAAGAAGAAAAATATAAATACAATATATAGTAATAGCCAAGTGAATTACAATACATTAGCTACATAGTTGAGAACAAAAGTTTTACAGAGTAACTTAGTAGATTTAAGCTAAGATTAAATACAGAGAACAAAAAACATAAAATTAAGGAAGTTTTTTTTTTTTTTTTTTTAGTACTACAGATAGGTGAGATAAAACAGTAGAGTAGAGAAGTATAGAGAGAGCAGGAGATGAAAGAGATATCAGTCTGGGTTAGAGCAGGGACACAGCCAGTGAGTTGTAAGATAGTCTTTCAGATGCTTTTTAAACAGAATAGTGGAAGCAAGGGAGGAAAGTTCAGTAGGAAGCTGATTCCAGATTTTACCTGCTGTGTTGGCGAAAAGTGAGTCTCCAGCCTTGTTATTTGATTTAATAGTGAAAACTAGGAGCTTATTAGCTGAGCGTAGTATAGCAAGATTTTTGTAGGGTGAGATCAGGTTAGTAAGGATAGCATTATTTTTAGGGTGGTAAATGAGCTTTTGGGTTATAACAATTAGTTGATAAAGTAGTTGGTTCTGCAGTTCTAGCCATCCCAGTTGTTTTAGGTTAAGACAATTGTCAGGCGTTTGTCCCCAAAACTCTTCATAGTAGGCTTTCTTCCCTGTCCTTGTACCTTGAGAACCAGCAACTTAAGCTTCTTGCTGCATGTACTATGGATGGAACTTCCAGCCCCGAGGGTCAGCCATCTGGGAAGAAAAAGGTGCATAAGGTAAGACCAGAATCTTCTGCTATCCAGCCTCTGCCGGGTGTTTCTCCTGAGGTTATTCTGCACCTGGAGGCTCACCTGGTTGTTTTGTTGGATTCTTCTACCATGTCTGGGTTGGAGGCCAGTGAGGATCTGGCTGGCAGCACATCCAAAGAGGCTTTTCAGGCATTCATTTTGGGTGTTCAGAGGGAACCACGGTTGACCATTTCCAAGGGGTCTAATGGGTTCCACAGTTTCTCTTTTGGGAAGAGGTTCCTACTGCAGTTGTGGAATGCCATCCTGAGTCTGGGCCTTCTCAGGTTTCCAGGCTGGCTGTCCCTTTGAACAAGAAACAGAAAACTAACTATGTCTCTTCTGCTCCTAGGCATCCACAAAGTGAGTGGCAGACCTTTACTCAAGGGTTATTTCATGCTTTACTGTCATTGCGGCATCATCAATAGGTTTCAGTTCCTGCTCCTCCTCCTTGATCTGCCTCTTCCCCTAAAAGGCCCAGAGAATTCCATTCTTCTGAAGTCGATTCTGATGATGACTTCCTTGCTTATTCTGCCAGATTCCTTCTCCTTTAGACTACAGGTCTGAAAAGGAGGATTCTCATTAATCCCGCTGAGGAAATTTCCTTTGGGCACATGATCTCCAGGATGATAGACTTTTTTAAGTGGGAATTGTGCCCAGGTTTCGGATATCCACAAGAGGTACTATGAGTTACAGAAAATGAAATCTCCTAAACCTGCAGCCATTCCTCCTGTCTTGCCTGCTTTATTGGATGTTTTTCCCACTGTCTACCAAGCGCCAGATTCTCTGCCTCCTGCTCTCAGGAAGTCTGATAGGTTTTACAGAGTGGCTGAGGATTGTTCCTTTTTGTTTAAATGTCCTGCTGCTGACCTCTCTGTGGTGTCTGTAGCCTCTGATAAGCCATCTTAATTGCTTCCTTCATCCATGTTATTGCCTTCAGACAAGGACAGTAAGACCATGGATAGGCTGGGTAAGAAAGTTTATACTTCCTCTATCCTGACTTTTAGGGCTATTAATTATCAGACCCATATTTCTAGGTATGTCTTGGATCTTCTCTCTCAGGCCTGTCAGGTTCTTTCTGATCTTCCAGACTCAATCTTCTGCTCTTTCCTTGCTTGGGACTTCTTCTCAGGTAGTTCATCATTCTATCAAATGTAGTTATGATGCTGCAGATGCCTCTTCAAGGGGTGCTGCTTCTGGCCAGGTTCTGAGGAGATATTCATGGCTTCAGCTTCAATCTTTGCCTGGTAATATTAAGGCTCAGTTGCTGGATGCTCCTCTGGATAATACTCTTTTGTTTGGGAAGCAGCTGCTGATTTATTTAAGCCTCTTTAGGACAAAGGGAAGGCTTTACAGGAGCTTAAGCATGTCTTTGTTTCTCCTGTGCCTAAATTTCAGCGGAACTGCCCTTCTAAGCCAGCATTTGTTTGTAGGCAGTCTTGCCCTCCTTCCAAAGGTAAAAAAGGTAGTAAACAGACTCCTTCTCCTAAAGCCACTCAGACTGTGGTGATTCTTAAGCCTTCCTTTCCTGACAAACCAGGTACTGTCTGACTATCCACCCATTCCCAGCCACATTCCTCTGTCTCTTCGCCTTTCTCCTTCTCTTCCAGTTTAGCTCCAGATCACCCAGGATTCTTGGGTTTTTTCATTCATTAAGGGTACTTCATGGTCTGGATTTCCCATCCTCCTTTTATGGGCATTCCTCAACTTCCTCAGGAACAACTTCCTTTTCTCCCAGAGGTTCTTCGGGACCTCTTGCCTCAGGTTACTATTCAAGAAGTGCCTGTGTCCCAAAGGGGGAAAGGGTTTTATTCAAGAATGCTTCTAGTGCCCAGAAAAGAAGGTACTTGGAGACCTATTTTAGACCTCTCCCATCTGAATACCTTTCTGCCTTTCTGGTGTCTCTGGACCTCAAGGATGCTTATCTCCATATTCCAATCCATCCTCTTTTCAGGAGATTTCTGCATTTATCTGTTGCTTCCTGGCATTTTTAGTTCTGTGCTTTGCCCTTTGGCCTTTCTACTGCCCCAAGGGTGTTCACCAAATGCCTCACTCCTGTGATTGCCTTTTGCAGGCTTCAAGAAATCCAAATAATTCCTTATTTGGACGGCCTGCTGATTCAGGCATCTTCTTCAGAGGTCCTTTTGCAAAATCTTCATTTTACCATTTCTCTTCTTCAGAACCTGGGGTTCACAATAAACTTCAACAAGTCTTCCCTGACTCCTTCTCAAGATCATGTCTTTCTGGGTTGCAGGTTTCAAACGGTGCCAATGATGGCATCCCTGCCTCCTCCAAAGGCATTAACTCTCAATTCTTTCTTTCAAACTCTTCTTCCTCTGGCCTCCATTACAGCCAGGGAGTTTCTGAGAGCTGTGAGGTTCATGGATTCCACCATTCTGATGCTTCCTCTGCCCAGACTTCAGATGAGGAAGTTCCAGTGATTTCTGAAGTTGGTGTGACTTTAGCATGCACATCCTCTAGACTTTTCTGTTCCTCTTCTCCCATGTCTCAAGGTCGAACTTCTGTGGTGGATTCAGCAGTTGTCTCTGAATCCAGTGCTCTCATTTCAACCTCTGCTTTCCTCACAGGATCTGTTCACAGACACTTCATATGTGGGTTGGGGAGCAACGTTTGGCTCCCTGAAGGTTCAGGGAGTGTGGTCGCCTCGTCAGTGGAAGAAGCACATCAACATCAAAGAGATGAGGGCTTTTCTGCTGACTCTTCAGGCCTTTCATCGTCTATTCTCTGCAGGGCCTCTCAATGTATTCACAGACAGTTTCACAGTCATGTGGTATATCAACAAACAGGGGGAGGTATGAGATCCTACTGTCTTTGCCAGCTAAAACTTCTGGTATGGGGTCTGGCTATCCAGTATCATGTGACTCTTCAGCTAATTTACATTCCTTCAGATCGGAACATTGTGGAAGACAATCTCAGCAGGTCCTTCACTCAATCCCATGAATGGATGCTTCACAGGGATGTCTTTCAGGACATTGTTCACCAGTGGGGTACTCCTCAAGTAGATCTCTTTGCCTCCCCTTTGAACAAACAGCTTCCTCTGTTTTGTGCCAAAGTCCCAGATCCTCTGGTCTGGAAGGTGGATGCCGTCCCATTTTCTTGGATGGGGATGTTTCTTTATACATTCCTCCCCTTCCTTTCATTCTGAGAGTCCTGTTCAAGATTCAACGGGATGCTCCCAAAATCTTATTGGTGACTCACTTTTGGCCGTGACAGCATTGGTTCCCTCTACGTCTGCATCTCACCGGGGCAATCATCACAAGTTACCTCACAGGTTGGATCTCCTCTCATAAGACGAGAAGACTCTTATCCTTCCCTACCTTTCCATGCTTCAACTGACACTGTGGATGATAGGGATTTGATTCCTCATAGACACTTTTTTGTGAGGACGTGCTGCAGGTACTGCAGGAGGCCAGGAAACCTACTACTAGGAAATCCTACTTATCTAAATGAAAGAGGTTTTCTATTTGGTGTCTTTCTCGTGACCTGGACCCACTTTCTGTAGATGTTCCTTTGGTTCTTTCTTATTTGTGTGAGATGCTCAATGCTAGTTTGGCCTATTCTTCTATTAAGGCCCACTTATCAGCTCTTTCTGCTTGTCTGCCTTTAATTCCCCCATTAGCTTCTAGATTTGAAGCTAAGCAGTTTCTTAGAGGCGTCCTTAATATTAGACCTCCCAGGAAGCCTGTTCCTCCTCCCTGGGAACTTAATTTTGTTCTGGAAAAATTGACTCAGGCTCCTTTTGAGCCTGCTGTTTCAGCTTCCTAGCAACATTGTTCTTGGAAGACTATTCTCTTGTTGCCTCTTATTTCTGCCAAATGGGTGTCTGAGTTGAAAGCCCTTATGGCTTGTCATCCCTTTTTGATATTTTATGAAGATAGGGTGTCCTTGTGTGCTAATCCTTCTTTTATTCCAAAGGTGGTTAATGAGTTGTCACTTAATCAGTCTATTAACGTGCCTACCTTTTTTCCCTCTCCACAATCTGACAGTGAGGGGGTGCTGCATACCTTAGATGTGCATAGACAGCTCAGATTTTATTAGGATAAAACTAAAGCTGTCAGGAAGTCTGACCAATTATTTGTTTCCTTTCATCCTAGGTCTTTAGGTTTGGCTATTTCCAAGCAAACTATTTCCACTTGGATTTCAAAGGCTATTTCCTTTTGTTACACTTTTCATGGCAAGAGCCTTCCTTCTTCTATTAAGGCTCATTCCACTAGGGCTCTGGCTTCTTCTGGTCTTTTTTCAAAGGCTGGGAGCTAATTCTATTCTTGAAGCTGCTACCTGGACTTCTGTGCATACCTTTACCAAACATTACCAGTTGGATGGTATCTCCAGAGCTGGTGTTGCTGCTGCCCTGCTACCTTACTTCTGTGCGTACCTTTACCAAACATTACCAGTTGGATGGTATCTCCAGAGCTGGTGTTGCTGCTGCCCTGCTACCTTACTTCTGTGCATACCTTTACCAAACATTACCAGTTGGATGGTATCTCCAGAGTCAGAGCTGGTTTTGTTGCTGCCCTGCTACCTTACTTCTGTGCGTACCTTTACCAAACATTACCAGTTGGATGGTATCTCCAGGGCCAGAGCTGGTGTTGCTGCTGCCCTGCTACCTTACTTCTGTGCGTACCTTTACCAAACATTACCAGTTGGATGGTATCTCCAGAGCTGGTGTTGCTGCTGCCCTGCTACCTTACTTCTGTGCGTACCTTTACCAAACATTACCAGTTGGATGGTATCTCCAGAGCTGGTGTTGCTGCTGCCCTGCTACCTTACTTCTGTGCATACCTTTACCAAACATTCCCAGTTGAATGGTATCTCCAGAGCTGGTGTTGCTGCTGCCCTGCTACCTTACTTCTGTGCGTACCTTTACCAAACATTACCAGTTGGATGGTATCTCCAGAGCTGGTGTTGCTGCTGCCCTGCTACCTTACTTCTGTGCGTACCTTTACCAAACATTACCGGTTGGATGGTATCTCCAGAGCTGGTGTTGCTGCTGCCCTGCTACCTTACTTCTGTGCGTACCTTTACCAAGCATTACTGGTTGGATGGTTTCTCCAGAGCTGGTGTTGCTGCTGCCCTGCTACCTTACTTCTGTGCACACCTTTACCAAACATTACCAGTTGGATGGTATCTCCAGAGTCAGAGCTGGTTTTGCTGCTGCCATTCTTCATGGCTCCTTGGAGACTCTGCTGCTTCCTCCTCCTCCCAGGTTTCTTCTTGAGCTTTTGTAATCTCCCATTAGTAAGGAATACTGCAGCGGTGAATATAAGGACATAGCACAGTTGTGCAAAATCTTACCTTAATAGTAGATGCCCTTGCCTTCAATGCTGCAGTATTCACTCCCTCCCTCCATCCCCCTGTTTTTTTCCCTTCCTGGCTGTGCAGATTCTCCATGGTTTTCCTTGGACTACTGTTCCTACTGGGGAAATTTTTTCTGAGGATGGTACACCTGAATGTCACCTTTATGCCCTTTCTTATGAAAGGAGTATGCAGGTGATGTTTAGCGTACCTTAAAGCAATGGAAATCTTTTGTAAACTGGCTGGATGGAGGGCTTCATGGCAGGGATTCCCATTAGTAAGGAATACTACAGAGGTGAAGACAAGGAATCTACCATTATGGTAAGATTTTACACAACTGTACTTTCTCACAGTGCTTTGTCTTAACAGATACAAACTCTGTGGTTCCCACAGTGCTTTGTGTTAGCAGCTACATACTCTGTAGTGCTCACAGTGCTTTGTGGTAACAGCTACAAACTCTATGTTTCTCACAGTGCTTTACGTTAAGAGCTACAAACTCTGTGATTCTCACAGTACTTTGTGTAAAGAAATACAAACTCTGTGGTTCTCACAGTGCTATGTGTCAACAGCCACAAACTATATTGTTCTCACAGTGCTTTATATTAATAATAGATACAAATTATGCACTTCTCACAGTGGTTTGAGATAAGAGAAAAGATCTGTGTTTTTTACAGTGCTTTGTGTTTAACAGCTGCAAACTCAGGGGTTCCCACAATGCTTTAAGTTAACAACTACAAACTCTGTAGTTCTCACAGTGCTTTGTGTTAAAAGCTAGAAACTCTCTGGCTCTCACAGTGCTTTGTGTCAACAGCTACAAACTCTGGCATTCTCAGTGCTTTGTGTTAATAGCTACAGACTCTGTGGTTTCACAGTGTTTTGTGTTAAGCGCTACAAACTCTGCAGTTCCCAGAGTGCTTTGTGTTAACAGCTACAAACTATGCGGTTGTCACAGTGATTTGTGTAAACAGAAACTCTGTGGTTCTCACAGTGCTTTGTGTTAACACCTAGAAACTTACAGTGCTTTGAGTTGACAGCTACAAACTCTGTTGTTTTTGCAGGGCTTTGTTTTTAAGAGATGCAAACTCCATGGTTCCCACAGTGCAATGTGTCAGCAACCACAAACTCTATTGTTCTTACAGTGCTTTGTGTTAATAGCTACAAACTCTGCAGTTCTCACAGTGTTTTGAGATAACAGAAAATAACTCTGTGTTTTTTACAGTGCTTTGTGTTTAACAGCTGCAAACTCAGGGGTTCCCACAATGCTTTAAGTAAACAGCTACAAACTCTGTGATTCTTACAGTGTTTTGTGTTAATGGCTACAAACTCTACAGTTCCCACAGTGCTTTCTGTTAATAGTTATAAACTCTGTGGTTCTTACAGTGCTTTGTGTTAATAGCTACAAAATCTGTGGATTTCACAATTTGTATTATCAGCTAGAAACTCTGAGGTTCTCACAGTGCTTTGTGTTAATAGCGTCAATGGATGTCCTTACATTCACCACTGCAGTATTCATTACAAATGGGATTCCCTGCCATGATGCTCACCATCCAGCCAGTTTACCAAAGTCTACCATTGCTTTAAGGTACGCTGAATGTCACCTTCACACTCCTTGTGTAGCTTAGGGCATAAAGGTGATGTTCAGGCATACCATCCTCAGAACTTCTTTGCTGCCCATTGGATCACTGTTTTTAACCATCAGTCTGTTACCTTCATCTGTTTTTTGCCGTGTTTCTGTTTATTGACATTCCGGTGATTACTCATGTTTGCTGAAGTCCTCACCATTGCAGATAAGTACCCAGTTGGGTTTTTTGTTTTTCTCTTGATTGTTTTGTGCTGTTTGGGGGGATTCATGTCATCTAGGAAGAGTAAATGCCAGTGTGGGAAACTGATTCCTCATAAAGACCACCACTATGTGTCTTTTTTGCCTAGGTGTTGCTCACGACCATATATCTTGTTCAGTTTATCAGCTGTTTGCCCCTAAAACCCTCGTAGTCGGCTCTCTTCCCTTTCATTGTATCTTGAGAACCAGCATCTTAGGCTTCCTGCTAAAGATACTATGACTGGAACTAACTGCCTGAGGGTCAGCTGTCAGTGAAGAAGAAGGTGCAAAAGGTAAGATGGAATCTTCCGCTGTCCAGCCCCTACCGGGAGTTTCTCCAGAGGTTATTACAAACCCATTGAGTTGCCTGGTTGTATTCTCAGATTCCTCTACCTCATCTGGGTTGGAGGTTGTTGAGGATCTGGCAGGCAGCACGTCCAACGAGGCTTTGGAGGCATCCATTTCAGACATTCAGTGGGAGCCATAGTTGATTGTTTCAGAGGGGTCTAGAGGAGTTCTGCAGTTTCTTTTTAGGGAAGAAGTTACTACTACAGTTGTGGAATGCCATCCTGAATCAGGGCCTTCTAAGGTTTCTAGGACAGATGTCCCCTTGAAAAAGAAACAGAAAACTAATCATGTTTCTTCTGCTCCTAGGGATCCACAAAGTGAGTAGCAGGCCTTTACCCAGAGGTTGTTTAGTGCTTTACTGTCATTAAGGCCTCCTCAAGGGGTTTCAGTATCTGCTTGCTCCTCCTTGGTCCTCCTCTTCCCCTAAAAGGCCCAGAGAATTGAATTCTTCTGAGGAAGAGTTTTCTTCTGATGATGCCTCCCTTGCTTATTCTACCCAGACTCCTTCTCCTTTAGACTTCAGGTCTGAGGAAGAGTTTTCTTCTGATGATGCCTCCCTTACATATTCTACCCAGATTCCTTCTCCTTTAGACTATGGGTCAGAGGAGGAGTTGTATTCTGATGATGACTCCCTTGCTTATTCTACCCAGATTCCTTCTCCTTTAGACTACGGGTCTGAGGAGGATGACTTTCATACTCTACATGATCCTTCTGAGGACATTTCCTTTGGGGACACAATCTCTAGGATGATGGAATATTTTAAATGGAATTGTACCCAGGTTTTAGATATCCATAAGAGGTACTATGAGTTACTGCCGATTGAATCTCCTAAACCTGTGGCCATTCTTCCTGTCTGGCTGCTTTATTGGATTTTTTTCCAGTGCCTCTAAAGTGACGGATTCTCTGCCCCCTTCTCCCAAGAAGTCTGACAGGTTTTATACAGTGACTGAGGATTGCTCCTTTTTGTTTAAATGTCCTACCGCTGACCCCTCTGTGGTGTCTGTAGCCTCTGATAAGCCATCTCAGTTGCTTCCTTCATGCCAGTTACTGCCTTCTGACAAGGACAGTAGAACCATGGATAGGCTAGGTAAGAAGGTTTATACTTCGGCTACCCTAGCTTTTAAGTCTATTAATTGTCAAACCCATACCTCTAGGTATGTGTTGGCTCTTCTTTCTCAACCTTGTCAGCTTTTTTCTGATCTTCCAGAATCTGAGAGTAAATATTCATTCTATCCTTGCCAGGGACTTCCTCTCAAGTAGTTTGTCATTGTATTAAATGTAGTTATGATGCAGCAGATGCCACTTCTAGGGCTGCTGCTTTTGGTTTTGTTCTGAGGAGGTATTCTTCGCTTAGGCCTCAACCTTTGCCTGATGATATTAAGGCTAAGTTGATGGATGCTCCTCTGGATAATAACGTTTTGTTTGAGCAAGTGGCTGCTGGTTTATTTAAGTCTCTTCAGGACAAGAGGAAGGCTATACAGAACCTTAAACATATCTTTGTTTCTCCTGTGTTCATAGGCAATCTCACCCTCCATCGAAAGGTAGAAAGGGTGGTAAATGGACTCCTCCTACTAAGGCCACTCAGACTGCAGGGATTCTAAACCCTTCCTTTCCTAACAAACCAGGTGCTGTCTGACTATCCACCTGTTCCCAGCCACATTCCTCTTTCTCTTCACATTTCTGTTTCTCTTCCTGTTTGGTTCCAAATCACCCAAGGATTCTTGGGTTCTGTTAAACATTCTGCAGGGGTACTTCAAAGTCTGGCTTTCCCATCCTCTTTTTATGGGCATTCCTCAGCCTCTTTGAGAACAACTTCCTTTTTTCCCAGAGGTTCTTTGAGATCTTTTGTCCCAGGGTACTATTCAAGATGTGCCCATGTCCCAAAGGGAGAAATGGTTTTATTCAAGAATGTTTCTAGTGTCCAGAAAACAAGGTACTTGGAGACCTTTTCTAGACCTCTCCCATCTGAACATCTTTCTGAAGGTGCCTTCCTTTCGGATGTTGTCCTTCTCTCCCATCTGAACACCTTTCTGAAGGTGCCTTCCTTTCGGATGTTGTCCTTCTCTCCCATCTGAACACCTTTCTGAAGGTGCCTTCCTTTCGGATGTTGTCCTTCTCTCCCATCTGAACACCTTTCTGAAGGTGCCTTCCTTTTGGATGTTGTTCCTTCAGTCCTTTTTTCCTGTCTTGCTCCCTCAGGCCTTTCTGGTGTCTCTGGATCTCAAGGATGCTTATCCCCATATTGCGATCCATCCTCTTTCAGGAAATTTTGTATTTCTCTGTTGCTTCCTGGCATTTTTATTTCTGTGCTTTGCCCTTTGGCCTTTCTACTGCCCCAAGAGTATTCAGCAAATTCCTCACTCCTGTGATTGCTTTTTGCAGGCTTCAAGGGATCCAAATCTTTCCTTACTTGGACAACCTGCTGATTCAGGCATCCTCTCCAGATGTCCATTTGCAAAATGTTTATTTCACCATTTCTCTTCTTCAGAACCTGGGGATTATGATAAACTTGAAAAAGTCTTCCCTGACTCCATCTTAGGATCATGTCTTTCTAGGTTGCAGGACTCAGACTGTGCCAATGCTGACATCCTTGCCTCCTCCAAAGGCCTTAACTCTCATTTCTTACTTTCAAACTCTTCTGCCCCAGGCCTCCATTACAGCTAGGGAGTTTCTGAGAGCTCTGGGGTTCATGGCTTCCAGCATTCTGATACTCATTTTGGCAAACTCCACATGAGGAATTTCCAGTGGTTTCTGAAGTTGGTGTGGCTTCAACATTTACATCCTCTAGACTTTCCAGTTCTTCCTCTGTGTGTCAAGAAAGAACTACTGTGGTAGATTAAGCAGTTGTCTCTGAATCCAGATCTCCATATTCAACCTCCTCTTATGTCTCAGTGTCTGTTCACAGACACTTCAGATTTGGGATGGAGAGTAATGTTTGGTTATCTGAGAGTTCAGCGAGTATTGCCACTTCATCAGCAAAAGGAGCACATCAACATCAAAGAGGTGGTTAATGACGTGATACTTAATCAGTCTATCAACTTGCCTACCTTTTTTCCCTCTCCACAATCTGACGGTGAGAGGGTGCTACATACCTTAGATGTGCATAGACAGCTCAGATTTTATTTGGATAAAACTAAAGCTATCAGGAAGTCTGACCAATTATTTGTTTCCTTTCATCCTAGGTCTTTAGGTTTCGTTGTTTCCAAGAAAACTATTTCCACATGGATTTCAAAGCCTATTTCCTTTTGTTACACTTTTCATGGCAAGAGCCTTCCTTCTTCCATTAAGGCAAAAACCTGTTGTTGATTCTTTGTGTTGTCCTGCACAAGCCGATGCTACAGGGCTAACATTAAATTCATTGAGTGTTGTTCTGTACACGCTAATGCAGTAACAGTACCTTTAGTTTCATTTAGTATGAGTGCACTATATTCTTAGCAAAGGATACATTTTTTGCAAATACTTTGTTCTGCCCACACCGTTGGTAAATTGAGATGCCTAGTGGGTGTAGTAAACTTTATTGTAAGACTAACCAACCTGCAGATATAGCTCATAGGACACTGCACGTTGATCTCTCTACATAGCTATTTACCAACGGCTTCAATTACTAGCCTCATACCTATGCTATATCTCCCTTCTAACCAGCGTTTATTTATTTTTTACTAGCCCACATCCTGTAAGCTTCCGCTTAGCTATCAGTTGGCTGGATGTACTTTGCTGGCGTATTTTTGACCCTATACAGTCAGTAAACACTGCAATGCTAGGTACTGACTGTAAGCAGTCTTCAAAAGACTACCATTGCGAGCGACTACAATATACTTGATTACAGGCCATGCTCGACATCGCAACTCAAGTTTTATAGTTTATGCTGCCTGCACACACCTCTCCTAATTAGCAACAGTAATACGATGTACTGTATGTAGTTTCTAAAGAGCAGTCTGTAATTTCTCTCTCTTCTTTCCTCCACAAAAGAAAAGGGAAGGTACATGATTACCTTAGCTAGCGATTTCTGGTTACTATCCTTTGGGCTGCTGTGTACTTGACATTGTCTACGTTTACCCTGTACATTCTGGTTACTATCCTTTGGGCTGCTGTGTACTTGACATTGTCTACGTTTACCCTGTACATTCTGGTTACTATCCTTTGGGCTGCTGTGTACTTGACATTGTCTATGTTTACCCTGTACATTCTGGTTACTATCCTTTGGGCTGCTGTGTACTTGACATTGTCTATGTTTACCGTGTACATATGCCCTGTATAACATAGCCTGATGTTGTTATGTAATGTGTAGCTATGCTTGGATTGATGTTTTGCTGCTATACTACATAGAATATGTATGTTGTTTTACATAGTCTATTAATGTATTGTTATCTCATGCTGTCTTTATTGTAAGCCAGATAATCTTTGTTTACTGTATTACTGCATTGCATTTTACTGATTTCACTACTCTATCTTAAGTCACTACTTCCTTACTATTTTTCTACATCTTACCCCCACTCATATAATACTCCCTTTTCTCAAACCTGACTCCTACCTGCACTCCATCCCTCATACCACTCAAAGGTCTCCCCTCACTAAGAGTTCCTCTACTCCCAAACAACCACCCCTCCCATACCCTACTTTTCTCCAAATTGGCTATAACTCTCACCTACCCCCAATTACTTACCACTGACACTCATCCAGTTTTATGAATCCACTTCTCCCACATCTCTCACAACTTATTATTTGTCTTCTTTTTCCAGGATTATCCAGCTACTTCAGCATCCTCATCTTTCTCTGGCCATTTCTGGCTGAAATACCTGCAGTCAAGTTTCTCCCAGAATATATTACTTCCACTATGAAATCACTTAAGTATCTCCACCTTATCTGAAATAAAGTAAAACTGCTATAACCATTCTAGGACAACCCCGTGGTAGCTACTCTCTTCCTCAACAGTAAACCACTCCTTGTTGTTTCCCTTATCTCTGAACTTGTCCTGCTCTCCCTTGGTCCCTACTTCCCATTTCTACTGTTGTACTCATATCTGAGTTTTAACTCTTTGTCTCCTAGACCTCTCCTCCTCATAATCTGCCTTCCCTATCCAGCTGCATACCTTACCTCTCCTGTAAACCCTCTGTGGCTATCTCTTCCTCCTAATATACTTCTATGCCCTACCTTTACTCCCACTGAAGCCATCCAGGTTAGGCAGAGTCCCTCATTGACTCTCTTCAAGAGGAATCTTGATGAGTGGATGGGAGATCATAGGTTTACCCCGGGTATCACTTCTGTGTCACTGTTAGACAGAGGCACAGTATACTAACCTTGAAAAAGGGCATAGCAAAATAAATTTAAAATGGGTGGCGAAAGCCAAACACATTCTGGCTAGGCTTATAAATGCCCTAGGGCAGATAGCCTAGTATGAACCTATGAACCTATGAACCTATGAACCTCAGGTAAGTTAACTCTGATTCTCAAGCTGAAACCTTCAACTTCTCCTGTTCAAATACCTTATATCTGATTGTTTTCCGGGCTTCACCCGATGGGTGTAGCCCTGTTCCGTTCACCCTCCCTACGCTCTGGCTCACTTCGCTCCCCTACCCTACCCCCATTCCCACACACCCCATTACCATTTCCTTTATACCAACCTCTCCCTCCCCTTCCTGTTTCACCAGCCTCACAAACTCCACCTCCTGCAACATAACCACTCCTACCCACAAAATCTGTCAATCTTCACTATCTTACCTCATATCATTTAATGCTCCCCCACTGGTCCATCATATCAAACTCTCTCCAATATACATTACCTTCTTATTCCCACAACACTCGTCTTCATACTATCCTCCATGACCACCTACCACTTCCACCTTCAAAACCCACCCTTATGTTCTCCTACCTCCACATATTATCCACAAAACATCCTTCCTATTACTTATACTATCTCCCCAGCTCTATTTACCTCTTCCACTATATGCCTATTTAAACACTCCATCCTCCAAGTCCATACACCTACAAGTCATTGCTATATAAACTCCAACTACATACTGCCACACTTTCTACTCTTAGAAAAAACATACTCTGCTCTGGAGACATCCATCCCAACCCAGGCCCAACTCCCACTTATACCTACC
The DNA here is from genome assembly GCF_019279795.1 of Protopterus annectens. NCBI lineage: Eukaryota > Metazoa > Chordata > Ceratodontiformes > Protopteridae > Protopterus > Protopterus annectens. The sequence continues at coordinate 780,465,470 of NC_056749.1, read as the reverse complement.
TGACCTCTACCATACCCACCCCCTCCACAAACTCCACACAAATTCCTCCCCATCCACACCAGCATGTACAGAACCTAGCCCCATCACAAAACCTGACTATTCTCTCACTAAATATTCAGAGCCTAGCAAACAAAGTCACAGAGATCCACAGTTGGATGGCTCATACTACCCCACACATTCTCTCCCTATCAGAAACTTGGCTAAAGCCACAAATCTCTGACAGCGAAATACTTCCACCTGGCTATAGTATATTTCGCTCCGACAGACTTACTTAAAAGGGAGGCAGAGTAGCTATATTATACTCCAACAGCCAAAATATCTCACCTTATCCCTCACCCATACCTAACGTCTACCCAGCAGAAGTTATAATACTAAACTGCCATTTGAACCTTCAAAAGAAATTTGCTGTTGCTTCCATCTATATTCCTCCAGGTAACAATTTACCTATCCTTGAAAACATTCTATCCTGGTTCTCCCAAAAGATACCGTATGAAACCCTTATACTAGGTGATGTCAATATTGACTGGTCAAAACTCATTACTGACTCACCTCAACTCAGTATCCACCTATATGGCTTTCACCTAATGATCTCATCCCCCACTGGCTTCCAAAAAACGTCATCATCAAGTACTGCAATTGACTGGATTCTTACCAACTCTCCTCACCACTACCATAATCCTACCACCTTACCTGACTCCCTTAGTGACCATCTCCCTACCTCTATCTTAAGATACTACTCTCCAGCACCAAAGCCACACCTAACTAGAGACTGTCGGAAACTATCCAATTTCAATTCCACTCAATTCAACTCTATTCACTCTAGTATAGACTGGACCATCCTAAAACAAATCCCACTAGACGATGCTGTAAGTATGTTTAACAACATATTTCTGAATACTCTACACTCCCTAGCTCCTTCTAGGAAAGTCAGAATTAAATCTAATTTTGCTCCATGGCTATCTAAAGAAACAAAGTCACTAATGAAACAACAGGACAGTGCTTGGAAAGCCTGAACTAAAACAAAACAACTCCCCCTCCTTCACAAATATAGACAACTAAGAAATCTATCAAAAAAACATACTACATTAGATAAAAAATCCTACTACACTTCTGCACAGCTAAGCAACTCATCTAACCCTCGTAAATACTGGTCTACCCTGAACAAAATCCTCTATCCAGGCAGACCTTCTAACCCCTCCCCCTACCCAGACTCATCTCCTGAAGAAACCGCTACCCTTCTAAACAAACATTTTATTGCTACCATCCAGAATCTCATACCCACTAAGCCAAACTTAACTTCACGACCTACAGCACCCAACACTCAAACATCAACTCAGTTCTCCTTTCAGCCCATTTCTACCTCTTATATTAAATCTTTACTTCTTAAGCTCACACCCTGTTCTGCCTCTACAGACAAACTACCATCTACCTTCCTTAAACTTGCTGCTGACTCTATTGCCTACCCTGTCTCTGTACTAATAAACAGATCAATTCTTGAATCAACTGTTCCTACTTTGTGGAAATCTTCCTTCACTATACCATTACACAAAGGAGGGAACTCAACTGACCTCACAAATTACTGACCCATTGCCATTCTACCTCCCCTCTCTAAGATACTAGAAAAATCTATTCACACACAGCTTCTTAACCACCTCATCAAACACAAACTACTCACCCCCACCCAACATGGATTCCGTCCCAACCACAGTACTACCACTGCCCTCCTTTCCTTCACTCACACTATTGCAGAGGCAATAGATAACAATAAGCTTGTCTCTTGTCTCTTCTTTGACCTCTCAAAGGCTTTTGATACTGTTTGTCATCCTTTACTACTATCCAAACTCTCAAACCTACACCTATCCACATCCTCCCTAGAATGATTAACCAGCTACCTAACTGGAAGGCAACAATCCGTCAGATGGCTCTCATCCATCTCCCCCTTCCTTCTTACCCCCACTGGTTTACCCCAAGGCTCCATCCTAGGTCACCTCCTGTTTAATGTATTCACCAATGACCTGTCTACCTCCTGCAAAGAGTCTTCCCTCATACAATATGCTGATGACTCCACACTTATATCTATCTCCAACAACATTTCCAAGCTCCATACCTTAACCCAACAAGCCTTCTTTTCCACTGAGCAATAGCTATCTGACAACCAATTGATTCTAAACCCCAAAAAGACTAAGCCCCTGCTCTTTCTACCCGGATCTCTTGCCCATCATAAATCATCATTTTTCATCAAATCCTCAAACAACACAACTATTCAACCTGATATCCATACAAAACTACATGGAGTCATAGTAGATGACAAACTTCAATTCAACCTCTACTTACTCCAATGCATAAGGAAAACACATCAAAAACTAGATCTACTTTATCGAAACAAATAATTTCTCACCCCAGAGGCTAGACTGACACTTGGACAGGCACTACTCCTCCCCTCCCTCCTTTACGCTGCCCCTATTCTCACCAACATACAAGTCACCACCCTGAATAAACTACAAAAAACTATCACAAAATAGCTAGATTCATCACCAACTCACCATACAACACACACCATTGTATTGCATTAAACTCTCTCCAATGGCTAGAACTCCCCCAACAACTGCTTCTATCTCAATTTCAAATGCTACACTCTATTCTCTACAAACCCTCTTTCTGTCCATCTCTCTCACCCTTAGTATACACCTATACTCTGTCCTGGACCCTCCGTACATCAAACCAACAGCTACTAGACATATATCAACCAAACAAATCTATTGGGAAAATACTCTACAAACATACTGTCACCAATGCCTGGAACAAACTCCCCCTTAGCCTATGATCCATTACCCACTACACCTAGTTTAAAAATGAACTAAAAACTTTTCTACTTAACACCAAAACTTGCTCTTGTCATAACCCACCTAGTCTCTCTCGCCTGTCTCACACTTTGCTACACACTATTCTGAAGAAGAAGAAAAATAAAAAGAAAAAAATAAATTAATTAATTAATTTTTGATGATAGAACTTCATGTATGTATTTTATGTATTAACAGCTTTGTAATTGTTCTCTTCTATATTCAACTTTGTTATTATTAACAGCTTTGTAAATCCTTCAACTAGGTTAGTACTATACTTCTGCATGCAATCAACGTACTATTATGCAATTTTCTGGAGCTTTTCTCCTTGGGTCTCCACTGAAAATGGGCCAAAAGCCCAGTTGGACTAACCCAGTTAACAAATGACAATAAATAAATAAATAAATAAATAAATAAATAAATAAATAAGGGCTCATTTCACTAGAGCTGTGGCTTCTTCTTGTGCTTTTTTTCAAAGGCTTAGATGCTAATTCTATTCTTGAAGCTGCTACCTGGACTTCTGTGCGTACCTTTACCAAACATTACCAGTTGGATGGTATCTCCAGGGCCAGAGCTGGTGTTGCTGCTGCCCTGCTACCTTACTTCTGTGCGTACCTTTACCAAACATTACCAGCTGGATGGTATCTCCAGAGCTGGTGTTGCTGCTGCCCTGCTACCTTACTTCTGTGCATACCTTTACCAAACATTACCAGTTGGATGGTATCTCCAGAGCTGGTGTTGCTGCTGCCCTGCTACCTTACTTCTGTGCGTACCTTTACCAAACATTACCAGTTGGATGGTATCTCCAGAGCTGGTGTTGCTGCTGCCCTGCTACCTTACTTCTGTGCGTACCTTTAACAAACATTACCAGTTGGATGGCATCTCCAGAGCTGGTGTTGCTGCTGCCCTGCTACCTGGACATCTGTGCGTACCTTTACCAAACATTACCAGTTGGATGGTATCTCCAGAGCTGGTATTGCTGCTGCCCTGCTACCTTACTTCTGTGCATACCTTTACCAAACATTACCAGTTGGATGGTATCTCCAGAGCTAGTGTTGCTGCTGCCCTGCTACCTTACTTCTGTGCGTACCTTTACCAAACATTACCAGTCGGATGGTTTCTCCAGAGCTGGTGTTACTGCTGCCCTGCTACCTTACTTCTGTGCGTACCTTTACCAAACATTCCCAGTTGGATGGTATCTCCAGAGCTGGTGTTGCTGCTGCCCTGCTACCTTACTTCTGTGCGTACCTTTACTAAACATTACCAGTTGGATGGTATCTCCAGAGCTGGTGTTGCTGCTGCCCTGCTACCTTACTTCTGTGCGTACCTTTACCAAACATTACCAGTTGGATGGTATCTCCAGAGCTGGTGTTGCTGCTGCCCTGCTACCTTACTTCTGTGCGCACCTTTACCAAACATTACCAGTTGGATGGTATCTCCAGAGCTGGTGTTGCTGCTGCCCTGCTACCTTACTTCTGTGCACCTTTACCAAACATTACCAGTTGGATGGTATCTCCAGAGCTGGTGTTGCTGCTGCCCTGCTACCTTACTTCTGTGCATCTTTACCAAACACTATCAGTTGGATGGTATCTCCAGAGCTGGTGTTGCTGCTGCCCTGCTACCTTACTCCTGTGCGCATCTTTACCAAACATTACCAGTTGGATGGTATCTCCAGAGCTGGTGTTGCTGCTGCCCTGCTACCTTACTTCTGTACGTACCTTTACCAAACATTACCAGTTGGATGGTATCTCCAGAGCTGGTGTTGCTGCTGCCCTGCTACCTTACTTCTGTGCGTACCTTTACCAAACATTACCAGTTGGATGGTATCTCCAGAGCTGGTGTTGCTGTTGCCCTGCTACCTTACTTCTGTGCGTGCACCTTTACCAAACATTACCAGTTGGATGGTATCTCCAGAGCTAGTGTTGCTGCTGCCCTGCTACCTTACTTCTGTGCGTGCCTTTACCAAACATTACCAGTTGGATGGTATCTCCAGAGCTGGTGTTGCTGCTGCCCTGCTACCTTACTTCTGTGCGTACCTTTACCAAACATTACCAGTTGGATGGTATCTCCAGAGCTGGTGTTGCTGCTGCCCTGCTACCTTACTTCTGTGCGTACCTTTACCAAACATTACCAGTTGGATGGTATCTCCAGAGCTGGTGTTGCTGCTGCCCTGCTACCTTACTCCTGTGCGTACCTTTACCAAACATTACCAGTTGGATGGTATCTCCAGAGCTGGTGTTGCTGCTGCCCTGCTACCTTACTTCTGTACGTACCTTTACCAAACATTACCAGTTGGATGGTATCTCCAGAGCTGGTGTTGCTGCTGCCCTGCTACCTTACTTCTGTGCGTACCTTTACCAAACATTACCAGTTGGATGGTATCTCCAGAGCTGGTGTTGCTGCTGCCCTGCTACCTTACTTCTGTGCGTACCTTTACCAAACATTACCAGTTGGATGGTATCTCCAGAGCTGGTGTTGCTGCTGCCCTGCTACCTTACTTCTGTGCATACCTTTACCAAACATTACCAGTTGGATGGTATCTCCAGAGCTGGTGTTGCTGCTGCCCTGCTACCTTACTTCTGTGCGTACCTTTACCAAACATTACCAGTTGGATGGTATCTCCAGAGCTGGTGTTGCTGCTGCCCTGCTACCTTACTTCTGTGCGCATCTTTACCAAACAGTACCAGTTGGATGGTATCTCAAGAGCTGGTGTTGCTGCTGCCCTGCTACCTTACTTCTGTGCACCTTTACCAAACATTACCAGTTGGATGGTATCTCCAGAGCTGGTGTTGCTGCTACGCTGCTACCTTACTTCTGTGCGCACCTTTACCAAACATTACCAGTTGGATGGTATCTCCAGAGCTGGTGTTGCTGCTGCCCTGCTACCTTACTTCTGTGCGCACTTTACCAAACATTACCAGTTGGATGGTATCTCCAGAGCTGGTGTTGCTGCTGCCCTGCTACCTTACTTCTGTGCGCACCTTTACCAAACATTACCAGTTGGATGGTATCTCCAGGGCTGGTGTTGCTGCTGCCCTGCTACCTTACTTCTGTGCATACTTTTACCAAACATTACCAGTTGGATGGTATCTCCAGAGCTGGTGTTGCTGCTGCCCTGCTACCTTACTTCTGTGCGTACCTTTACCAAACATTACCAGTTGGATGGTATCTCCAGAGCTGGTGTTGCTGCTGCCCTGCTACCTTACTTCTGTGCGTACCTTTACCAAACATTACCAGTTGGATGGTATCTCCAGAGCTGGTGTTGCTGCTGCCCTGCTACCTTACTTCTGTGCGTACCTTTACCAAACATTACCAGTTGGATGGTATCTCCAGAGCTGGTGTTGCTGCTGCCCTGCTACCTTACTTCTGTGCATACCTTTACCAAACATTACCAGTTGGATGGTATCTCCAGGGCCAGAGCTGGTGTTGCTGCTGCCCTGCTACCTTACTTCTGTGCGTACCTTTACCAAACATTACCAGTTGGATGGTATCTCCAGAGCTGGTGTTGCTGCTGCCCTGCTACTTTACTTCTGTGCGTACCTTTACCAAACATTACCAGTTGGATGGTATCTGCAGAGCTGGTTTTGCTGCTGCCCTGCTACCTTACTTCTGTGCGTACCTTTACCAAACATTACCAGTTGGATGGTATCTCCAGAGCTGGTGTTGCTGCTGCCCTGCTACCTTACTTCTGTGCGTACCTTTACCAAACATTACCAGTTGGATGGTATCTCCAGAGCTGGTGTTGCTGCTGCCCTGCTACCTTACTTCTGTGCGTACCTTTACCAAACATTACCAGTTGGATGGTATCTCCAGAGCTGGTGTTACTGCTGCCCTGCTACCTTACTTCTGTGCGTACCTTTACCAAACATTACCAGTTGGATGGTATCTGCAGAGCTGGTGTTGCTGCTGCCCTGCTACCTGGACTCCTGTGCGTACCTTTACCAAACATTACCAGTTGGATGGTATCTCCAGAGCTGGTGTTGCTGCTGCCCTGCTACCTTGCTTCTGTGCGTACCTTTACCAAACATTACCAGTTGGATGGTATCTCCAGAGCTGGTGTTGCTGCTGCCCTGCTACCTTACTTCTGTGCGTACCTTTACCAAGCATTACTGGTTGGATGGTATCTCCAGAGCTGGTGTTGCTGCTGCCCTGCTACCTTACTTCTGTGCGTACCTTTACCAAACATTACCAGTTGGATGGTATCTCCAGGGCCAGAGCTGGTGTTGCTGCTGCCCTGCTACCTTACTTCTGTGCATACCTTTACCAAACATTACCAGTTGGATGGTATCTCCAGAGCTGGTGTTGCTGCTGCCCTGCTACCTTACTTCTGTGCGTACCTTTACCAAACATTACCAGTCGGATGGTATCTCCAGAGCTGGTGTTGCTGCTGCCCTGCTACCTTACTTCTGTGCGTACCTTTACCAAACATTACCAGTCGGACGGTATCTCCAGGGCCAGAGCTGGTTTTGCTGCTGCCATTCTTCATGGCTTCTTGGAGGCTCTGCTGCTTCCTCCTCCCAGGTTTCTTCTTGAGCTTTTGCACTCTCCCATTAGTAAGGAATACTGCAGCGGTGAATGTAAGGACATAGTACAGTTGTGCAAAATCTTACCATAATGGTAGATGTCCTGGCCTTTACCGCTGCAGTATTCACTCCCTCCCTCCATTCCCCTGTTCTTTTTTCCTTCCTGGCTGTGCAGATTCTCCTTGGTTTTCCTTGGACTGCTGTTCTTGCTGGGGCAATCTGTTCTGAGGATGATACGGCTGAATGTCACCTTTATGCCCTTCCTTATGGAAGTAGTAAGCAAGTGACGTTTAGCATACCTTAAAGCAATGAAAATCTTTTGTAAACTGGCTGGACAGAGGACTTCATGGCATGGAATCCCATTAGTAAGGAACACTGCAGAGGTGAGGGCAAGGACAGCTACCATTATGGTCAGATTTTACACAACTGTAGTGCTTTGTCTTAACATCTACAAACTCTGTGGTTCCCACAGTGCATTAACAGCTGCAAACTATGTTTTTGACATTTTTTTGTGTTTAACAGCTGCAAAATCTGTGGTTCCCATAGTACTTTGTATTAGCAGCCTCAAACTCTGTAGTGCTCACAGTGCTTTGTGTTAACAGCTACAAAATGTTTTTCACAGTGCTTTAAGTTAATAGCTACAGACTCTGTGGTTCTCACAGTGCTTTGTGTAAAGAAATACAAACTCTGTAGTGCTCACAGTCCTTTTTGTTAACAGTTAGAAACTCTATGGTTCCCACAATGCTTTGTGTTAGCTACAAACTCTATTGTTTTTGCAGTGCTTTGTGTTTAACAGCTGCAAACTCAGGGGTTCCCACAATGCTTTAAGTTAACAGCTACAAACTCTGTGGTTCTCACAGTGTTTTGTGTTAGCAGCTACAAACTAGGCTGTTCCCAGAGTGCTTTGTGTTAACAGCTATAAATTCTGTGGTTCCCACAGTGCTTTGTGTTAGCAGTTACAAATTCTATGGTTCCCACAGTGCATTAACAGCTGCAAACTATGTTTTTTTTTTACAGTGCTTTGTGCTAACTACTATAAATTCTGTGGTGCTCACTGTTCTTTGTGTTAACAGCTCCAAACCCTATGGTTCCCACAGTGCTTTGTGTAAACAGCTACAAACTTTAGTTCTCTTAGCGCTTTTTCTCTTAATAGCTATAAATTCTGTGGTTCCATAACTACAAACTCTGTGGTTCCCATGGTGCTTTGTGTTAACAGCCACAAACTCTATTGTTCTCACAGTGCTTTGTGTAAACAGCTGCAAACTTTAGTTCTCACAGTGCTTTCTCTTAATAGCTATAAACTCTGTGGTTCTCAAAGTGCTTTTGTTATTAACTACAAACTCTATGGTTCTCACAGTGCTTTGTGTTAATAGCTACAAACTCCGCAGTTCTCACAGTGCTTTGAGGTAACAGAAAACAGTTACAATGCTTTGTGTATAACAGCTACAAACTCTATGGTTCTCACAGTGCTTTGAGTAAACAGCTACAAACTCTATGGTTCTCACAGTGCTTTGAGTAAACAGCTACAAACTCTGTGGTTCTCACGGTGCTTTGAGTAAACAGCTACAAACTCTGTGGTTCTCACAGTGCTTCATGTCAATAGCTTCAAACTCTGTGGATGTCCTAACATTCACCACTGCAGTATTCCTAACTAATGGGATTCAGTGCCATGAAGCCCTCCATCTGGCCAGTTTAGAAAAGTCTACAATTGCTTTAAGGTACGCTGAATGTCACCTTTGCACTCCTGGCATAAGTCAGGGCATATAGGTGACGTTCAGGCATACCATCCTCAGAACTTCTTTGCTGCCAGTCTGAATGCTATTTTAACTGCTGATCTGTTACATACATCCATTTTTTTTCTTACTGTTTTTCTGTTTCTTTGCTTTTCTGTGCTAGCTCCTGTTTGTTGGAGTCCTCACCTTTGCAGGTAAGTACCCAGTTGGGTTTTTGGTTACTTTTTCTGCTTGTTTACTGCTGTTTGGGGTTAATGTCATCCAGGAAGGGTAAATGCCAGTGTGGGAGACTGATTCCCCATAAAGACCGCCACGATAACTGTCTTTTTTGCCTTGGTGCTGCTCATGACCATACGTCTTGTTCAATTTGTCAGGCGTTTGTCCCCAAAACTCTTTGTAGTAGGCTTTCTTCCCTGTCCTTGTACCTTGAGAACCAGTGACTTAAGCTTCTTGCTGCGGGTACTATGGATGGAACTTCCTTGCCCAAGGGTCAGCTGTCTGGGAAGAAGAAGGTACGTAAGGTAAGACCAGAATAATCTGTTTTCTAGCCTCTGCTGGTAGTTTCTCCTGAGGTTATTATGCACCCGAAGGCTCACCCGGTTGTTTTGTCAGATTCTTCTACTGCATCTGGGTTGGAGGCTGGTGAGGATCTGGCAGGCAGCACGTCTGATGAGGCTTTGCAGGCATCCATTTTGGGCATTCAGAGGAAACCATGGTTGACTGTTTCCGAGGGGTCTAGTGGGGTTCTGCAGTTCCTCTTTAGGGAAGAGGTTCCTACTGCAGTTGTGGAATGCCATCCTGAGCCTGGGCCTTCTCAGGTTTCCAGCACGGCTGTCCTGTGAAGAAGAAACAGAAAACTAACCATATTTCTTCTGCTCCTAGGTATCCATAAAGTGAGTGGCAGGCCTTTACTCAGGGGTTATTTAATGCTTTACTGTCATTGTGGCCTCCTCAAGGAGTTGCAGTTCATGCTCCTCCTTGGGCCACCTCTTCCCCTAAAAGGCTCAGAGAATTGCATTCTTCTGAAGTGGATTCTGATGAGGACTCCCTTGCTTATTCTGCCCAGATTCCTTTTCCTTTAGACTATGTTTATGAGGAGGGGGATTCTCACACTCTAGATAATCCCTCTGAGGAAATTTCATTTGGGGACACGATCTCTAGGATGATGGACTTTTTTAAGTGGAATTGTGCCAGGTTTCAGATAGCCATAAGAGGTACTGTGAGTTACTGCAAATGGAATCTCCTAAGCCTGCGGCCATTCCTCCTGTCTTGCCTGTTTTATTGGATGCTTTTTCCACTGCCTCTAAAGTGCCAGATTCTCTGCCCTCTGCTGCCAAGAAGTCTGATAGGTTTTATAGGGTGCTTGAGGACTGTTCCTTTTTGTTTAAATGTCCTGCTGTTGGCCCCTCTATGGTGTCTGTAGCCTCTGATAAGCCATTTCAATTGCTTCCTTTGTCCAAGTTACTGCCTTCTGACAAGGACAGCAGGACCATGGATAGGCTGGGTAAGAACATTTATACTTCATCTACCCTGGCTTTTAGGGGTATTATCATCAGAGCCATATTTCTAGGTATGTCTTGGCTCTTCTTCTTTCTCAGGCCTGTCGGGTTCTTTCTGATTTTCCAGACTCTGAGGGTAAATCTTCTGTTCTTTCCTTGCTTGGGACTTCCTAACAGGGAGTTCATCATTCTATCAAGTGTAGTTTATTTATTCATTTATTTTACATTTGTTGACAGGGCTAGTCTAACTGGATACATGTCCATTTTCAGTAGAGGCCTGAGAAGAAAAGCTCCACTACATAAAATGCTAAAGGAATAAAGTAATATTTTAATACATTACTAAAAAGTAATTACACAATTAAGTTGTTACAAAATAAACTCCTCAGAGTCATTATATCAGTGAAACACAACACAAGGTTGTAGTTATGATGCTGCAGATGCCTCTTCAAGGGCTGCTGTTTCTGGTTCAGTTCTGAGGAGATATTCATGGCTTTGGCTTCAACCTTTGCCTGATGATATTAAGGCTAAGTTGCTGGACTCCTCTGGATAATACTATTTTGTTTGGTGAAGCAGCTGCTGGTTTAAGTCTCTTCAGGACAAAGGGAAGGCTTTATAGGAGATTAAGCATGTCTTTGTTTCTCCTGTGCCTAAATTTCAATGGAACTCCCCTTCTACACCAGCCTTTGCTCGCAGACAGTCTCCCCCTCCTTCTAAAGGTAAAAGGGGTAGTAAACAGTCTCCTCCTGCTAAGGCCACACAGACTGCAGGGAAACCAGGTACTGTCTGAATATCCACCCATTCCAAGCCACATTCCTCTTTCTCTTTGCCTGTCTCTTTCTCTTCCTGTCTGGCTCCAGATCACCCAGGAGTCTTGGGTTTTGCCAATCATTCGTCAAGGGTACTTCATGATCTGGATTTCCCATCCTCCTTTTATGGACATTCCTCAGCCTCCTCAGGAACAGCTTCCTTTTCTCCCAGGGGTTCTTCGCAACCTCTTGTCTCAGGGTGCTCTTCAAGAAGTGCTTGTGTCCGAAAGGGGGAAAGGATTTTATTCAAGAATGTTTCTAGTGCCCAGAAAAGAAGGTACTTGGAGACCTATTCTAGACCTCTCCCATCTGAACATCTTTCTGAAGGTGCCTTCTTTTCGGATGTTGTCCCTTCAGTCCCTTTTCCTCTCTTGCTCCTTCAGGCCTTTCTGGTGTCTCTGGACCTCAAGGATGCTTATCTCCATATTCCAATCCATCCTCTTTTCATGAGATTTTTGCATTTCTCTGTTGCTTCCTGGCATTTTCATAGGTTCATAGGTTCATAGGTTCATACTAGGCTATCTGCCCGAGGGCATTTACAAGCCTAGCCCATAGCTTTGTGGCTTACGCCACCCCTTTAGTATGGGGAACTATACCCATTATTTTGCTGTGCCTCTGTTGAGCAGTGACACTGAGGTAAACCCTGGGGTATATCTGCGATCTCCCATCCATTGGTCAAGATTTCTCTTGAACAAGGCCAGCGAGGTGCTCTGCCTCACATATACCGGGATTTTATTCCACAGCATAGGGAGTCTTTGGGTGATGAATCTATCCCTCCAGCACGCCCTATTAATAGCTGTGTCGAGGTTTAAGTCTCCCGCCCTTGTGGCTCTGACGGATCTAGATTTTTTGAGATGAAGCATATTCATCAAATCTGGGTTTGACATGGCCTTGTATGTTAGGCAAAGGTCACCTCTGAGCAAGCGGTAAGCGACTGAATAGAGCTGGAGTTCTTTCAGTCGGGCAGCATAGGAAAGATGTTTGAGACCCTTTATCCTTTTGGTGAGGAACTTTTGTGGCCTCTCCAGCTGCTGCAAGTGTCGGGTCAGATACATTCCGAATGGGGCATTGTACTCAATCATTGGTCTGATGAGTGATGAGTATAGGAGACTATGACCTCCCTTGATCTAGATGAGAATCCCTTCATGATAAGGTGGGCAATGTAGAAGGTCTTCCTAACTACTTTAGCTACATGGGTGTCGAATGACAGACTACTATCAACCTGGGTCCCCAGGTCCCTGATAACTTCTTCTGTGCTCAGTGGATTGCCACCTATTTGGTAGCTAGGGGTAACCTTGTTTTTCCCGAAGGGTATGACTATGCATTTTTGGCATTTAACTTTAGGCCATGGCTCTGGCACCAGTTATCCGCTTTCTGTGAGACCCTTCTGAAGGATATCTGTGTCAGATGTGTTTTCTACTATGGCGCCCAGTTTGCAGTCATCTGCAAACTTTGTCAGCCATAACCCTCCTGTGTTTGCTTGTACTTCGGAAAAGTAGATGCCAAACAAGAGTGGGCCCAGGACTGAGCCCTGTGGTACACCACTTGTGACAGGCTTTGAGTCTGACATGGCGCCAGCAACTCTGACCCTGTGGGTTCTGTCACTCAGCCAGTTTGCAACCCATCTTGTGATGTATGGGTTAACATTTAAGCTGATGAGTTTTTCAATGATACCCGAGTGGGGTATTGTATCAAGGCCTTCGCCAGATCGAGGTAGGCTGTATGGACTGCCTTTCCTCATCAATGGCTTTGGTGACTGTTTCGAAAAAGTCAACCAAGTTTAGAAGGCATGATCTGCCTTTGACAAAGCCAAACTGGGATGGATCCAAAGTTTGCAAATTCTCTATGTCTTTATTTATGAGGTCCATTATGATCCTCTCCATGGCTTTGCAGATAAGGCTTGTCAAGCTAATGGGCCGGTAATTTCCAGGGTCGGTGGAGGCACCGCCTTTGTGAAGTGGGACCACAGTTGCAGTGCGCCACTCCCTGGGTACGTATCCAGAGGTAAGACTATGATTAAACAGCTGTCCTAGCTGTGGGTTTAATTCCTCGTTGAGTTTGTGGAGCACACAGCCGGGGACACCATCAGGTCCCATGGATGCTGTGTTTTTTGCTTTGGAGAGAGCAGTTCTCACTTGGGCGTTGGAGATGTTTGGGGGCTGCAATAGCTAGGTATAGATATCTCGCCTTAGGGGGGGGGAGAAGTTTGCACTGAACCTGTCAGCCAGTATGTTGGCAATGTCTGTAGGATCAGTAATCTTCACATCATTTTGAACTAGTTCTGAGCATATCTGGGAGTTTCCTCCCAGGTTTCAAACATAGCTAAAGAAGGCCTTATGATTGTCTTTTGAGTCTTTAGCTATTTTTCTCTCAAAATTTGCTTTGGATGATTTTATGAGAGCTCTTAGTTTTTTACTTATAGTGATCAAGGGTGTCTTACATTTTAAGGATTTTGCTCTATCTTGTAGTAGCTTCCTCCTTTTGTTGTAGAGTTTGTTTATGGCTGGGGTCCACCAGACTGGACGCTTGCCTTTGGTACAAAGAGTCTTTGTTTTGCTTGGGATTGCCTTATCCATGCAGTCCTGCAGGTGCTGGTAGAAGGCATTTGTAAGTGATTCAGCGGCTTGAGTACTTTTTTCCGCCGGCTCGGGGGGCCTTAAAGGAGACCACACTAGTCTTTAGAAGTGTGAAGTCGGCTTTCGAGAAGTTCTTTACTGTGGTCTTTTTTTATTTCAGGTGGGGTGGGATGAGGACCTCCAGCGAGATTAGTTTGTGATCTGATCTCACCAGTGAGGGGTATACTTCCGGTGTTGAACATTGTGCTCCCATGTTCGTGATGATGAGATCAAGTATGTTTTCTCCTCTTGTGGGGATGGTGACTAGTTGTTCCATGGCATTTGAGTTTATGAATTCCAGGAACTTTTGGGCTAGGGTGTTTGGGCTTGAGTAGTGTTCCCAGTCTATATTAGGGTAATTGAAGTCACCTAGTATGATGGTGTTTGGTGATACATTTATCCCTCTAGTGTTTTCAGGAAGGCCATGTGAGGTTCCTGAGTTTGTGAGGGTGGCCTGTAACATGCTACAATTTGCAGAGCAGTCTTGCCTATGGTTAACTGCACCTGGATGGTCTCCGATGCATCGTCGTTGCCACCAGTCTTGAGGTGTGGGTGTCTTTGATGAATATGGATACCCCTCCTTTCTTGGTATTGTCCGGATTTTGGGGCCGAACGCATGATAAGAGGTAAAACCTGATAGTGCTGGGGTGCTCTCAGGAGCCTTGAACCAGGTTTCTGTCACTGCACAGACATCGATGTTCTCCATACTGAGAAGGGCCTCGAGTGCGTGCATTTTGAGATTTAGACTTCTGGCATTGAGCAGTATTACCCTTAGTTTTTTCCTTTTTGTGTTCTAGGGTGGTAGGTTTAGAATTTGAGCCTTGCCTAAAAAGGCACTATGGGGTGGCAAGAGCCTTTGCCAATATCCGAATCCCAGGGGTGACAGGTGCAAGCCGTCCCTTGCGAAGCAGTGTGGCTTGTCCAGCATGTCATCCCAGGCAGACAGACATTGGATCCCCTTTGAATGACACCAGAGTTTAAGCCAATTGTTAAAGCTGATCATCTTATCTCTGTATTGTGGCATCATTCTTGGTGAAGGTAGGATACTGCTCAAGGTCAGGGTCATACCTGCCTGGGCTACATAATCAGAGAGCTCCTCAATGTCTCTTTTCATGTAGGCCAAGGAGGTACGTCTCAGGTCGTTTACACCAGCGTGGACAATGACTGAGTCGTATTTGTACCTGCTGTTGAGAGACCTGAGTGCTTGCGTTATGTGGCGGATTCTAGCGCCCGACAGGCAGCTTACTGTGACCTTCTCCTTACTCAGTCTGGTGAGCGGGACGTCAGTGTGTCTGACTATGGAGTCACCATTGACTAGTGTGTCTGGCATTGTGTTTGGCCTTAAGGGCTGTGACTGTTTGACACTCTGACTGTGAGGTCTATGTGTTGCAGGTGTTGTGTTCTGAGGTGGTGGTTGTTTGGGTGTCTGCTTTGGTGGCCTCTGCTGCTTTGGTAGATTTTTGATCAGAGCCGCCGAGTATGTGTTCTGCCCTTTGGCCTTTCTACTGCCCCAAGGGTATTCTCCAAATACCTTGCTCCTGTAATTACCTTTTGCAGGCTTCAAGGGATTCAAATCGTTCCTTATTTTGATGACCTGCTGACTCAGGCATCTTCCCCAGAGGTCCTTTTGCAAAATCTTCATTTTACCATTTCTCTTCTTCAGCGCCTGGGATTCACAATAAACTTCAACAAGCCTTCCCTGATTCCTTCTCAGGATCATGTGTTTCTGGGTTGCATGTTTCAAATGGTGCCAATGCTGGAATCTCTGCTTCCTCCAAAGGCATTAACTCTCATTTCTTTCTTTCAAACACTTCTTACCCTGGCCTCCATTACAGTCAGAGAATTTCTCAGAGCTCTGGGGTTCATGGCTTCCACCATTCTGATGCTTCCTCTGGCCAAGCTCCACATGAGGAAGTTCCAGTGGTTTCTGAAGTCAGTGTGGCTTCAGCATGCGCACCCTCTAGACTTTCCTGTTCCTCTTCTCCCTTGTCTCAAGAAATAACTTTTGTGGCAGATTCAGCAGTTGTCTCTGAATCCATGGCTCCCTTTTCAACCTCCACTTCCCTCTAAGGATCTGTTCACAGATGCTTCAGAAGTTGGATGGGGAGCAATGCGTGCCTCCCTGAGGGTTCAGGGGGTGTGGTCACCTCATCAGCAGAAGGAGCACATCAACATCAAAGAGATGAGGGCTCGTATGTTGGCTCTTCAGGCCTTTCATTCTCTCTTCTCTGCGGGGCCTCTCAGGGTATTCACGGACAATACCACAGTCATGTGATATATCAACAAACGAGGGGGTATAAGATCTTACCATCTTTGCTGGCTGGCACTTCTGGTATCAGTTCTGGCTATCCAATATCAAGTGACTCTTAAAGCAGTCTATATTCCTTCAGATCAGAAGGTTGTGGCAGACAATATGAGCAGGTCCTTCACTCAATCCCATGAATGGATGCTTCAGAGGCATGTGTTTCTGGAAATTGTTCACCAGTGGGGTACTCCTCAAGTAGATCTCTTTGCCTCCCCTCTGAACAGACAACTTCTGCTGTTTTGTGCCAGAGTCCCAGGTCCTCTGGTATGGAAGGTGGATGCCCTCTCATTTTCTTGGAAGGGCATGTTTCTTTATGCAGTCACTCCCCTTCCTCTCATTCCAAGATTCCTGTTCAAGATTCAACAGGATGCTCCCAAAACCTTGTTGGTGACTCCCTTTTGGCCACACCAGCACTTGTTCCCTCTACTTCTGCACCTAGCCAAGGGCAATCATCACAAGTTACCTCACAGGGTGGATCTCCTCACACAAGACTAGGGACCTCTCATCCATCCCCACCTGCCCACACTTCAACTGACACTGTGAGTGATAGGATTTTGATCCCTCATAGACACATTTTTTCTGAGGTCTTGCAGGAGGCCCAGAAACCTACTACTAGGAAATCCTATGTGTCTAAATGGAAGAGGTTTTCTATTCGGTGTCTTTCTCATGACCTGGATCCACTTTCTGTGGATGTTCCTTTGGTTCTCTCTTATTTGTGTGAGTTGCTCAGTTCTGGTTTGACCTATTCTTCTGTTAAAGCCCACTTATCAGCTCTTTCTGCTTGTCTGCCTTTAACTCCTGTGTTAGCTTCTAAATTTGAGGCAAAGCAATTTCTTAAAGGCATCCTTAATATTGGACCTCCCAGGAAGCCTGTTCCTCCTCCCTGGGATCTTAATTTCATTCTGGAAAAACTGACTGAGGCTGCTTTTGAGCCTGCTGTTTCAGCTTCCTTGCAACATTGTTCTTGGAAGACAGTTTTTTTGTTACCTCTTACTTCTGCCAGATGGGTGTCTGAGTTGCAAGCAATTATGGCTTGTCCACCTTTTTAATATATCATGAGGACAGGGAGTCCTTGTGTACTAATCCTTGTTTCATGCCCAAGGTGGTTAATGAGTTGTCACTTAATCAGTCTATTAATTTTCCTACTTTTGCCCTATCTGCAATCTGACAGTGAGAGGGTGTTGCATTCCTTAGATGTGCAGGGACAGCTCAGATTTTATTTGGAAAAACTAAACCTATCAGAAAATCTGATCAGTTATTTGTTTCCTTTCATCTTAGGTCTTTAGGTTTGACTGTTTCCAAGCAAACTATTTCCACTTGAATTTCAAAGGCTATTTCCTTTTGTTACACTTTTCATGGCAAAAGCCTTCCTTCTTCTATAATGACTCATTCCACTAGAGCTGTGGCTTCTTCTGGTGCTTTTTTTCAAAGGCTTAGACTCTAATTCGTCTGTTCTTGAAGTTGCTACCTGAACTTCTGTGCATACCTTTACCAAACATTACCAGTCGGATGGTATCTCCAGAGCTGGTGTTGCTGCTGTCCTGCTACCTTACTTCTGTGCGTACCTTTACCAAACATTACCAGTTGGATGGTATCTCCAGAGCTGGTGTTGCTGCTGCCCTGCTACCTTACTTCTGTGCACTTTACCAAACATTACCAGTTGGATGGTATCTCCAGAGCTGGTGTTGCTGCTGCCCTGCTACCTTACTTCTGTGCGTACCTTTACCAAACATTACCAGTTGGATGGTATCTCCAGAGCTGGTGTTGCTGCTGCCCTGCTACCTTACTTCTGTGTGTACCTTTACCAAACATTACCAGTTGGATGGTATCTCCAGAGCTGGTGTTGCTGTTGCCCTGCTACCTTACTTCTGTGCGTACCTTTACCAAACATTACAGTTGGATGGTATCTCCAGAGCTGGTGTTGCTGCTGCCCTGCTACCTTACTTCTGTGAGTACCTTTACCAAACATTACCAGTTGGATGGTATCTCCAGAGCTGGTGTTGCTGCTGCCCTGCTACCTTACTTCTGTGCGTACCTTTACCAAATATTACCAGTTGGATGGTATCTCCAGAGTCAGAGCTGGTTTTGCTGCTGCCCTGCTACCTTACTTTTGTGCGTACCTTTACCAAACATTACCAGTTGGATGGTATCTCCAGAGCTGGTGTTGCTGCTGCCCTGCTACCTTACTTCTGTGCGTACCTTTACCAAACATTACCAGTCGGATGGTATCTCCAGAGCTGGTGTTGCTGCTGCCCTGCTACCTTACTTCTGTGCGCATCTTTACCAAACATTACCAGTTGGATGGTATCTCCAGAGCTGGTGTTGCTGCTGCCCTGCTACCTTACTTCTGTGCGCACTTTACCAAACATTACCAGTTGGATGGTATCTCCAGAGCTGGTGTTGCTGTTGCCCTGCTACCTTACTTCTGTGCGCACTTTACCAAACATTACCAGTTGGATGGTATCTCCAGAGCTGGTGTTGCTGCTGCCCTGCTACCTTACTTCTGTGCGTACCTTTACCAAACATTACCAGTTGGATGGTATCTCCAGAGCTGGTGTTGCTGTTGCCCTGCTACCTTACTTCTGTGCGTACCTTTACCAAACATTACCAGTTGGATGGTATCTCCAGAGTCAGAGCTGGTTTTGCTGCTGCCATTCTTTATGGCTTCTTGGAGGCTCTGCTGCTTCCTCCTCCCAGGTTTCTTCTTGAGCTTTTGCACTCTCCCATTAGTAAGGAATACTGCAGCAGTGAATGTAAGGACATAGTACAGTTGTACAAAATCTTACCATAATGGTAGATGTCCTTGCCTTCACTGCTGCAGTGTTCACTTCCTCCCTCCATCCCCCTAGTTTTTTTTCCCCTTCCTGGCTGTGCAGATTCTCCTTGTCTTTCCTTGGACTGCTGTTCCTTCTGGGGCATCAAGTCTGAGGATGGTATGCCTGAATGTCACCTTTATGCCCTGCGTTATGCAAGGAGTCTGTAGGTGATGTTCAGCGTACCTTAAAGCAATGGTAGACTTTGGTAAACTGGCAGGATGATGGGCTTCATGGCAGGGAATCCCCATTTTTAATGAATACTGCAGCGGTGATGGCAAGGACATACTGTTAAGGTAAGATTTTACAGAACTGTACTTTCTCACAGTGCTTTGTGTTAAAATCTACAAAGTCTGTGGTTCTCAGTGCTTTTAGTAAACAGCTACATCTCTGTAGTTCTCATAGTGCTTTGTGTATACAGCTACAAACTCTGTGGTCCTCACAGTGCTTTGTCTTAACAGATACAAACTCAGCAGTTCTAACAGTGCTTTGTATTAAGAGCTACAAAGTGTATGGTTTTCTCAGTGCTTTGTATTAATAGCTACAAACTCTGTGGTTTTCACAGTGCTTTGTGCTAATTGCTACAAACTCTGTAGTTCTCAGTGCTTTGTGTTAATAGCTACAAACTATGTGGTTCTTAAAGTGCTTTGAGTGAACAGCTACATTCCTGCAGTTCTCACATTGCTTTGTGTTTATAGCTACAAACTCTGTGGTTCTAGCTACAAACTCTGTGGTCCTCACAGTGCTGAGTGTTAATAGCTGCAAACTCCATGGTTCTCACAGTGCTTTTTGTTAACAACTACAAACTCTTCAGTTCTCACAGTGCTTTTTGTTAAGAGTTACAAACAGCATGGTTCTCGCAGTCCTTTGTATTAATATGTACAAACTCTGTGGTTCTCACAATGCTTTGTGTTAAGAGCAATAAACTCTGAAGTTCTCATAGTGCTTTGTGTTAAGAGCTACAAACAGTGATACCGCCATATCCCCACCAAATTCCACAGCAGGTACGATCAGGGATTTATTACCACTACTATGTATCTTCGTCAAACATCTTCACGTTTGTTACTGTACCATAGGCATGAACTCATTTCTAGTGGTAGCTCCATGTCCCTTTCTTGCTGGGGCATCATAGGAACAGAGTAGGTAGCTGGTGTGGCATGTAGAACATCTGAAGACCCAAAAATAAATAAATAAATAAATATGGTATAGAATGCAATGTAACTTATTTCCCCATGAAAAAAATGAGAAGAAAAAAAAAAAAAGAATAAATGCTGTAGTCTTATAACACATATTTTGCATGTTTTTTTTTTAATTATTTTTTTTCTTTGCTTTTTATTTACCGGGTTTGTCAGATTGAGGCCTGGAGAGAAAAGCTCCAATGTAAAACAAACATTTTAAACAGACATTCAGTAATATACATGAACAGACATTAAACTATACCTTAACAGTTAAACATCGATTTGCTAATTAAATTACATTCACAAGAAAGCAGGAGCATCTATTATGGGTCTATATTACTATGTTAAAAAACATGTTCTCCAAACACGTCTTAATCCACAAAGTATTATTGACTTGTTTAAAACCTGACCAGCCGGGTCAGCAAATTTTTTCCCAGGGGAAATAATTGCTTTGCCGTACAGAAAAAAAATGCACACCCCCAAACTAAATATATCAACTCTGAGATAGCACTACAGTGGGGAAAAGGGCAAATCCCCAATGATGGCCAAACATTTTTTTTCCCCTGGGAAAAAATTAGTTGAGTCAGCCATTTGGGTTTTAGACAAGTCGATATTACTGTGTCGATTAAGATGTGTTCGGTGAACATGTCTTTCGACACAGTAATATAGACCCCCTATTATAGTATAAAATATAATTATGCATTAGTATATATTGAACATTGAGCATTTGAAGAGGTATATTAGTCAGACAGATAATAGATCATGTGATTAGTGCCTAGTAGTTCAAAAAATGGAGGTGAGAGGAGGAACTAGGCAAGGCAGAAAATATTAATATTGTAGTAAAGAGCTGGGGTATAAAGAAGGTTCAGAGATAATTATATATGACTATCACAGAGTTTATATTAAAAGTACTGAGGTAGCTAATATCAGTGTCATAAAGTAATGAATATAGCAGAGAGGTGTTGTTAAAACTATTCAGGAGTTGGTGAAGACTGGTTGTGAGATGTAGGATTTTTAATGAGGAGAAATGGTATGACAATATGCACAACACAGAGAATAACTAAAGTTTTCATGCTCCAGGATTGTGGTTTGGATGAAGTATTAATATGCTACAGAGTAACAAAGTATATCGGTATTTAACAACACAACAGAAGTGGGAGAATGGCATGAAGACATCTGTACCTCAAAGAGAAAAAAAATCTCATAGCACAAGTTTAGGTTGCACTAATGAAAGATTTGGATTTAGTTTAAAACTTATATAAAATTTTATTGTAAAAACACTGACAGACATATGCCAAACAAAACAAAATAGCCCACAATAAAAACAGACTCAGATGTTCCTTCTCATGAAAAGCCCAGGACCAGTGTCTGGTGAAGTGACTTGGTCAAAGTCACACAAAAGATAAACATCAACT
>NC_056749.1:780356243-780441243 GCF_019279795.1 Protopterus annectens | reverse complement strand
CTCTGTATTTAACAAGACGAAAAGTGCTTCATGTTTATTGAGTGTTATTTTATTTCAGTAAAACCTACGGAGTGAATTATTTTGTCTTCTGCCTTTTTGTTTGCCATTTTCGGTTAATTGAACTTTCAGAAGTTGTTTCGTTTGTGAATTTTCTTGGATTTATCAAGAATAGTAGTTAAATGAAGACCTGGATTTTAGTGCACAGGATTAAGTCTCTAAGCTCTTACTGGAGTGCTGCCTGCAGTCAAGGGTACAGGGTTTGATTTTATCCCTATTTGTCCATTCTATGATATTTAACAAGTTACCAGTTTCACCACAAAATCCAACCCAAAACTTCAAATTGAAAAAGGTGACAGGAGGCATTTGAGTTACTCATTTTATTAAAAACTATTTAAAACCATAAATACTCAATAAGAAAGTAAAACTTATTCACCACTCATTTATTTAAACAATAATGTCTGTCTTTGATATGTACTTCACCATACCCCTCAAAGAAAAATAACTCCCTTTCAAATTCCTGTGACACTAATCGCAGTGTCCACAGATTCTCATCTCTGTGGTATTAAACACCTCTTTGTGTCTCTCAAGAAGGTTTTTGAAAAATACATCCTTCTTATATATCACCCTAGGTACCTCTCCTAACTTTTATCTTGATTTGTTATCAATCATAAAAATGTCCCCGTTTTTATAAACTATCTTTTTAAAATCTTCTGAAAGTCCATATTAAATGTCAAAACACAAGCTCTATTCAAACTATTTAGATGTATTAATTTTTAAAAACAAGGAATCAAAGAAGTTTGAATCAACTATTTTTAGAAAACATACTTATTTCAATTCCCTGTTGCACTTCACTAGCTGGCACCCCTTGTTTCAAAATAAAGTCTTGGTAAAAGGATAAATGGTATGTCAAGCTAGGATTGTTTTCCAGGATGTTTTTTTTTTTTTGAATAGTACACAGAATTATATGAGATGCTTGAAAAGAGGAGTTACCCTAAGCCATTTCTGAAGAATCTAGAATATAGTAATGACTGACATTTTTAGTTGTGATGTACCTGAAAATGCCTTCTTGAGTCCTCAGAAAGGCAGCAGTGCAAGACAGGGAACAGATGTTCCTTGAATGTAAAATTGTAACTCCATTTTAGTTGGAATTTAAAATTTTCATAAAAGATGAAATTCCTTATCAAATCCTCTAAAGCTAGCTATGAAAACAGAATTGCAGCAGATAGTAAAGACAACCACAAGGCCTTCTATAGTTATGTAAAGAATCTCCATGGCAATACCCAGATTTGCTCGGATCTGTTGCACAATGGCACCTCCTATACCGAGCCAACAGATATTGTCAATATACTGGCCAACAGATTCATTGCCAACTTTACCTCTCTCTCCCTCACCAAAGGACAAATCACAATATCAGTAGATTGCCAGGCACCCAGTATTACTGTTGCACAGGTTAAAACAGCACTGTCCAAGGCCAAGAATACAGTTTCTGTGGGACCTGACAATATCCCTGGGTGTGTTCTACATGAACTACAGAGTGAACTGGCACCTCACCTGTGTGCCCTGTTCAATCACAGTCTCACCTCAGGCTTTGTCCCTACCGAATGGCGCACTGCTACAGTCATCTCTCTCCACAAAGGAGGAGCGACTATAGACCCTGGGAACTATCACTTCATTAGCCTGATGAGTCTGATATGCAAAGCTATGGAACACATCATTATGGACCTAATAAACAAGGATATAGGGAACCTCCAAACTCTGGATCCCACACAGTTTGGTTTTGTGAAGGGTAGATCATGCCTGTTCAACCTGGTCGACTTCTTTGAGTCAGCCACCAGAGCTGTGGATGAAGGCAAGGTGGCTCATACAGCCTACCTTGATCTGGCCAAGGCCTTTGATACCATTCCCACTCAGGAATCATAGAAAAACTCACTAAGCTAGGCATCAACCCCCATATCACTAGGTGGGTTGCAAATTGGCTCACAGATAGAACCCACAGTGTGAAAGTAGCTGACTCCAAGTCAGACTGTCGACCAGTCATGAGTGGAGTTCCATAGGGTTCGTTCCTGGGTCCTCTCCTGTTTGGTATCTACTTCTCTGAAGTCCAGGCCAACATGAAGGGACTCTGGCTGACAAAGCTCGCAGATGATTGCAAATTGGGAGCCGTAATTAACTCCCCAAATGATGTTGACATCCTACAGAAAGGCCTCACTGAGACCAATGGCTGGTATAAGAACCATGGCCTTAAGCTCAATGCCAAAAAAGTGTCATCATTCCCTATGGAAAAAACCCAGTTCCCATGAATTATCACATTGATGGTAGTCTACTGAACACATAAGGCATCATAAGAGATCTGGGGAAACAGGTTAACAGTAACCTCTCTTTTGACCACCACATTGCCACTGTGGTCAGAAAGTCCTTCTATGTGGCACATCTCATTACTAAGGGTTTTGCATCCAGGAAGAAAGAGGTCATTGTCTCCCTCTACTCTTCCCTCATTAGGCCAATCATTGAGTACAATGCCCCATTTGGCATATACCTCACTAGACACCTACAACAAATGGAGAGGGCACAAAAACACCTCACAAAGAGGATCTTAGACCTTAAAAACTTGTCCTATATGGACAGACTCAAAAACTCCAGCTATTCTCTATCTCATATCGCCTACTTAGAGGCAATCTCTGTTTGACTTACAAAGCCATGTCTGACCCAGGTCTGTTAGAAATGCTACATCTAAATAAATCACAATCCCTCCACACTACATGCTCCAGAAAAATCAACCTCATTACCACAAACAACAGAACAAGCTGGAGGGACAGGTTCATAACCCACAGACTGCCCATACTATGGAATAGACTTCCTATACATGTCAAGCGGAGCACCACACTGGCCCTCTTCAAGAGAAATTTTGATGAGTGGATTGGAAATAGAAAATTCACCCTGGGGATCACTCCAGTGGCTCTACTTGACAGATGCACTGGGAACTAAGGTCAGGTGGCACGATGTCAGGGTAATCCTATGGGCTAGGCTTGTAAAGGCTCCAGGGCCATTAGCCTAGTACATAGCTATGAACCTATTCCTGTTGTGGACTCTGTATATAGTTCTGTTTATTTTACAATGTTTAAAAGTTTTCTCTTCTTGTATTTTATGAAAATTAATAAAAATATTTATAATAAAAGAAATGCAGCAATGCTATAACCTGGTAGGTCTCTCCAACAATGCTGTAACCTGGTAGAACTCTCAATTCCATTTCTGAGGTTACACACACATACCCACACACCCACACACATACACACACACACATCCACACACACACACACACACACATGCACACACATGCACACACACACACATGCACACACATGCACACGCACATGCACACGCACACGCACACCCACACACATACATACACACACACCCACACACACTCACACACACACACACACACACACACACTGGTCGCTTCAAACAGAAACAGAAATGAGTGCTTTCAGATTAATCGAACATGTTTTCTGCTGCTCTGCTCTCATTAGTCTGCGTTTGAATCAGTGAAAACAGAGCAATCCAGAAGATGGACGTGGGTCTTGCTGACACACTGGCTCATGTATAAAAAGAGAGAGAACTTTTTTTTTTATTTTGAACTTTTACTGCCAAGGAAAGGGACACTCAAGTAGGAACACCGTTTCACAGGGTTCATGTGGCCCTGTATGCCTCGGTGTGGTACTACCCCTGCTGATATCTTATAACACCGTTTAACAGGGTTCATGTGGCCCTGTATGCCTCGGTGTGGTACTACCCCTGCTGATATCTTATAACACCGTTTCACAGGGTTCATGTGGCCCTGTATGCCTCGGTGTGGTACTACCCCTGTTGATATCTTATAACACCGTTTCACAGGGTTCATGTGGCCCTGTATGCCTCGGTGTGGTACTACCCCTGCTGATATCTTATAACACCGTTTCACAGGGTTCATGTGGCCCTGTATGCCTCGGTGTGGTACTACCCCTGCTGATATCTTATTAGATATTGTTCTTGCTTATCTGCTCATGGATTTTCTTAGTCATGGATCTGCATTCTTCAGTTATCATTTGCAAACTGTGATTGAACAAATATCTTAACCACACAGTACTGCAAAGTCACCCTGAAAAGAAACATTTATACCTAGTGAGTATACCAAGTTAAAAAAATGAATTAATAAAAGAAATGAATAGAAACACAATAACAACTCAAACAGGAATTTACAGAAAGAAGCACCTAATAACGAACACATTGGTACTTATGTATTATCGCAACCAGATGTTTGCAGTTGTGACTTTTGCATACTTCTGCACTAATGAGCCCATGAAACACTATAAGGTGCTGCTCTGAGTTAATCTGGCTGTGGACTAACTTTGTTTTACCTTCGGGTAGACAAACATTAGAGAAAACCCTGTTCCTGTTTTCAGCGTGCATTACACATGCACGTTTGAAATTGTCATGCCTGCTCTCATTCTGACAAATGCATTTCTTGTGTGTGTGTGTGTGTGTGTGTGTGTGTGTGTGTGTGTGTGTGTGTGTGTGTGTGTGTGTGGAAGGAATCCTTCGGAGAAGGCAAACACACACACAGTACTGATGGTTTTGGTCACTTTTTTTTGGGGGGGGGGGCAATTTCGAAAGATATGTTCAGGGAAAAAGCTGCTACCAGCCACAAAGTACAGGAAGAAGTGCATTGTCCAGCAGTAAGATGTATTTGGAAGTGTTCTTACTACCTGTACTCATGAGGTGATTTTGAGTTTCTGTCTTTATTTCTAAAGTATGGGCAGTGCTACACAAACGGGGAGACTTTGTTAGTACCTGAAGTGAAATTATGCACTTCAATTTCTGTAAATCAGCACTTTGCCTAACCTAGGAAAGGCAGTAATCCTTGCCCTTGAGAGATTTGCAGTCTCCTAATGTCCCAGGGTATATTTGATGACTCACTTTTCCAGTACCTGACATCATCCTGAGAAATGCAGGTACTGAAAAGTGGAGCACCACTGTGGAGTTACAGGAGCAAAGAGGTACAAACCCACACCACCTTTCTTCTCTTCCTGGGTCATACCCACAGTGACAGAGTAATGCTTTCTTCTTCACAGATCCCTTCTTAAGTTAAACAACCTGTTTCTGCACACAGATATCGAACTATGGCAGTGCGGAAACCTGGTTGCGATAATACATAAGTGCAAACACATTTTAGAAGCTAATCATACCACTTAGTTAGATGAAGGAATTTGTGCATTGTTTTGAATAAAACTGTTAAGTCTGAATTTAGAATGTTTAAATTCCTTTTCTGATTTCTCCCACGCTGCCTTGTAAATGCATTAATATTATAAATGTAGTATAAAATGTACATTTAAACTAGAAGGATTATTTAAAATCAAAGACAACTCTAGTTTGGTATCTAGAAAAGGGATAGATTATGTGCCAAAGGTGTTTCTGCTTTTCTTTTTTAAATTATTTAGTTTGCCAGTATTCTCATTTATATAAGACACTTTATAAATGTCACCATCCATGGTTCTTTGCATTCTGATAGCGTTAATAATACATCCACAAGTAATCTCTCTTGCACTGGTGTCATTCCCTCCTCAGCTGCCAGCCCAAAAACGTTTCTGTAACACCATTTTGCTTAGAGCTTCTGTTTGCCTGATGATGTCAGTTTTCTCACTGTTGTCATCACTAGCTCATTAGCTTCCCTTCTAACAGACTTTGTAATTGCTTTTGTGACTTTTTTTAGTGTTCTGTTGAATATTCTTGTCATCAGCTTCATGATTTTGACAAGGCAAAGCCTGTTTTTTTCTGTTTTTACTGCACTAGTAAGCAGCAGATTACATGTTCTGTTGCAGACATGCAGGTGGTACAGGTAAAGGCAATCAGACTGCACGTCATTGTGCTGATCATAGGCATCAGGTATGCAGAGTAATATTTATTGATCTTTGTTTCATTTAATAATGTATAAACAAACAAAAAAGCAGCCATACTGGTAAACGTAGAAAAAATAAAAATGCCGCTCAGGTTGAAACAAGCTAATTTTATTACAGAAAGATAAAATGAAAAATAGGTTTAAGCACTTTCATTCATTGACACACTGAACTTCTTCAGAAACAAATAAGCTTCATAAAACAATCACTTATATAACCTCTGATTTAAAAATGGCACCAAAAGGCTTCTCAAATTCTTAAAGCTATACACAAAAATTGAAGTTAAAAAGCTGCCAGTGAAAAAAAAAACAACCCCGAAAAAGGATCTATTTTATTATTATTTATTTATTTCAGTTTGTTAACCGGGAAAGTCCCTTGGGCCAAGGTAGCCCGTTTTCAATGGAGGCCTGAGGAGAAAAGCTCCAGACAGAAAGACAATATTACGATATATTAGTACAGCATATAAGAGCAACAATTTAACGTCTATATACAGAAAGACAATATTATAAAAACAGTGAAATATACGAGCTAAGTCTACCACTTATAAGATATTTACAAGAAACAACAAATTGATGTTCATTTAGTGCATCATAATTGTAGTCAAAAATTTAAGTAGTGGCAGAGTTTTGAGTAGAATAAGACAGAGATAGGTATCAGGATTCAGGTAGGATGGGTACAGGAACACTCCCAGAGAGAGGAGAGGTGAGAGTGGAGTAAGATTTTAAAGGAACGGAGATTCTGGGTAGTTCTAATGTGAGGGTAAGCATTGAAATGCTTGACAAAAAAACATGCCGTTGGCCAGAAATAATACTAAAATAGTACATCATGTACGAAATATAAATAATAAATGAATAAAATATGAGATCTGTGAATCAGGGTTGGGAGGGTGGTCTAATGGTTAAGGTGTTTGCCTTACAAACACAACATGCAGGGTTCAAGTCTTCTAAGGGATAATTGGCTAGGCTTAAAATGGCTCACAAGGGCAGTTAGTTTAGTACTAATCTATGAACCTGTCATTGTCTCTATAATACATACAAAACAAAAATCAACTAACACCAAGTTAGCTAATGCAAAGTGCTTTCCCTTTTAAAATTGTTTTTTAACAAAACCAAATCATTGATACCAGGGGGACTTGTAGAATTATGTAGAACTTGCCAGGAGAACTCCCTTCATTCAAGTAGGTTCTCCCAATCTCCACAAATAGGTCTCTGATTCACTTGTTCCTAGATAGAAAAATTTTTTTTAAAAAAATCTTGACAAGTAACACCATGTTTGTACAAAGCATTGGTGTGATCAGCTTTATGAATAGCATAGACATGGTGGTACATTCATGCCTTAATCGGATTCACGGTCTTACCCACATAGAAAGATGGACAGGAGGTACATAATACTACATAAACTACCCCCTTAGTATTACAGTTATACCGACTGTTAACTAAAATAGGATCAAGAAACCCATGTATGTGGATACTGGAACCCAAGTGCATACCTGCACTGTTTGCAGGAAGCACATTTTCTCATCCCCCATTGGGGTATAGACTCTCTATGTTGTGACATCAACAGGCATTGGTTCACAGTTTTCCCATGTGTGGGACTTATGGACAGATTGGCCGTCACCCCTAGGTTTGTTTTTAATAACAACAGGAATCATAAGAATATATTTGAGTGGCAAGGTGGCAATCATGATAAATTCATGAGCCAATGGAATGAAAATGATTTAAAGCTTGCATGTAAGCATGTAATCATGGTTTCACAACACACAACATAAACTACTATTTTTATTTTTTTAGGTGTAGTTCAAGTGCACATAACTAATGTTGTTGTTGTTCCTTCAGCTGTACTTAGATACATTTAAAACAACTAGCTTACTGTAGTGTGCTTCTCTGTGAAGTAAACTCAGAATAATAATAATTGGCTGCATGCCAACATAAAGGTACTACAGCACTATCACCAGCACTATCACGATGCATGCCAACATAAAGGTACTACAGCACTATCATGATGCATGCCAACATAAAGGTACTACAGCACTATCACGATGCATGCCAACATAAAGGTATTACAGAACTATCACGATGCATGCCAACATAAAGGTATTACAGCACTATCATGATGCATGCCAACATAAAGGTACTACAGCACTATCACGATGCATGCCAACATAAAGGTACTACAGCACTATCATGATGCATGCCAACATAAAGGTACTACAGCACTATCACGATGCATGCCAATATAAAGGTATTACAGAACTATCATGATGCATGCCAACATAAAGGTATTACAGCACTATCACGATGCATGCCAACATAAAGGTATTACAGAACTATCACGATGCATGCCAACATAAAGGTACTACAGCACTATCACGATGCATGCCAACATAAAGGTACTACAGCACTATCACGATGCATGCCAACATAAAGGTACTACAGCACTATCACGATGCATGCCAACATAAAGGTACTACAGCACTATCACGATGCATGCCAACATAAAGGTACTACAGCACTATCACGATGCATGCCAACATAAAGGTACTACAGCACTATCACGATGCATGCCAACATAAAGGTACTACAGCACTATCATGATGCATGCCAACATAAAGGTATTACAGCACTATCATGATGCATGCCAACATAAAGGTACTACAGCACTATCATGATGCATGCCAACATAAAGGTATTACAGCACTATCACGATGCATGCCAACATAAAGGTACTACAGCACTATCACGATGCATGCCAACATAAAGGTATTACAGAACTATCACGATGCATGCCAACATAAAGGTACTACAGCACTATCACGATGCATGCCAACATAAAGGTACTACAGCACTATCACGATGCATGCCAACATAAAGGTACTACAGCACTATCACGATGCATGCCAACATAAAGGTACTACAGCACTATCACGATGCATGCCAACATAAAGGTACTACAGCACTATCACGATGCATGCCAACATAAAGGTACTACAGCACTATCACGATGCATGCCAACATAAAGGTACTACAGAACTATCACGATGCATGCCAACATAAAGGTACTACAGCACTATCACGATGCATGCCAACATAAAGGTATTACAGAACTATCACGATGCATGCCAACATAAAGGTACTACAGAACTATCACGATGCATGCCAACATAAAGGTATTACAGCACTATCACGATGCATGCCAACATAAAGGTACTACAGCACTATCACGATGCATGCCAACATAAAGGTACTACAGCACTATCACGATGCATGCCAACATAAAGGTACTACAGCACTATCACGATGCATGCCAACATAAAGGTACTACAGCACTATCACGATGCATGCCAACATAAAGGTACTACAGCACTATCACGATGCATGCCAACATAAAGGTACTACAGCACTATCACGATGCATGCCAACATAAAGGTACTACAGCACTATCACGATGCATGCCAACATAAAGGTACTACAGCACTATCACGATGCATGCCAACATAAAGGTACTACAGCACTATCACGATGCATGCCAACATAAAGGTACTACAGCACTATCACGATGCATGCCAACATAAAGGTACTACAGCACTATCACGATGCATGCCAACATAAAGGTACTACAGCACTATCACGATGCATGCCAACATAAAGGTACTACAGCACTATCACGATGCATGCCAACATAAAGGTACTACAGCACTATCACGATGCATGCCAACATAAAGGTACTACAGCACTATCACGATGCATGCCAACATAAAGGTACTACAGCACTATCACGATGCATGCCAACATAAAGGTACTACAGCACTATCACGATGCATGCCAACATAAAGGTACTACAGCACTATCACGATGCATGCCAACATAAAGGTACTACAGCACTATCACGATGCATGCCAACATAAAGGTACTACAGCACTATCACGATGCATGCCAACATAAAGGTACTACAGCACTATCACGATGCATGCCAACATAAAGGTACTACAGCACTATCACGATGCATGCCAACATAAAGGTACTACAGCACTATCACGATGCATGCCAACATAAAGGTACTACAGCACTATCACGATGCATGCCAACATAAAGGTACTACAGCACTATCACGATGCATGCCAACATAAAGGTACTACAGCACTATCACGATGCATGCCAACATAAAGGTACTACAGCACTATCACGATGCATGCCAACATAAAGGTACTACAGCACTATCACGATGCATGCCAACATAAAGGTACTACAGCACTATCACGATGCATGCCAACATAAAGGTACTACAGCACTATCACGATGCATGCCAACATAAAGGTACTACAGCACTATCACGATGCATGCCAACATAAAGGTACTACAGCACTATCACGATGCATGCCAACATAAAAAACAGCACTATCATGATGCATGCCAACATAAAGGTACTACAGCACTATCACGATGCATGCCAACATAAAGGTACTACAGCACTATCACGATGCATGCCAACATAAAGGTACTACAGCACTATCACGATGCATGCCAACATAAAGGTACTACAGCACTATCACGATGCATGCCAACATAAAGGTACTACAGCACTATCACGATGCATGCCAACATAAAGGTACTACAGCACTATCACGATGCATGCCAACATAAAGGTACTACAGCACTATCACGATGCATGCCAACATAAAGGTACTACAGCACTATCACGATGCATGCCAACATAAAGGTACTACAGCACTATCACGATGCATGCCAACATAAAGGTACTACAGCACTATCACGATGCATGCCAACATAAAGGTACTACAGCACTATCACGATGCATGCCAACATAAAGGTACTACAGCACTATCACGATGCATGCCAACATAAAGGTACTACAGCACTATCACGATGCATGCTAACAGCACTATCACGATGCATGCCAACATAAAGGTACTACAGCACTATCACGATGCATGCCAACATAAAGGTATTACAGCACTATCATGATGCATGCCAACATAAAGGTACTACAGCACTATCACGATGCATGCCAACATAAAGGTACTACAGCACTATCACGATGCATGCCAACATAAAGGTACTACAGCACTATCACGATGCATGCCAACATAAAGGTACTACAGCACTATCACGATGCATGCCAACATAAAGGTACTACAGCACTATCACGATGCATGCCAACATAAAGGTACTACAGCACTATCACGATGCATGCCAACATAAAGGTACTACAGCACTATCACGATGCATGCCAACATAAAGGTACTACAGCACTATCACGATGCATGCCAACATAAAGGTACTACAGCACTATCACGATGCATGCCAACATAAAGGTACTACAGCACTATCACGATGCATGCCAACATAAAGGTACTACAGCACTATCACGATGCATGCCAACATAAAGGTACTACAGCACTATCACGATGCATGCCAACATAAAGGTACTACAGCACTATCACGATGCATGCCAACATAAAGGTACTACAGCACTATCACGATGCATGCCAACATAAAGGTACTACAGCACTATCACGATGCATGCCAACATAAAGGTACTACAGCACTATCACGATGCATGCCAACATAAAGGTACTACAGCACTATCACGATGCATGCCAACATAAAGGTACTACAGCACTATCACGATGCATGCCAACATAAAGGTACTACAGCACTATCACGATGCATGCCAACATAAAGGTACTACAGCACTATCACGATGCATGCCAACATAAAGGTACTACAGCACTATCACGATGCATGCCAACATAAAGGTACTACAGCACTATCACGATGCATGCCAACATAAAGGTACTACAGCACTATCACGATGCATGCCAACATAAAGGTACTACAGCACTATCACGATGCATGCCAACATAAAGGTACTACAGCACTATCACGATGAATGCCAACATAAAGGTACTACAGCACTATCACGATGCATGCCAACATAAAGGTACTACAGCACTATCACAGTGCATGCCAACATAAAGGTACTACAGCACTATCACGATGCATGCCAACATAAAGGTACTACAGCACTATCACGATGCATGCCAACATAAAGGTACTACAGCACTATCACGATGCATGCCAACATAAAGGTACTACAGCACTATCACGATGCATGCCAACATAAAGGTACTACAGCACTATCACGATACATGCCAACATAAAGGTACTACAGCACTATCACGATGCATGCCAACACAAAAGTACTACAGCACTATCACGATGCATGCCAACATAAAGGTACTACAGCACAATCACGATGCATGCCACCATAAAGGTACTACAGCACTATCACGATGCATGCCAACATAAAGGTACTACAGCACTATCACGATGCATGCCAACATAAAGGTACTACAGCACTATCACGATGCATGCCAACATAAAGGTACTACAGCACTATCACGATGCATGCCAACATAAAGGTACTACAGCACTATCACGATGCATGCCAACATAAAGGTACTACAGCACTATCACGATGCATGCCAACATAAAGGTACTACAGCACTATCACGATGCATGCCAACATAAAGGTACTACAGCACTATCACGATGCATGCCAACATAAAGGTATTACAGCACTATCACGATGCATGCCAACATAAAGGTACTACAGCACTATCACGATGCATGCCAACATAAAGGTACTACAGCACTATCATGATGCATGCCAACATAAAGGTACTACAGCACTATCACGATGCATGCCAACATAAAGGTACTACAGCACTATCACGATGCATGCCAACATAAAGGTACTACAGCACTATCACGATGCATGCCAACATAAAGGTACTACAGCACTATCACGATGCATGCCAACATAAAGGTATTACAGCACTATCACGATGCATGCCAACATAAAGGTACTACAGCACTATCACGATGCATGCCAACATAAAGGTACTACAGCACTATCACGATGCATGCCAACATAAAGGTACTACAGCACTATCACGATGCATGCCAACATAAAGGTACTACAGCACTATCACGATGCATGCCAACATAAAGGTACTACAGCACTATCACGATGCATGCCAACATAAAGGTACTACAGCACTATCACGATGCATGCCAACATAAAGGTACTACAGCACTATCACGATGCATGCCAACATAAAGGTACTACAGCACTATCACGATGCATGCCAACATAAAGGTACTACAGCACTATCACGATGCATGCCAACATAAAGGTACTACAGCACTATCACGATGCATGCCAACATAAAGGTACTACAGCACTATCACGATGCATGCCAACATAAAGGTACTACAGCACTATCACGATGCATGCCAACATAAAGGTACTACAGCACTATCACGATGCATGCCAACATAAAGGTACTACAGCACTATCACGATGCATGCCAACATAAAGGTACTACAGCACTATCACGATGCATGCCAACATAAAGGTACTACAGCACTATCACGATGCATGCCAACATAAAGGTACTACAGCACTATCACGATGCATGCCAACATAAAGGTACTACAGCACTATCACGATGCATGCCAACATAAAGGTACTACAGCACTATCACGATGAATGCTAACATAAAGGTACTACAGCACTATCACGATGCATGCCAACATAAAGGTACTACAGCACTATCACGATGCATGCCAACATAAAGGTACTACAGCACTATCACGATGCATGCCAACATAAAGGTACTACAGCACTATCACGATGCATGCCAACATAAAGGTACTACAGCACTATCACGATGCATGCCAACATAAAGGTACTACAGCACTATCACGATGCATGCCAACATAAAGGTACTACAGCACTATCACGATGCATGCCAACATAAAGGTACTACAGCACTATCACGATGCATGCCAACATAAAGGTACTACAGCACTATCACGATGCATGCCAACATAAAGGTACTACAGCACTATCACGATGCATGCCAACATAAAGGTACTACAGCACTATCATGATGCATGCCAACATAAAGGTACTACAGCACTATCACGATGCATGCCAACATAAAGGTACTACAGCACTATCACGATGCATGCCAACATAAAGGTACTACAGCACTATCACGATGCATGCCAACATAAAGGTACTACAGCACTATCACGATGCATGCCAACATAAAGGTACTACAGCACTATCACGATGCATGCCAACATAAAGGTACTACAGCACTATCACGATGCATGCCAACATAAAGGTACTACAGCACTATCACGATGCATGCCAACATAAAGGTACTACAGCACTATCACGATGCATGCCAACATAAAGGTACTACAGCACTATCACGATGCATGCCAACATAAAGGTACTACAGCACTATCACGATGCATGCCAACATAAAGGTACTACAGCACTATCACGATGCATGCCAACATAAAGGTACTACAGCACTATCACGATGCATGCCAACATAAAGGTACTACAGCACTATCACGATGCATGCCAACATAAAGGTACTACAGCACTATCACGATGCATGCCAACATAAAGGTACTACAGCACTATCACGATGCATGCCAACATAAAGGTACTACAGCACTATCACGATGCATGCCAACATAAAGGTACTACAGCACTATCACGATGCATGCCAACATAAAGGTACTACAGCACTATCACGATGCATGCCAACATAAAGGTACTACAGCACTATCACGATGCATGCCAACATAAAGGTACTACAGCACTATCACGATGCATGCCAACATAAAGGTACTACAGCACTATCACGATGCATGCCAACATAAAGGTACTACAGCACTATCACGATGCATGCCAACATAAAGGTACTACAGCACTATCACGATGCATGCCAACATAAAGGTACTACAGCACTATCACGATGCATGCCAACATAAAGGTACTACAGCACTATCACGATGCATGCCAACATAAAGGTACTACAGCACTATCACGATGCATGCCAACATAAAGGTACTACAGCACTATCACGATGCATGCCAACATAAAGGTACTACAGCACTATCACGATGCATGCCAACATAAAGGTACTACAGCACTATCACGATGCATGCCAACATAAAGGTACTACAGCACTATCACGATGCATGCCAACATAAAGGTACTACAGCACTATCACGATGCATGCCAACATAAAGGTACTACAGCACTATCACGATGCATGCCAACATAAAGGTACTACAGCACTATCACGATGCATGCCAACATAAAGGTACTACAGCACTATCATGATGCATGCCAACATAAAGGTACTACAGCACTATCACGATGCATGCCAACATAAAGGTATTACAGCACTATCACGATGCATGCCAACATAAAGGTACTACAGCACTATCACGATGCATGCCAACATAAAGGTACTACAGCACTATCACGATGCATGCCAACATAAAGGTACTACAGCACTATCACGATGCATGCCAACATAAAGGTACTACAGCACTATCACGATGCATGCCAACATAAAGGTACTACAGCACTATCACGATGCATGCCAACATAAAGGTACTACAGCACTATCACGATGCATGCCAACATAAAGGTACTACAGCACTATCACGATGCATGCCAACATAAAGGTACTACAGCACTATCACGATGCATGCCAACATAAAGGTACTACAGCACTATCACGATGCATGCCAACATAAAGGTATTACAGCACTATCACGATGCATGCCAACATAAAGGTACTACAGCACTATCACGATGCATGCCAACATAAAGGTACTACAGCACTATCACGATGCATGCCAACATAAAGGTACTACAGCACTATCACGATGCATGCCAACATAAAGGTACTACAGCACTATCACGATGCATGCCAACATAAAGGTACTACAGCACTATCACGATGCATGCCAACATAAAGGTACTACAGCACTATCATGATGCATGCCAACATAAAGGTACTACAGCACTATCACGATGCATGCCAACATAAAGGTACTACAGCACTATCACGATGCATGCCAACATAAAGGTACTACAGCACTATCACGATGCATGCCAACATAAAGGTACTACAGCACTATCACGATGCATGCCAACATAAAGGTACTACAGCACTATCACGATGCATGCCAACATAAAGGTACTACAGCACTATCACGATGCATGCCAACATAAAGGTACTACAGCACTATCACGATGCATGCCAACATAAAGGTACTACAGCACTATCACGATGCATGCCAACATAAAGGTACTACAGCACTATCACGATGCATGCCAACATAAAGGTACTACAGCACTATCACGATGCATGCCAATATAAAGGTACTACAGCACTATCACGATGCATGCCAACATAAAGGTACTACAGCACTATCACGATGCATGCCAACATAAAGGTACTACAGCACTATCACGATGCATGCCAACATAAAGGTACTACAGCACTATCACGATGCATGCCAACATAAAGGTACTACAGCACTATCACGATGCATGCCAACATAAAGGTACTACAGCACTATCACGATGCATGCCAACATAAAGGTACTACAGCACTATCACGATGCATGCCAACATAAAGGTACTACAGCACTATCACGATGCATGCCAACATAAAGGTACTACAGCACTATCACGATGCATGCCAACATAAAGGTACTACAGCACTATCACCAGCACTATCATGATGCATGCCAACATAAAGGTACTACAGCACTATCAATGCATGCCAACATAAAGGTACTACAGCACTATCACGATGCATGCCAACATAAAGGTACTACAGCACTATCATGATGCATGCCAACATAAAGGTACTACAGCACTATCACGATGCATGCCAACATAAAGGTACTACAGCACTATCACGATGCATGCCAACATAAAGGTACTACAGCACTATCACGATGCATGCCAACATAAAGGTACTACAGCACTATCACGATGCATGCCAACATAAAGGTACTACAGCACTATCACGATGCATGCCAACATAAAGGTACTACAGCACTATCACGATGCATGCCAACATAAAGGTACTACAGCACTATCACGATGCATGCCAACATAAAGGTACTACAGCACTATCACGATGCATGCCAACATAAAGGTACTACAGCACTATCACGATGCATGCCAACATAAAGGTACTACAGCACTATCACGATGCATGCCAACATAAAGGTACTACAGCACTATCACGATGCATGCCAACATAAAGGTACTACAGCACTATCACGATGCATGCCAACATAAAGGTACTACAGCACTATCACGATGCATGCCAACATAAAAACAGCACTATCATGATGCATGCCAACATAAAGGTACTACAGCACTATCATGATGCATGCCAACATAAAGGTACTACAGCACTATCACGATGCATGCCAACATAAAGGTACTACAGCACTATCACGATGCATGCCAACATAAAGGTACTACAGCACTATCACGATGCATGCCAACATAAAGGTACTACAGCACTATCACGATGCATGCCAACATAAAGGTACTACAGCACTATCACGATGCATGCCAACATAAAGGTACTACAGCACTATCACGATGCATGCCAACATAAAGGTACTACAGCACTATCACGATGCATGCCAACATAAAGGTACTACAGCACTATCACGATGCATGCCAACATAAAGGTACTACAGCACTATCACGATGCATGCCAACATAAAGGTACTACAGCACTATCACGATGCATGCCAACATAAAGGTACTACAGCACTATCACGATGCATGCCAACATAAAGGTACTACAGCACTATCACGATGCATGCCAACATAAAGGTACTACAGCACTATCACGATGCATGCCAACATAAAGGTACTACAGCACTATCACGATGCATGCCAACATAAAGGTACTACAGCACTATCATGATGCATGCCAACATAAAGGTACTACAGCACTATCACGATGCATGCCAACATAAAGGTACTACAGCACTATCACGATGCATGCCAACATAAAGGTACTACAGCACTATCACGATGCATGCCAACATAAAGGTACTACAGCACTATCACGATGCATGCCAACATAAAGGTACTACAGCACTATCACGATGCATGCCAACATAAAGGTACTACAGCACTATCACGATGCATGCCAACATAAAGGTACTACAGCACTATCACGATGCATGCCAACATAAAGGTACTACAGCACTATCACGATGCATGCCAACATAAAGGTACTACAGCACTATCACGATGCATGCCAACATAAAGGTACTACAGCACTATCACGATGCATGCCAACATAAAGGTACTACAGCACTATCACGATGCATGCCAACATAAAGGTACTACAGCACTATCACGATGCATGCCAACATAAAGGTACTACAGCACTATCACGATGCATGCCAACATAAAGGTACTACAGCACTATCATGATGCATGCCAACATAAAGGTATTACAGCACTATCACGATGCATGCCAACATAAAGGTACTACAGCACTATCACGATGCATGCCAACATAAAGGTACTACAGCACTATCACGATGCATGCCAACATAAAGGTACTACAGCACTATCACGATGCATGCCAACATAAAGGTACTACAGCACTATCACGATGCATGCCAACATAAAGGTACTACAGCACTATCACGATGCATGCCAACATAAAGGTACTACAGCACTATCACGATGCATGCCAACATAAAGGTACTACAGCACTATCACGATGCATGCCAACATAAAGGTACTACAGCACTATCACGATGCATGCCAACATAAAGGTACTACAGCACTATCACGATGCATGCCAACATAAAGGTACTACAGCACTATCACGATGCATGCCAACATAAAGGTACTACAGCACTATCACGATGCATGCCAACATAAAGGTACTACAGCACTATCACGATGCATGCCAACATAAAGGTACTACAGCACTATCACGATGCATGCCAACATAAAGGTACTACAGCACTATCACGATGCATGCCAACATAAAGGTACTACAGCACTATCACGATGCATGCCAACATAAAGGTACTACAGCACTATCACGATGCATGCCAACATAAAGGTACTACAGCACTATCACGATGCATGCCAACATAAAGGTACTACAGCACTATCACGATGCATGCCAACATAAAGGTACTACAGCACTATCATGATGCATGCCAACATAAAGGTACTACAGCACTATCACGATGCATGCCAACATAAAGGTACTACAGCACTATCATGATGCATGCCAACATAAAGGTACTACAGCACTATCACGATGCATGCCAACATAAAGGTACTACAGCACTATCACGATGCATGCCAACATAAAGGTACTACAGCACTATCATGATGCATGCCAACATAAAGGTACTACAGCACTATCACGATGCATGCCAACATAAAGGTACTACAGCACTATCACGATGCATGCCAACATAAAGGTACTACAGCACTATCACGATGCATGCCAACATAAAGGTATTACAGCACTATCATGATGCATGCCAACATAAAGGTACTACAGCACTATCACGATGCATGCCAACATAAAGGTACTACAGCACTATCACGATGCATGCCAACATAAAGGTACTACAGCACTATCACGATGCATGCCAACATAAAGGTACTACAGCACTATCACGATGCATGCCAACATAAAGGTACTACAGCACTATCACGATGCATGCCAACATAAAGGTACTACAGCACTATCACGATGCATGCCAACATAAAGGTACTACAGCACTATCACGATGCATGCCAACATAAAGGTACTACAGCACTATCACGATGCATGCCAACATAAAGGTACTACAGCACTATCACGATGCATGCCAACATAAAGGTACTACAGCACTATCACGATGCATGCCAACATAAAGGTACTACAGCACTATCACGATGCATGCCAACATAAAGGTACTACAGCACTATCACGATGCATGCCAACATAAAGGTACTACAGCACTATCACGATGCATGCCAACATAAAGGTACTACAGCACTATCACGATGCATGCCAACATAAAGGTACTACAGCACTATCACGATGCATGCCAACATAAAGGTACTACAGCACTATCACGATGCATGCCAACATAAAGGTACTACAGCACTATCACGATGCATGCCAACATAAAGGTACTACAGCACTATCACGATGCATGCCAACATAAAGGTACTACAGCACTATCACGATGCATGCCAACATAAAGGTACTACAGCACTATCACGATGCATGCCAACATAAAGGTTCTACAGCACTATCACGATGCATGCCAATACAGCACTATCATGATGCATGCCAACATAAAGGTACTACAGCACTATCACGATGCATGCCAACATAAAGGTACTACAGCACTATCACGATGCATGCCAACATAAAGGTACTACAGCACTATCACGATGCATGCCAACATAAAGGTACTACAGCACTATCACGATGCATGCCAACATAAAGGTACTACAGCACTATCACGATGCATGCCAACATAAAGGTACTACAGCACTATCACGATGCATGCCAACATAAAGGTACTACAGCACTATCACGATGCATGCCAACATAAAGGTACTACAGCACTATCACGATGCATGCCAACATAAAGGTACTACAGCACTATCACGATGCATGCCAACATAAAGGTACTACAGCACTATCACGATGCATGCCAACATAAAGGTACTACAGCACTATCATGATGCATGCCAACATAAAGGTACTACAGCACTATCACGATGCATGCCAACATAAAGGTACTACAGCACTATCACGATGCATGCCAACATAAAGGTACTACAGCACTATCACGATGCATGCCAACATAAAGGTACTACAGCACTATCACGATGCATGCCAACATAAAGGTACTACAGCACTATCACGATGCATGCCAACATAAAGGTACTACAGCACTATCACGATGCATGCCAACATAAAGGTACTACAGCACTA
Organism: Protopterus annectens; assembly: GCF_019279795.1. NCBI lineage: Eukaryota > Metazoa > Chordata > Ceratodontiformes > Protopteridae > Protopterus > Protopterus annectens. Next base: position 780,420,387 of record NC_056749.1, on the reverse strand, counting down.
TCACGATGCATGCCAACATAAAGGTACTACAGCACTATCACGATGCATGCCAACATAAAGGTACTACAGCACTATCACGATGCATGCCAACATAAAGGTACTACAGCACTATCACGATGCATGCCAACATAAAGGTACTACAGCACTATCACGATGCATGCCAACATAAAGGTACTACAGCACTATCACGATGCATGCCAACATAAAGGTACTACAGCACTATCACGATGCATGCCAACATAAAGGTACTACAGCACTATCACGATGCATGCCAACATAAAGGTACTACAGCACTATCACGATGCATGCCAACATAAAGGTACTACAGCACTATCACGATGCATGCCAACATAAAGGTACTACAGCACTATCACGATGCATGCCAACATAAAGGTACTACAGCACTATCACGATGCATGCCAACATAAAGGTACTACAGCACTATCACGATGCATGCCAACATAAAGGTACTACAGCACTATCACGATGCATGCCAACATAAAGGTACTACAGCACTATCACGATGCATGCCAACATAAAGGTACTACAGCACTATCACGATGCATGCCAACATAAAGGTACTACAGCACTATCACGATGCATGCCAACATAAAGGTACTACAGCACTATCACGATGCATGCCAACATAAAGGTACTACAGCACTATCACGATGCATGCCAACAAAAAGGTACTACAGCACTATCACGATGCATGCCAAGATAAAGGGACTACAGCACTATCACGATGCATGCCAACATAAAGGTACTACAGCACTATCACGATGCATGCCAACATAAAGGTACTACAGCACTATCACGATGCATGCCAACATAAAGGTACTACAGCACTATCACGATGCATGCCAACATAAAGGTACTACAGCACTATCACGATGCATGCCAACATAAAGGTACTACAGCACTATCACGATGCATGCCAACATAAAGGTACTACAGCACTATCACGATGCATGCCAACATAAAGGTACTACAGCACTATCACGATGCATGCCAACATAAAGGTACTACAGCACTATCACGATGCATGCCAACATAAAGGTACTACAGCACTATCAGGATGCATGCCAACATAAAGGTACTACAGCACTATCACGATGCATGCCAACATAAAGGTACTACAGCACTATCACGATGCATGCCAACATAAAGGTACTACAGCACTATCACGATGCATGCCAACATAAAGGTACTACAGCACTATCACGATGCATGCCAACATAAAGGTACTACAGCACTATCACGATGCATGCCAACATAAAGGTACTACAGCACTATCACGATGCATGCCAACATAAAGGTACTACAGCACTATCACGATGCATGCCAACAAAAAGGTACTACAGCACTATCACGATGCATGCCAACATAAATGTCCTACAGCACTATCACGATGCATGCCAACATAAAGGTACTACAGCACTATCACGATGCATGCCAACATAAAGGTACTACAGCACTATCACGATGCATGCCAACATAAAGGTACTACAGCACTATCACGATGCATGCCAACATAAAGGTACTACAGCACTATCACGATGCATGCCAACATAAAGGTACTACAGCACTATCACGATGCATGCCAACATAAAGGTACTACAGCACTATCACGATGCATGCCAACATAAAGGTACTACAGCACTATCACGATGCATGCCAACATAAAGATACTACAGCACTATCATGATGCATGCCAACATAAAGGTACTACAGCACTATCACGATGCATGCCAACATAAAGGTACTACAGCACTATCACGATGCATGCCAGCATAAAGGTACTACAGCACTATCACGATGCATGCCAACATAAAGGTACTACAGAACTATCACGATGCAAGCCAACATATAGGTACTACAGCACTATCACGATGAATGCCATTATAAAGGTACTACAGCACTATCACGATGCATGCTAACATAAAGGTACTACAGCACTATCACGATGCATGCCAACATAAAGGTACTACAGCACTATCACGATGCATGCCAACATAAAGGTATTACAGCACTCTCACGATGCATGCCAACATAAAGGCACTACAGAACTATCACGATGCATGCCAACATAAAGGTACTACAGCACTATCACGATGCATGCCAACATAAAGGTACTACAGCACTATCACGATGCATGCCAACATAAAGGTACTACAGCACTATCACGATGCATGCCAACATAAAGGTACTACAGCACTATCACGATGCATGCCAACATAAAGGTACTACAGCACTATCACGCTGCATGCCAAGATAAAGGTACTACAGCACTATCACGATGCATGCCAACATAAAGGTACTACAGCACTATCACGATGCATGCCAACATAAAGGTACTACAGCACTATCACGATGCATGCCAACATAATGGTTCTACAGCACTATCACGATGCATGCCAACATAAAGGTACTACAGCACTATCACGATGCATGCCAACATAAAGGTACTACAGCACTATCACGATGCATGCCAACATAAAGGTACTACAGCACTATCACGATGCATGCCAACATAAAGGTACTACAGCACTATCACGATGCATGCCAACATAAAGGTACTACAGCACTATCACGATGCATGCCAACATAAAGGTACTACAGCACTATCACGATGCATGCCAACATAAAGGTACTACAGCACTATCAGGATGCATGCCAACATAAAGGTACTACAGTACTATCACGATGCATGCCAACATAAAGGTACTACAGCACTATCACGATGCATGCCAAAATAAAGGTACTACAGCACTATCACGATGCATGCCAACATAAAGGTACTACAGCACTATCACGATGCATGCCAACATAAAGGTACTACAGCACTATCACGATGCATGCCAACATAAAGGTACTACAGCACTATCACGATGCATGCCAACATAAAGGTACTACAGCACTATCACGATGCATGCCAACATAAAGGTACTACAGCACTATCACGATGCATGCCAACATAATGGTACTACAGCAATATCATAAATGTTTTACAGCACTATCACGATGCATGCCAACATAAAGGTATTACAGAACTATCACGATGCATGCCAACATAAAGGTACTACAGCACTATCACGATGCATGCCAACATAATGGTACTACAGCAATATCACGATGCATGCCAACATAAAGGTACTACAGAACTATCACGATGCATGCCAACATAAAGGTACTACAGCAATATCACGATGCATGCCAACATAAAGGTACTACAGCACTATCACGATGCATGCCAACATAAAGGTACTACAGCACTATCACGATGCATGCCAACATAAAGGTACTACAGCACTATCACGATGCATGCCAACATAAAGGTACTACAGCACTATCACGATGCATGCCAACATAAAGGTACTACAGCACTATCACGATGCATGCCAACATAAAGGAACTACAGCACTATCACAATGCATGCCAACATAAAGGTACTACAGCACTATCACGATGCATGCCAACATAAAGGTACTACAGCACTATCACGATGCATGCCAACATAAAGGTACTACAGCACTATCACGATGCATGCCAACATAAAGGTACTACAGCACTATCACGATGCATGCCAACATAAAGGTACTACAGCACTATCACGATGCATGCCAACATAAAGGTACTACAGCACTATCACGATGCATGCCAACATAAAGGTACTACAGCACTATCACGATGCATGCCAACATAAAGGTACTACAGCACTATCACGATGCATGCCAACATAATGGTTCTACAGCACTATCACGATGCATGCCAACATAAAAGTACTACAGCACTATCACGATGCATGCCAACATAAAGGTACTACAGCACTATCACGATGCATGCCAACATAAAGGTACTACAGCACTATCATGATACATGCCAAGATAAAGGTACTACAGCACTATCACGATGCATGCCAACATAAAGGTACTACAGCACTATCACGATGCATGCCAACATAAATGTACTACAGCACTATCACGATGCATGCCAACATAAAGGTACTACAGCACTATCACGATGCATGCCAACATAACGGTACTACAGCACTATCACGATGCATGCCAACATAAAGGTACTACAGCACTATCACGATGCATGCCAACATAAAGGTACTACAGCACTATCACGATGCATGCCAACATAAAGGTACTACAGCACTATCACGATGCATGCCAACATAAAGGTACTACAGCACTATCACGATGCATGCCAACATAAAGGTACTACAGCACTATCACGATGCATGCCAACATAAAGGTACTACAGCACTATCACGATGCATGCCAACATAAAGGTACTACAGCACTATCACGATGCATGCCAACATAAAGGTACTACAGCACTATCACGATGCATGCCAACATAAAGGTACTACAGCACTATCACGATGCATGCCAACATAAAGGTACTACAGCACTATCACGATGCATGCCAACATAAAGGTACTACAGCACTATCATGATGCATGCCAACATAAAGGTATTACAGCACTATCACGATGCATGCCAACATAAAGGTATTACAGCACTATCACGATGCATGCCAACATAAAGGTACTACAGCACTATCACGATGCATGCCAACATAAAGGTACTACAGCACTATCACGATGCATGCCAACATAAAGGTACTACAGCACTATCACGATGCATGCCAACATAAAGGTACTACAGCACTATCACGATGCATGCCAACATAAAGGTACTACAGCACTATCACGATGCATGCCAACATAAAGGTACTACAGCACTATCACGATGCATGCCAACATAAAGGTACTACAGCACTATCACGATGCATGCCAACATAAAGGTACTACAGCACTATCACGATGCATGCCAACATAAAGGTACTACAGCACTATCACGATGCATGCCAACATAAAGGTACTACAGCACTATCACGATGCATGCCAACATAAAGGTACTACAGCACTATCACGATGCATGCCAACATAAAGGTACTACAGCACTATCACGATGCATGCCAACATAAAGGTACTACAGCACTATCACGATGCATGCCAACATAAAGGTACTACAGCACTATCACGATGCATGCCAACATAAAGGTACTACAGCACTATCATGATGCATGCCAACATAAAGGTACTACAGCACTATCACGATGCATGCCAACATAAAGGTACTACAGCACTATCACGATGCATGCCAACATAAAGGTACTACAGCACTATCACGATGCATGCCAACATAAAGGTACTACAGCACTATCACGATGCATGCCAACATAAAGGTACTACAGCACTATCACGATGCATGCCAACATAAAGGTACTACAGCACTATCACGATGCATGCCAACATAAAGGTACTACAGCACTATCATGATGCATGCCAACATAAAGGTACTACAGCACTATCACGATGCATGCCAACATAAAGGTACTACAGCACTATCACGATGCATGCCAACATAAAGGTACTACAGCACTATCACGATGCATGCCAACATAAAGGTACTACAGCACTATCACGATGCATGCCAACATAAAGGTACTACAGCACTATCACGATGCATGCCAACATAAAGGTACTACAGCACTATCACGATGCATGCCAACATAAAGGTACTACAGCACTATCACGATGCATGCCAACATAAAGGTACTACAGCACTATCACGATGCATGCCAACATAAAGGTACTACAGCACTATCACGATGCATGCCAACATAAAGGTACTACAGCACTATCACGATGCATGCCAACATAAAGGTACTACAGCACTATCACGATGCATGCCAACATAAAGGTACTACAGCACTATCACGATGCATGCCAACATAAAGGTACTACAGCACTATCACGATGCATGCCAACATAAAGGTACTACAGCACTATCACGATGCATGCCAACATAAAGGTACTACAGCACTATCACGATGCATGCCAACATAAAGGTATTACAGCACTATCACGATGCATGCCAACATAAAGGTACTACAGCACTATCACGATGCATGCCAACATAAAGGTACTACAGCACTATCACGATGCATGCCAACATAAAGGTACTACAGCACTATCACGATGCATGCCAACATAAAGGTACTACAGCACTATCACGATGCATGCCAACATAAAGGTACTACAGCACTATCACGATGCATGCCAACATAAAGGTACTACAGCACTATCACGATGCATGCCAACATAAAGGTACTACAGCACTATCACGATGCATGCCAACATAAAGGTACTACAGCACTATCACGATGCATGCCAACATAAAGGTACTACAGCACTATCACGATGCATGCCAACATAAAGGTATTACAGCACTATCACGATGCATGCCAACATAAAGGTACTACAGCACTATCACGATGCATGCCAACATAAAGGTACTACAGCACTATCACGATGCATGCCAACATAAAGGTACTACAGCACTATCACGATGCATGCCAACATAAAGGTACTACAGCACTATCACGATGCATGCCAACATAAAGGTACTACAGCACTATCATGATGCATGCCAACATAAAGGTACTACAGCACTATCACGATGCATGCCAACATAAAGGTACTACAGCACTATCACGATGCATGCCAACATAAAGGTACTACAGCACTATCACGATGCATGCCAACATAAAGGTACTACAGCACTATCACGATGCATGCCAACATAAAGGTACTACAGCACTATCACGATGCATGCCAACATAAAGGTACTACAGCACTATCACGATGCATGCCAACATAAAGGTACTACAGCACTATCACGATGCATGCCAACATAAAGGTACTACAGCACTATCACGATGCATGCCAACATAAAGGTACTACAGCACTATCACGATGCATGCCAACATAAAGGTACTACAGCACTATCACGATGCATGCCAACATAAAGGTACTACAGCACTATCACGATGCATGCCAACATAAAGGTACTACAGCACTATCACGATGCATGCCAACATAAAGGTACTACAGCACTATCACGATGCATGCCAACATAAAGGTACTACAGCACTATCACGATGCATGCCAACATAAAGGTACTACAGCACTATCACGATGCATGCCAACATAAAGGTACTACAGCACTATCACGATGCATGCCAACATAAAGGTACTACAGCACTATCACGATGCATGCCAACATAAAGGTACTACAGCACTATCACGATGCATGCCAACATAAAGGTACTACAGCACTATCACGATGCATGCCAACATAAAGGTACTACAGCACTATCACGATGCATGCCAACATAAAGGTACTACAGCACTATCACGATGAATGCCAACATAAAGGTACTACAGCACTATCACGATGCATGCCAACATAAAGGTACTACAGCACTATCACGATGCATGCCAACATAAAGGTACTACAGCACTATCACGATGCATGCCAACATAAAGTTACTACAGCACAATCACGATGCATGCCAACATAAAGGTACTACAGCACTATCACGATGCATGCCAACATAAAGGTACTACAGCACTATCACGATGCATGCCAACATAAAGGTACTACAGCACTATCACGATGCATGCCAACATAAAGGTACTACAGCACTATCACGATGCATGCCAACATAAAGGTACTACAGCACTATCACGATGCATGCCAACATAAAGGTACTACAGCACTATCACGATGCATGCCAACATAAAGGTACTACAGCACTATCACGATGCATGCCAACATAAAGGTACTACAGCACTATCACGATGCATGCCAACATAAAGGTACTACAGCACTATCACGATGCATGCCAACATAAAGGTACTACAGCACTATCACGATGCATGCCAACATAAAGGTACTACAGCACTATCACGATGCATGCCAACATAAAGGTACTACAGCACTATCATGATGCATGCCAACATAAAGGTATTACAGCACTATCACGATGCATGCCAACATAAAGGTACTACAGCACTATCACGATGCATGCCAACATAAAGGTATTACAGCACTATCACGATGCATGCCAACATAAAGGTACTACAGCACTATCACGATGCATGCCAACATAAAGGTACTACAGCACTATCACGATGCATGCCAACATAAAGGTACTACAGCACTATCACGATGCATGCCAACATAAAGGTACTACAGCACTATCACGATGCATGCCAACATAAAGGTACTACAGCACTATCACGATGCATGCCAACATAAAGGTACTACAGCACTATCACGATGCATGCCAACATAAAGGTACTACAGCACTATCACGATGCATGCCAACATAAAGGTACTACAGCACTATCACGATGCATGCCAACATAAAGGTACTACAGCACTATCACGATGCATGCCAACATAAAGGTACTACAGCACTATCATGATGCATGCCAACATAAAGGTACTACAGCACTATCACGATGCATGCCAACATAAAGGTACTACAGCACTATCACGATGCATGCCAACATAAAGGTACTACAGCACTATCACGATGCATGCCAACATAAAGGTACTACAGCACTATCACGATGCATGCCAACATAAAGGTACTACAGCACTATCACGATGCATGCCAACATAAAGGTACTACAGCACTATCACGATGCATGCCAACATAAAGGTACTACAGCACTATCACGATGCATGCCAACATAAAGGTACTACAGCACTATCACGATGCATGCCAACATAAAGGTACTACAGCACTATCACGATGCATGCCAACATAAAGGTACTACAGCACTATCACGATGCATGCCAACATAAAGGTACTACAGCACTATCACGATGCATGCCAACATAAAGGTACTACAGCACTATCACGATGCATGCCAACATAAAGGTACTACAGCACTATCACGATGCATGCCAACATAAAGGTACTACAGCACTATCACGATGCATGCCAACATAAAGGTACTACAGCACTATCACGATGCATGCCAACATAAAGGTACTACAGCACTATCACGATGCATGCCAACATAAAGGTACTACAGCACTATCACGATGCATGCCAACATAAAGGTACTACAGCACTATCACGATGCATGCCAACATAAAGGTACTACAGCACTATCACGATGCATGCCAACATAAAGGTACTACAGCACTATCACGATGCATGCCAACATAAAGGTACTACAGCACTATCACGATGCATGCCAACATAAAGGTACTACAGCACTATCACGATGCATGCCAACATAAAGGTACTACAGCACTATCACGATGCATGCCAACATAAAGGTATTACAGCACTATCACGATGCATGCCAACATAAAGGTACTACAGCACTATCACGATGCATGCCAACATAAAGGTACTACAGCACTATCACGATGCATGCCAACATAAAGGTACTACAGCACTATCACGATGCATGCCAACATAAAGGTACTACAGCACTATCACGATGCATGCCAACATAAAGGTACTACAGCACTATCACGATGCATGCCAACATAAAGGTACTACAGCACTATCACGATGCATGCCAACATAAAGGTACTACAGCACTATCACGATGCATGCCAACATAAAGGTACTACAGCACTATCACGATGCATGCCAACATAAAGGTACTACAGCACTATCACGATGCATGCCAACATAAAGGTACTACATCACTATCATGATGCATGCCAACATAAAAGTACTACAGCACCATCACGATGCATGCCGACATAAAGGTACTACAGCACTATCACGATGCATGCCAACATAAAGGTCCTACAGCACTATCACGATGCATGCCAACATAAAGGTACTACAGCACTATCACGATGCATGCCAACATAAAGGTACTACAGCACTATCACGATGCATGCCAACATAAAGGTATTACAGCACTATCACGATGCATGCCAACATAAAGGTACTACAGCACTATCACGATGCATGCCAACATAAAGGTACTACAGCACTATCACGATGCATGCCAACATAAAGGTACTACAGCACTATCACGATGCATGCCAACATAAAGGTACTACAGCACTATCACGATGCATGCCAACATAAAGGTACTACAGCACTATCACGATGCATGCCAACATAAAGGTACTACAGCACTATCACGATGCATGCCAACATAAAGGTACTACAGCACTATCACGATGCATGCCAACATAAAGGTACTACAGCACTATCACGATGCATGCCAACATAAAGGTACTACAGCACTATCACGATGCATGCCAACATAAAGGTACTACAGCACTATCACGATGCATGCCAACATAAAGGTACTACAGCACTATCACGATGCATGCCAACATAAAGGTACTACAGCACTATCACGATGCATGCCAACATAAAGGTACTACAGCACTATCACGATGCATGCCAACATAAAGTTACTACAGCACTATCACGATGCATGCCAACATAAAGGTACTACAGCACTATCACGATGCATGCCAACAAAAAGGTACTACAGCACTATCACGATGCATGCCAACATAAAGGTACTACAGCACTATCACGATGCATGCCAACATAAAGGTACTACAGCACTATCACGATGCATGCCAACATAAAGGTACTACAGCACTATCACGATGCATGCCAACATAAAGGTACTACAGCACTATCACGATGCATGCCAACATAAAGGTACTACAGCACTATCACGATGCATGCCAACATAAAGGTACTACAGCACTATTACGATGCATGCCAACATAAAGGTACTACAGCACTATCACGATGCATGCCAACATAAAGGTACTACAGCACTATCACGATGCATGCCAACATAAAGGTACTACAGCACTATCACGATGCATGCCAACATAAAGGTACTACAGCACTATCACGATGCATGCCAACATAAAGGTACTACAGCACTATCACGATGCATGCCAACATAAAGGTACTACAGCACTATCACGATGCATGCCAACATAAAGGTACTACAGCACTATCACGATGCATGCCAACATAAAGGTACTACAGCACTATCACGATGCATGCCAACATAAAGGTACTACAGCACTATCACGATGCATGCCAACATAAAGGTATTACAGCACTATCACGATGCATGCCAACATAAAGGTACTACAGCACTATCATGATGCATGCCAACATAAAGGTACTACAGCACTATCACGATGCATGCCAACATAAAGGTACTACAGCACTATCACGATGCATGCCAACATAAAGGTACTACAGCACTATCACGATGCATGCCAACATAAAGGTACTACAGCACTATCACGATGCATGCCAACATAAAGGTATTACAGCACTATCACGATGCATGCCAACATAAAGGTACTACAGCACTATCACGATGCATGCCAACATAAAGGTACTACAGCACTATCACGATGCATGCCAACATAAAGGTACTACAGCACTATCATGATGCATGCCAACATAAAGGTACTACAGCACTATCACGATGCATGCCAACATAAAGGTACTACAGCACTATCACGATGCATGCCAACATAAAGGTACTACAGCACTATCACGATGCATGCCAACATAAAGGTATTACAGCACTATCACGATGCATGCCAACATAAAGGTACTACAGCACTATCACGATGCATGCCAACATAAAGGTACTACAGCACTATCACGATGCATGCCAACATAAAGGTACTACAGCACTATCACGATGCATGCCAACATAAAGGTACTACAGCACTATCACGATGCATGCCAACATAAAGGTACTACAGCACTATCACGATGCATGCCAACATAAAGGTACTACAGCACTATCACGATGCATGCCAACATAAAGGTACTACAGCACTATCACGATGCATGCCAACATAAAGGTACTACAGCACTATCACGATGCATGCCAACATAAAGGTACTACAGCACTATCACGATGCATGCCAACATAAAGGTATTACAGCACTATCACGATGCATGCCAACATAAAGGTACTACAGCACTATCACGATGCGTGCCAACATAAAGGTACTACAGAACTATCACGATGCATGCCAACATAAAGGTACTACAGCACTATCACGATGCATGCCAACATAAAGGTACTACAGCACTATCATGATGCATGCCAACATAAAGGTACTACAGCACTATCACGATGCATGCCAACATAAAGGTACTACAGCACTATCACGATGCATGCCAACATAAAGGTACTACAGCACTATCACGATGCATGCCAACATAAAGGTACTACAGCACTATCACGATGCATGCCAACATAAAGGTACTACAGCACTATCACGATGCATGCCAACATAAAGGTACTACAGCACTATCACGATGCATGCCAACATAAAGGTACTACAGCACTATCACGATGCATGCCAACATAAAGGTACTACAGCACTATCACGATGCATGCCAACATAAAGGTACTACAGCACTATCACGATGCATGCCAACATAAAGGTACTACAGCACTATCACGATGCATGCCAACATAAAGGTACTACAGCACTATCACGATGCATGCCAACATAAAGGTACTACAGCACTATCACGATGCATGCCAACATAAAGGTACTACAGCACTATCACGATGCATGCCAACATAAAGGTACTACAGCACTATCACGATGCATGCCAACATAAAGGTACTACAGCACTATCACGATGCATGCCAACATAAAGGTACTACAGCACTATCACGATGCATGCCAACATAAAGGTACTACAGCACTATCACGATGCATGCCAACATAAAGGTATTACAGCACTATCACGATGCATGCCAACATAAAGGTACTACAGCACTATCACGATGCATGCCAACATAAAGGTACTACAGCACTATCACGATGCATGCCAACATAAAGGTACTACAGCACTATCACGATGCATGCCAACATAAAGGTACTACAGCACTATCACGATGCATGCCAACATAAAGGTACTACAGCACTATCACGATGCATGCCAACATAAAGGTACTACAGCACTATCACGATGCATGCCAACATAAAGGTACTACAGCACTATCATGATGCATGCCAACATAAAGGTACTACAGCACTATCACGATGCATGCCAACATAAAGGTACTACAGCACTATCACGATGCATGCCAACATAAAGGTACTACAGCACTATCACGATGCATGCCAACATAAAGGTACTACAGCACTATCACGATGCATGCCAACATAAAGGTACTACAGCACTATCACGATGCATGCCAACATAAAGGTACTACAGCACTATCACGATGCATGCCAACATAAAGGTACTACAGCACTATCACGATGCATGCCAACATAAAGGTACTACAGCACTATCACGATGCATGCCAACATAAAGGTACTACAGCACTATCACGATGCATGCCAACATAAAGGTACTACAGCACTATCACGATGCATGCCAACATAAAGGTACTACAGCACTATCACGATGCATGCCAACATAAAGGTACTACAGCACTATCACGATGCATGCCAACATAAAGGTACTACAGCACTATCACGATGCATGCCAACATAAAGGTACTACAGCACTATCACGATGCATGCCAACATAAAGGTACTACAGCACTATCACGATGCATGCCAACATAAAGGTACTACAGCACTATCACGATGCATGCCAACATAAAGGTACTACAGCACTATCACGATGCATGCCAACATAAAGGTACTACAGCACTATCACGATGCATGCCAACATAAAGGTACTACAGCACTATCACGATGCATGCCAACATAAAGGTACTACAGCACTATCACGATGCATGCCAACATAAAGGTACTACAGCACTATCATGATGCATGCCAACATAAAGGTATTACAGAACTATCACGATGCATGCCAACATTAAGGTATTACAGCGCTATCACGATGCATGAATACATACAGGTACTACAGCACTATCATGATGCATGCCAACATAAAGGTACTACAGCACTATCACGATGCATGCCAACATAAAGGTACTACAGCACTATCACGATGCATGCCAACATAAAGGTACTACAGCACTATCACGATGCATGCCAACATAAAGGTACTACAGCACTATCACGATGCATGCCAACATAAAGGTACTACAGCACTATCACGATGCATGCCAACATAAAGGTATTGCAGCACTATCACGATGCATGCCAACATAAAGGTATTACAGAACTATCACAATGCATGCCAACATAAAGGTATTACAGAACTATCACGATGCATGCCAACATAAAGGTACTACAGCACTATCACGATGCATGCCAACATAAAGGTACTACAGCACTATCACGATGCATGCCAACATAAAGGTATTGCAGCACTATCACGATGCATGCCAACATAAAGGTATTACAGAACTATCACGATGCATGCCAACATAAAGGTATTACAGAACTATCACGATGCATGCCAACATAAAGGTACTACAGCACTATCATGATGCATGCCAACATAAAGGTACTACAGCACTATCACGATGCATGCCAACATAAAGGTACTACAGCACTATCACGATGCATGCCAACATAAAGGTACTACAGCACTATCACAATGCATGCCAACATAAAGGTACTACAGCACTATCACGATGCATGCCAACATAAAGGTACTACAGCACCATCACGATGCATGCCAACATAAAGGTACTACAGCACTATCACGATGCATGCCAACATAAAGGTATTACAGCACTATCACGATGCATGCCAACATAAAGGTACTACAGCACTATCACGATGCATGCCAACATAAAGGTACTACAGCACTATCACGATGCATGCCAACATAAAGGTATTACAGCACTATCACGATGCATGCCAACATAAAGGTACTACAGCACTATCACGATGCATGCCAACATAAAGGTACTACAGCACTATCATGATGCATGCCAACATAAAGGTACTACAGCACTATCACGATGCATGCCAACATAAAGGTACTACAGCACTATCACGATGCATGCCAACATAAAGATATTACAGCACTATCACGATGCATGCCAACATAAAGGTACTACAGCACTATCACGATGCATGCCAACATAAAGGTACTACAGCACTATCACGATGCATGCCAACATAAAGGTATTACAGCACTATCATGATTGTTGTCATCATTAACATAATTATAAATCACTTTGCCCATTTCCTACATGGGGTCAGGATGTTGCCATCTCCCTCTATTCAATAGCACTCCCCTGCCTTCTTTGATACTTATGCCTCACTGTCTTAGGTCTTCCCTTTTCCAATCTATCCACTTCTTTTCTGGATGCCATTGTTTCATTTTGCTTTTTTTCTGTCTGTCTGTCCCAAATCTTCCTCACTATTTTGTCATTTGCTTTTCTGCATGTTCCCAAACCACCGTCATATATTCTCTTTGGCCTTTGAGGGGTTAGGCTTTGGCATACTGTTTAAGGTGTTTACCTCACAAAAAAGAACTACAAAGTTTGAATGTCACTAAAGGGGAAATTGGCTAGGTTCAAAATGGTCCACAAATGCAGCTTGTCTAGTACCTACCTATAACCAATCTCTGCAATTGGAGTTATTTTGGCTTGTGCTCTGATGCCTCATTTCATCTTCTTCTTTCTCTTCCCACTGTATGCATCCTACCACCCATCTCAGGCATTTAATCTCCATCACCTCTAACTTCCTCAGTTGCTCTGAATTTACTGCCAAGGTTTATGTACCACACACCACTGATTTATATACATTAATTTTTCAGCTTTTTTGGCATTCATCTGTCATATACTACTCCTGACACTCTGTGCCAGTTAGTTGCAGCCCCTCTGATTCTAGCTTTGACCTCCTCATTCAGACTTCCCATCTTCCCAACCAGCCCTCCCAGATACTTGAACCTATTAAGCTTTTCCACTATCTTCCCTTCTATTTCAGTTCTTAGCATCTTCTGATTTTCCCCATATGCTGCCTTTACAACTACATTATCTGTACTCAGTTTCATCCCATGTACCTTCATCTTTGCATTCCGTTCCTGTATCCTTTGTTGAAGTTCTTGCACAGAGTCTGCTTGTAATGCCACATCATCTGCATATGGCAACTTTGTTGTTCTGTTCCGTTTGACCTATTTGCTAATGTAGTCCATCACCTGCATGAGCAGCAGTGGGCTCAGAGCTGAACCCTGATGCACACCCACTTCCCACTGGGAATCTGTCTGAGAGACCGAATACTGTTCGTACATAAATCATTGGATCCTTGGGCATCACCTGCACTAATTCTATCAATTCCTTTACCTTGTGTTTTACTTGTATTCTGCATATTAAAACTTCAAAAGATATTCATTTCCTCTCTGCTTTCACTGGCTTGTGTGAGTAAGCACAAAATTATCATTTTGTGAAATCACTCCCCTTCAACTATTTAAATTTATTGGCCATCCTACTGTATTCCGTAGTACCAGAATACAAAAGTGACCACCCCCTTTCAATCTGTCTTGCTGTTTTAAAAATAGTGACTCTCCACTAAAACTTACCCTTTTAGATGGGTAAAACTTAAGTTACCTACTTTCACATCTAACTTCTCTAGTGCACACTGCAGTGTTTAGGATAAACCATTTTTTTTTTGTCTTACCTTTAAGCATCCCTGTGACTAGCACTTGCTCTAATACCTGCTGGAAAGCACTAGGAAGCCTTAAACTGATACAAGCACTCAACTCTCCTTGTTAATAAGGAGAAATTAATCATAGGCACTAAACAGCATATAATTGCAAAGTAACTTGCTAAGGCAAGGGAAAACAGCTCCTGTACTTTACAAAAAAAGCACCAAACCAGGCATGTCCAAGGGTCAGCTTCTGGTGATTTCTCCTGTCCACTTGGTGAATCTGGGCATACTGGGGCAATGCAGCAATTGCCTCATGTACACAGACAACCCTCTCCTCCTACCACCCAACACTACTACATGCACTTACATAGCCAAACTGGAAGCAAAGCTCTCTCCACCCAAGATTGTGCTAGACAGTCAAGAGGAGACGATTAACACCTGCACTACACCTCAAGCAACACATAGCCCTTCTAAACCCACACCACCAACACCCACACATAGCAACATTAAATCCACATATGCAGAGGCCCTTAACTGTAACTTGCCCAAGCAACAAGGACCTCCAAAGCTGAAATGCAAACAAACACCAGTCACAACCAAAGTGTCACATAGCTCACAACACCAGTGTGCCACCCAGTAACAGCCACTAAGGCAAGACTACGCACCTAACACTTTAGTCATAGGTGACTCTATAGTCAGGCACACTGATGTCCCACTCACCAGGCTGAACAAGGAGAAAATTACAGTCAGCTGTCTGTTGGGTGCTAGGATCCTCCACATAACGCATGCACTCAAGTCACTCCACAACAAGTACAAATATGACTCTGTCATTGTCCATATTGGAGTGAATGACTTGAGACGTACCTCCCTGGACTATATGAAAAGAGATATGGAAGAGCTCTCAGATCATGTGGCCCAGGCAGGTATGAGCCTAGCCCTGAGTAGCATCCTGCCTTCGCCCAGAAAGATACCACTATATAAGGACAAAATGATTGATTTCAACAATTGGCTAAGCTTCTGTTCTCATTCAAAGAGTATCCAGTATCTGTCTGCCTGGGATGACATGATCAACAGACCATGATGCTTTGCCAGAGATGGTCTGCACCTGTTGCCCCTGGGATTCAGGTTACTGGCTAAGGCTCTTGCCACCCCTATAGTGCCTTTTTTAGGCAAAGTTCAAAGGACAAAACCACCACCGTAGCAGGTACAAGCATGGAAATTCTGAAGGTAATGCTACTCAATGCTAGAAGTCTAAACCTCAAAATGCACTCTCTCGAGGCATTCCTAAAAATGGAGAACATCGATATCTGTGCAGTAACTGAGACCTGGTTCAAGGCTCCAGAGAGCACCTCTGCAATACCAGGCTACAACTCTTACCACACTTTTCAGCCAACAAACCAGGACCGAAACATTAAAGGTGGAGGAATGTCCATATTCACCAAGGATATTCACACCACCAGGCAAGTTGCCCAACACAATGCATCTAAAATTCTCCAGGTGCAACTAACACTAGGTAAGACTGCAATCCAAATTGTAGCTTGCTACAGATCCCCCACCATGCCCCAAGATTCTCACTACACCTTTCTAAACATACTGGAAAATATTAAGATACAACCAAACATCCTAATACTGGGTGATTTCAACTACACTAAGGCACTGTACGAGCACATCCACTCATTCATGAATCGTGCCATCTCAAATAGAACCAAGATGCTCTCCTCCCAAAAAATGAAGCCAATCTGGTGGTCCCTGCCATAAACAAACTTTACAACAAAAGGAAGAAACTGTTGCAGAAAAGAGGAAAATCCCAGGATGCAAAAAACTCCCTTACCAGCCTCAGTAAGAAGCTGAGATCCCTCATAAAATCCTCCAAAGCTAGTTATGAAAATAAAATTACCAAAGATTCCAAAGACAGCCACAAGGCATTTTATAACTATGTCAAGAATCTAAATGGCAATGCTCAGATCTGCTCTGAGCTACAACAGAATGGCATTAAATATACTGATCCCAAGGATATTGCCAATATCCTGGCAGATCAATTCAGTGCCAACTTCAACCCCCTCTCACCCCCTAAATGGCCCATCTCAATACCGGAAGATTGACAAATTCCGGTAATAATGGCCACACAGGTAAAAAATGCACTCTCCAAAGTTAAGGATACAGCATCCATGGGACCAGATGACATCCCGGGCTGTGTATTACATAAACTACAAAATGAACTGGCACCTCACCTAAGTGTCATGTTTAATCATAGACTCACCTCAGGCTTCATGCCCACTGAGTGGTGCACAGCTACAGTTATCCCACTCCAGAAGGGGGGGATCCACCTTGGATCCTGGGAACTACCGCCCCATCAGTCTGACAAGCCTGATCTGCAAGGCCATGGAACATATTATCATGGAACTTGTAAACAAAGACATTGGCAACTTTCAAACACTGGACCCTACCCAGTGTGGGTTTGTGAAGGGCCGATCTTGTCTCCTGAACCTGACTGACTTCTTTGAATCAGTCTCCAGAGCCATGGATGAGGGTAAGGTGGTCCACACAGCCTGGACCTCGCCAAGGCCTTTGACACCATCCCCCACTCTGGAATCATAGATAGACTTACTAAGCTGGGCATTAATCCCTACGTCACTCAATTGGTTGCCAACTGGCTTACTGACAGAACCTACACTGTAAAAGTAGCCGACTCCAAATCCAGCTCCAGACAAGTGACAAGTGGAGTACCTCAGGGTTCAGTCCTGGGACCACTCTTGCTTGGCATCTACTTCTCTGAAGTACAGGCCAACACTAAGGGACTCTGGCTAACAAAGTTCGCAGATGACTGCAACCTGGGAGCCATTATTAAATCCCCAAATGATGTGGATACTCTACAAAAGGGCCTTACAGAAAGAGATGCTTGGTGCCAGAGCTATGGGCTCAAGCTCAATGCCAAGAAATGTATAGTTATCCCCTTTGGGAAAAAAACATGTACCCATGAATTACCACATAGGTGGCAGTACACTAAACACCAAAAGTTTGATAAGAGACTTAGGGACACAAGTGGACAGTGGTCTCACCTTCGATAACCACATCACCACAACAGTCAGGAAATCCTTCTATGTGGCACACCTCATCACTAAGGGCTTTTCATCCAGGAAAAAGGAGGTCATTGTCCCACTGCACTCATCCCTCATTAGACCCATTATAGAATACAATGCCCAGTTTGGTATGTACCTCTCAAGACATCTGCAACAACTGGAAAGGCCGCAAAAATGCCTCACTAAAAGAATCACAGGCCTAAAGCTGATGCCCTATGCTGACCACCTTAAAAAAACTCCAGCTATACTCTGTCGCATATTGTCTGCTCAGAGGTGATCTCTGCTTAACATACAAGACCATGTCAAACCCAGAGCTGTTGGACATGCTACATTTAAAGAAATCCTAATCCCTCAGAGCCACACGCTCCAGGGATCTAAACCTTGTCATCACAATAAACAAAACATGCTGGAGGGATAGGTTCTTGACCCAGAGACTCCCCAGACTCTGGAATAGACTGCCCAGACATGTCAAGCAGAGTGCCTCTTTGGCCCTCTTCAAAAGGAATCTTGACGATTGGATGGAAGAAAGGAAATTCACCCCGGGATCACACAGTCACCTTGCTAGACAGTGGTCCAGGGAAGTAAATAGTGTGGGAAGAAATAGCCAGGGAATAGTTATTGCTAGGCTTGTAAAGGCCCTAAGGCCGATAGCCTAGTACCAACCTATTAACCTATGAATGTTTCTGAGACTTTGAACCACCACAGAAATGCTCAAATCAGCTTGTTTTTGGGACCTTGTCATATACTTTCCCCAAGTCTAGGAATGCCCAGTTGGACGCTTTCCTCATTTCTAGCTTCTTCTCATCTCTGTCAGTCTCTGTCACTGCAAACATCAGGTCAGTTGTGCTGCATCCTGATTTGAATCCAAGCTGCTCATATCCAATTGTACTTTCTACGTCTTTGTGTATCTGTTTATCAGTCACCCTCCTCAGACTTTCATGCAATGTGATAGGAATGTGATACTTGTGTGCTGCCCACAGTTGTGGCTGTTCCCTTTCTTCTCATACAATGACACTAGTATACTTACTCTTAAGTCATCTGGGATATGTCTTTCTCTCCATACTGCTATGAGTACCCTCAGAAGTCATTTCTCCGCTGTCTCACCCAACATCTTGATAATGTCAGCACTTACATCATCTGCGCCTGCTGCTTTTCCTGACTACATTTTTCTTACTGCTGTTCTTAATTCTTCTAAGGTGGGCTCTGTGATGATAGGAGGAACTGCCAGCACAGCTAGCTGTAATGTTGTAAATAATTATATGTCATTTGTGAATATCAAACTGATTTAGACAATATGGTTATGTTACAGATGTATCAGAACTGTTTGTCATGTGTATATCAAACTGATTTGTACAGGTGTTTGTGTTGAAAAGGTATTTGTAAAGTGCTTGTGTTTAAAATGTATCCACAATGTCCCCTACTGGAAAGAACATAAATGTACATGCACTATTGTAACTGTTTAAATGTATGTGTTTTAAGAGAGGAACTTGGAAATGAGGAGGTTAACCTCAGTCCAGCAAACTTTAAAATATATCTGAAATTAAATCACTTTATAGGCTAGACCATAAAGATGCTATCTCACAGGTTTCAATGCAGCCAGAGACACAAAGTCTGTAATAGGAAGCTTTCTTTATTGTCTTTGGGGTGAACTAATTACTACTCTGGAAGTGTGGAGGCATGCAATTCTTTTATGACTTCCAGCACCTGCCACAGACCTGAGCAAAAGCTCTTGTGTGTGTATTTTTACAGGTAGGGGTTAAACCCTGCCAGCTTCCAGCAAGGGGGATTTGCATGGGAACTAGTAGTCAGATGACCACATGTCATGCCATTCTGCAAGCTATCACAGAAGTAATATTTTAGATATTATTTAGAGAAGTCTCTTAGTGAGACAGAGCATTCTGTATTCTGTCGTAGGCCTGACAACAAGAAGGGTCATAACCAAATTGTCTGCTTTGCTTTATTAAGTAAGTAAGGAATAATGATTCTCTTAGAGTCTGTCAGGAATATAAGCTTAGTTTAGATATTGCTTTTCTTTATTTCTCTAAGCCTGTCCTTAAATGTTATTTTAAATATTTCTAGTGATTTGAACTTTGATGTCAGTGTGAATATATAGCACACTGGTACCACAGTAAAAACCACGATCCACACTTGATTTAAATAAAAAGCACAAGCTCTTTAATTCGACAAGCCAAAAGCAAATTGTTGAGCGCTTTCATGTATAAAATACACTTCATCAGAACACATGACAAGCCCAAAGGCTCTCTATAAATACTTAAAAAACCGCCAAAATTAATTATTTGAGAACTACACCCTCACCATTTCTTAAAACTGCAGTACATACTTTCTCACTTGTAATGCATCTAAAACATTTAATACAGCATTAATAACCATTATGCAATGAATTTTTACACTTAAAAAACTAATCCTAGTAATAAAATCAAATAACAGTGTTATACTTAGTCATTCAAATTAATACTAAAATAAATCACAGTTATACGTTGTCAAAAACTGTCAGATAATTCTGATTTAAGTTAACATCTATCCATGAAAGTAAAGTCCCTTGAATACATAGTTCAACTGTTTGTTGGAACACTACCTGTGAATACCTTAAAATAATCTTTATTCAAAAGTTTGCTTTCAGTTTCAAACCACGACAGTTTGGATGATATTCCAAACGGGCAGAGGTCTGTTGTGGTTCTTAATTCTGCTCCGGCGGGTTCGTGTACCAATGAGGGAATTTTTAACAATATTCATGGATCGCTTAACCTCATGGAGGATCCGGTACTCATTTCGGGTGCCAAACCTAAGCGGGCACCACCCAAGAGGACTTATTCAGTTAAAGACGGGTTTCATGCTGGAACTTTGGACTCTGTGGAAGGTACGGTGAAACCAGCTGTACACAATAACTGTGAAGCAGGTAGCTTCAATATAAAAGCCAATTTGGATAGATTTTTAAAGTTACCATTTGAATTTAGTTGTGGTTCTAAAACTATGAATGACAACCAAAGAAACAATTTTGAAAACAAAGGTAATCAGTCATTAAAAAGTATGATTTTTGAGTTTGGTAACAAACTCAATAAAATCAAAAGTATACAGATAGACAATATGTATTTACGCAAATGTTTGGAATGTAATATCATTCCCATGGGTCTCCGTTTTTTTAAACAACCCATTGGGATTGATATGAACACTGAAAATACTAAGAAATGTGAAGAAATGTTTAACAATTTTGGTAAACAGTTTATTGAGTTTATATTGTCATGCAATGATCACAAACTTAGTAGTTTATTGGAAGAGGTAGATAAGGTTAATTATACTATTACACATGATTTATTATTTTCACAGTGGGAAAAGCTGTATGAAAAACAGTATGCATACGCTGAGAGTAATGGCAGAAAAAGTTTTGACAGAAAGTGCAAAAAGTTTTCTAGGGATTTAAAGCAATTTGAGAATGGTACTATGTGCAAATGGAATAGGAACACTACAGTTCCCAATGGTGCATTTCAAAAAGGCACCAGTAATACTGCCAATTATGTAGATTCTCCTAACGTCAAAGGTGTAGATGGTTTTTTATACCAGGAGACTGGGAGGGGACAAAAATGGCAGGAAGTAGGGAAGAAACAGAGTTTCAACAAATGGGGGTACCATTACAGGGACCAGTAAATTCCAGTGTTGTTGGTAATAAAGAAATTCTGGTGAACAGCACCAACAACATTATAAATATTGAAGGGGACATTAAGGTATACAACTATACCTCTTTCCCAGTAAAAAAGGAACATTTTCTAGTATTTACCAAAGGGATGAAATATACACCTAGGCAACCGTTTGATATTGTCGACACCCTAGTAGAATTCAAACTGTTTCTAAGGAAGTTAAACTTGGGAATATTTTTTCGTGACAAAAAGGGTGTCAGCATATCAAAGAATTCCCTTAAGAAGAAAAGTTCTTTTGCACCTCCTACACACAAAACATTAACCTCCTTTGAGAATGTGGTTAGTAAACAAATCTATGCTCTTTGTAAGCAAAAGAAAAATTCTTCATCCTGTAGTAGTTATGACAAACATCTGGGGGAAATATTGGATACCCTCAGTGAAAATAACATCAGGATCATGTCTGCTGACAAAGGGGGTGGCATTGTGTTATACGATCACAACGTATACACAGCAAAGATTTTTGACATTCTCCACAACATTACACAATATGAGGTTTCAAGTTTAAATCAGGTAAATATAGCCCATCATAGGATTGATTTGTACCTGGAAGAGTTTTTGTTGGATGAGAGAATTGATGAAGAGCTTTACAAATTTCTCAAGGTTGATTTTCCCCAACTAGCAACAATATTCGGAATTCCGAAGGTGCACAAGGATGTGCTGAACCCCCCGTTTAGACCTATTATTGCAGGCAGCCACAGTAAAACCTTTCCATTTGGTAGAGTGGTTGACCGTTGGTCAAAACACATTCTTGAGGGGAGTCAATACATCATCAGGGATTCCTGGGAATTTCTGGGGATTTTCACCAAAGAGTTATGGAGTTCAGACATGATCTTTGTCACGATTGACATCAAGGATCTTTTCTCTTGTATCCCAAAGAATGAGGGGTTAGATAGATTTACAGCTAGTTTGAGGAAACATAGTGGTCTATGTTGGGAGAAGATTCAGCTCATTTCTGAATTTACAGAAATTGTACTTGACAATAACTTCATTTACTTTGAAGGTGAATACTATCGACAAATCTCTGGTGTGGCTATGGGGGCAGCTTGCGCCCCCATTTATGCCAATCTTGTGCTCCTGGATTGGGAGGAAGAGTTTGTGTTGAGTAGTGAATGGATGAAATATATATCCTGCTATGTCCGTTACTTGGACGATTTGTTTTTGTTATGGAAGGGTGACACTACCTTATTATCCAAATTTATTGAATATATAAATCAGACCACCACGTATTTAGAGTTTGTATATCAATACAACAGGAGTGGTATTAACTACCTGGATGTGTACATATACAATGATGGGGCGTCCTTTCAATCCAAAATTTACAGAAAGGACACATTTAGTAACGGCTATTTGGATTTTAGCAGTAGTCATCCCTATTCACAGAAACATAGTATAATCAAAGGGCAGTGTATTCGGGCTGCAAGGATGACCACAGTCCGTACGGACATGGAATTGGAAATTAACCACATCGGGAGAATGTTTAGGGACAAAGGCTACCTACCTAATTTGATTAGGGATGTGACCAGGTATGTGACACAGGAATGGGGGAAAAAGTATACACCACTTTTGGGGAAGGGGTCAGTCCTTCTTGATACTAGTAAGAAATGTCAAGACAACAACGGTGCCAACGAACATTCGAAGTCTTACATTATTAAGTATGGAAAACATGTAGGCGATGTTAAAAAAATCGTCACTTCTAACTGGAACATCATTACTAGTGATGAGTCTATTAAAGATTTTGTTAGTGATAGACCCACCTTTGTATACAAAACTGGCCCAAATATCAAAAATCTTATTGAATGGAAGGCCAATAGACAAGTTTGGAACAAGAACACACAGAGAGGGGGGACTAGGAAATGTGGTAGATGTTCCCAATGTGCTTTTATCTGTGAGGAGGATTGTTGCACTCTAAAAAACATTAATAACAATAAAATTAATTTTGCTTACGGCAATTGCAACACCAAACACTTGATCTATTTAGCTATGTGTTGTTCCTGTCCCTGTTTTTATGTCGGGAAAACCGACAGACAGTTAAAAAATAGAATTTATGATCACATTTACTGTATAGGGAGAAGGGATGACAACAATGCTTTATTTCGTCACATTTCTAAAAGTAAAGCATGTGACAAGTTTAAATTTGCAATTTTGGAAGTAGTAAGGGACAATCCGAGGGGTGGGGATATCAAGAGAACAGTGGGAGAGAAAGAAATTAAATGGCAGTTGAAATTAAATGCAGCTTGCCTTCCAGGTTTAAATGATATGATTCCCACAAAACCCTTGATCAGGAATACATAACATCTCCAATAGTTACATACTGTCCTTAAAATTACATCAAAAGTATACAACTTGTATAACTTTTTGCATATACTTTTGAATAAAGATTATTTTAAAGTATTCACAGGTAGTGTTCCAACAAACAGTTGAACTATGTATTCAAGGGACTTTACTTTCATGGATAGATGTTAACTTAAATCAGAATTATCTGACAGTTTTTGACAACGTATAACTGTGATTCATTTTAGTATTAACTTGAATGACATAAGTATAACACTGTTATTTGATTTTATCACTAGGATCAGTTTTTTAAGTGTTAAAATTCATTGCATAATGGTTATTAATGCTGTATTAAATGTTTTGGATGCATTACAAGTGAGAAAGTATGTACTGTAGTTTTAAGAAATGGTGAGGGTGTAGTTCTTAAACAATTAATTTTGGCGGTCTTTTAAGTATTTATAGAGAGCCTTTGGGCTTGTCATGTGTTCTGATGAAGTGTATTTTATACATGAAAGCGCTCAACAATTTGCTTGTGGCTTTGTCGAATTAAAGAGCTTGTGCTTTTTATTTAAATCAAGTGTGGATCGTGTTTTTTACTGTGGTACCAGTGTGCTGTTTAGTCAATTGTTGCCTCCACAGTGACCTTTGGGATAAGTGTGAATATATACTTAGTATTTTCTTGTTTTTTATTATTTATTATTAAATATATTTAAACCTTTCACTGTGGCTGATCTTTGGAGAGATAATGAATTACAGATAGCACTTGCATATTTATTTGTTGACACTGTGTGGGCCACTCTTAAGATCCCTGCTCTTGCTCAAACTACCATTTCTATTAAAATTAATTTTACACAGTATATTGGGTACTCTTGTAAGGGCCTTAAAGTAGCTGTTGCGGGGTTATGGTGGCAGTGATAACTACCATATAGTTTGAGCAAAAGGGGGCATAGCTAGTAAACCTGTGCCAGCCTTTCCCAGGTGTGTGTGTGTGTGTGTGTGTGTGTGTGTGTGTGTGTGTGTGTGTGTGTGTGTGTGTGTGTGTGTGTGTGAAAATCAAATCTTAAAGAGTGTGTGTGTCAGCTACTTGGGCATGGACACGAAGCAGTGGCTGGATAGAGAGAATGTTGGAGGACTTGGCTTGAAACCCCAGCTAAGGACTTACCTCAATAGCTGTGCCAGTGGGGAGTCTTATTGGGAATCTGAAGAAAGAGGGAGAAGCCAGCCCTAGACTGACTGTGTTCCCCATTTGCTCTTAAGGGAAATTGTGCTTTATTGTACTTGATACAGAGAGATGCATATGCAGGTAGTGTGTGTGTACCTGTTATCCTCCCAGTGAACATCCCTCACTGGTGCCAGTGGTGAGGATTGAGGCTGCTTGATTACTGGCCCAGAGGTTGTGGGGCATCACATATTGGTGGCAATGGTGGGATTACCACATCACATGTTGATGGCAGAGGTTTAGATATTGAACTTTTGTAGCTTGCAAGCAGTTGTCAATAAAGAAGGTGTTTGTACTCTCAAGCAGCCACATGTTAAACATTCAGAGTTTCATATCACAATAGATTTATTTATTTACTTTTGTTAGCTTTGTTAGTCAGGGATAGCAGGCAAGGATGTCAGTAGAGGAGTATGGCAATCTGACAAGGAGTCAGTTGACTGAGATGTGCCAAGGACTGGGGCATACCAACTTGACTAAAGGACTGGGGCATACCAACTTGACTAAAGGACTGGGGCATACCAACTTGACTAAAGGACTGGGGCATACCAACTTGACTAAAGGGGAAATTATTGCAGCCTTAGTCACAGCTGTATTGCAGACCAGCAACCAGAAAGACAGCCAGACTGGCCTTGGGGATGTACAGCTTTCAGAAACAGGACAGTTCAACTTTTCCTCAGAGGGACTGCAGCTTTCAGTGGCTGAAGAAAGGGAGAAACAGAGGGAACTATAATCAGCAGACTGAATACAGCATTTATATGCTGAAGAAAAAGAGAGATTGAGATGTCTGGAAGCCAAAGAAAAGGAGAGGCAGAGTCGACATGAAATGGAAATGCTGACTCTTTGCCAAGGTCATGGAGGTAATGGAAAAGGGAGTAACTGAACCCTAAAATCAATAAAGGTTAGTAAATTTCTTCCACGATTTACTGAGGGTGATAATTCTGATAGTTTTATTCATATATTTGAAAGGGTATGTAAACAGTATAATGCTGACCAAGGGCTGTGGATATGGTTCTTGAACCCCTTACTCCATGGTAAAGCTGTACCTGCTGTTTCAAAATTGCCTGATACTGATTGCATAAAGTATACTGTAGTTAAAAATTGTTTATTGGAATGCTTTAAGTTAACACCTGAATCTTATAGAAAAAAGTTTCATGAGCATAGATGCAAGGCAGATGAAAGTGTATGTGATTATATTGCTGAGTTAAGCACATATTTTCATAGGTGGGTGAGTGGGTTTCAGGTCACCACTTTTGAATGGCTGGCAGTCCTTTTGGTGAGGGAACAAGCCCTTAGTACTTTGCCTGAGGACATGAGAATCTGGTTGGCAGAAAAGGAATGCAACACTGCAGATGAGTTGGGGAAGAAGGGAGACCTATACCTAGCAGGCAGGGCATCAGTGCACAGTAAAAGGATACCCAGTGCTGCACATAGGTATAAGGGAACTCATGGTGGGCAGCTTAAACCACCCCAACAAAGTCTACCAGTAACAGGGGAGGCCACTAGTTCAGGTACACAGCCAGGTTCAAGGGTTAAATGTTTTAAATGTAATCAGTGGGGACATGTAGCATACAGATCTCCATGCAGTCAAGGTGGGAACAAAAGGTGGGGGAGCCAGCACGTGGAAATAACAGAATGCCTGTAGTAAGTTGTCTGGAGACAATAAGGGTACCAAACTAACACAAGAGGTTATATCTTATCTTAGTAGATGGGAAACAGGCCACTTATAAGAGAGATACAGCCTCTAACCTAACCATTTTGAAGCTTGCAATGGTTAAAGAGGAGCACTACTTGCTTGGGCAGTCTACTCCAGTCAGAGCATTAGGAGGGATCCCATTCCAAATACCTTTGGCTAGGGTTCACCTTGACTAGGAGGGTGGAAAAGGAAGTAAGCAAGTAGGTGTATTTGAGATATCCCTGCAGATGTCCTGATAGGGAATTATTTTAATAATGCAGTGCCTTCTGTGCATGCAGTTGCATGCAGTCAGGCTTGCAGACAGGCATGTGGGTCTGGTAGCCTAGGGGGGCCTAGACAGACCACACACTTGAAGTGAGGACTGCTGAGGTGGCTACTTCAGGGAGAGAGCTACCCTGTTGCAGTAAGAATGAAAGTAAGCCACAGCTGCTGGTGGGTACTGATGTTCCCTTGGACAGAGTGACTGCAAAGGCAGAGGTGAGTAGTAGTTCCCAGGCTGATAGTGAGGAACCACTGTCAGAGGATACCAGAGATCCTGTGGAAGGGGAGCTGGGAAGGGTTACAAAGAGAGAGAGCTGAGACAGGCTCAGCTCTCACAATCTACATTACAAAGCTTGAGGGAGGTATCTAGGAAGGTGCGTGATTCTCAAGGAAAAGGGGATTCCATATACTGGATCAAAAGGTTACTGCATAGAGAATGGACTCCTGAGGGAGGGCTAGAGGGTGAGAGAATACAGCAGTTGGTAGTGCCCAGATCCTACCATCTAGCACTTCTAGCCATAGCCCATGACATTCCCTTTGCAGGTCATATGGACATAAAGCATACTAAGAGACATATTATGCAGAACATTTATTGGCCTGGGATTTCCAGGCATGTAACAGGGTACTGGAGGACCCCTGAGCAGTGCCAAAAAGTAGGTAAGGCAGGAGACAAGGTCAAAGCTCCTTTGGTGCCTTTGTCTGTGATTGAGGAGCCATTTCAGATGGTAGCTATGGATATTGTGGGGCTGCTGAGTATCCCAAGTTCCAAAGGGAAGAAGTATATCTTAGTGGTAGCAGATTGTGCTACCAGATACCCTGAGGTGGTGGCTCTGTTCTCCACTGAGGCAGAGAAGCTGGAAAATGCTTTGCTAGAGATTTTCAGCATGGTAGGTTTCCCAACAGAAATACTGGCTGACAGTGGTACCAGTTTCATGTCAGACTTGCTGGCTTGTCTGTGGAAGCACTGTGGGGTGAAGCACATAAAGACCACCCCCTACTATCCCCAGATTAAAGGTCTTGTGGAGAGGTTAAATTCTACACTAAAGACAATGCTACTGGCATTTGCAGACCAGTTTAAGAGAGAGTGGGACAAATATTTGCCCTCTGTGCTGTTTGCATACAGAGAGGTATCCCAGGAATTCACATCTTTTTCGCCCTTTGAGTTGCTGTATGGACATCAGGTGATGGGACCTCTAGATTTGATTTGTGATGAGTGGGAGGGTAAATGTGAATCTCATAAGACATCTGTTGTGGCATATGTCTTAAACCTCTGGACAAGGTTCAGGGAACTCATGGGCTTTGCCCAGGAGAAACTGGCAGAAGCTCAACAGCAGAAAAAAGTTTGGTATGCTCAAGCCAGAGAGTATGCTGTGAAGCAGCAGGTTATGGTTCTTATTACTGTCAGATACAGTAAGCTGCAGGCAGCTTGAGAAGGATCTTTCAAAGTGGTAAGGAAGGTCAGTGCTATTAACTACATGGTAGAACTTCTAGGTAGGAGGCAGAAAGAGTCTGAGAGGGATCCATGGTTGCAGCCAGCCAGCCAGTCAGAAAAATCCAAAGTTACTATGGTGGAGCCTAGGGTTGCAGGCATATAATATGATAGTGCAGCACCGCATTGGGGTTAGCAATGCCAGTGCAGCTGGGCTCTCAAGACAGGGTAATGGGTAAGGTATTCCCAGATAGGTTCATTCTGCTCAAACAACATTTCGCAAGGGGCATTTGAAAAACTAGCTTGAGTCTTCAAAGAGGGGGAGAGAGGTGTGATGATAGGAGGTACTGCCAGCACAGCTAGCTGGAATTTTGTAAATAATGATATGTCATTTGTGAACATCAAACTGATTTATACAAGATGCTTATGTTACAAATATATGAGAACTGTATGTCATGTGTATATCAAACTGATTTGTACAGATGTTTGTCATGAAAAGGCATTTGTAAAGTGCTTGCGTTTGAAATGTGTTCACAGTGTGCCCTGCTGGAGAAAACAGAAATGAATATGCACTATTGTAACTGTTTAAATATATATGTTTTAAAAGAGGAAATTGGAAATCAGGAGGTTAACCTCAGTCCAGCAAACTCTAAAATATATATTAAATTAAATGACTTTATAGGCTAGGCCATTTCAATGCAGCCAGAGACACAAAGGCTGTACTAGGAAGCTTTCTGTATTGTCTTTGGGGTGAACTAATTACTATGCTGGAAGTATGAAGGTATGCAATTGTTTTATGACTTCCATTACCTGCCACAGATTTGAGCAAAGGCCCTTGTTTATGTATTTTTACAGGTAGGTGCTAAATCCTGCTAGTTTCCAGCAATGGGGATTTGCGTGGGAACAGATGACCAGAAAGGATGTCATCCTGCAGCTATCACAGAAGAAATATTTTAAATATTCCACTCAAAATAAAATGGAGTAAACAAGGTATGATCCAGGATAGAGCAATAACTAGCACTACGTTCCAGTAAAAAACAGGTTTAATAAAAAGTTAGCGCTTTCACAACAAAACTTGTTGCTTCATCAGACTTAAAACACACAGTGAGAGACCCACATTACATACATCAAACCAGCCAAAGTGATTAAAAAGACTCCACCCCTCAATCAATCTCCATGGTAATTAATTACATTACAACTAAGAAAATTAAAAAAAACATAAAAAAATAATACATCAAGAAATAAATATAAACAATAAATACTATCTCCTCTTAGTTTCAAAAAAGGAACTAGGGGGACACGATCATTTAATCCTTTACCAAAATCTGCATGAAGCCTAATAATCCATTTAGCCTCAATAACTTCTGTATAATTCCTAACATCACCCTTATGATCGTTCTCCTTAATAACAGCTATTACCAGTTTTTTTGAAACTAAGGGGAGTTAGATAGCATTTATTGTTTATATTTATTTCTTGATGTATTATTTTTTGATGTGTTTTTTAAAATTTTCTTAGTTGCAATTAATGTAATTAATTACCATGGGGATTGATTGAGGGATGGAGTCTTTTTAATCAGTTTGACTGGTTTGATGAATGTAATGTGGGTCTCTTACTGTGTGTTTTAAGTCTGATGAAACAATATGTTTTGTTGTGAAAGTGCTAACTTTTTATTAAACCTGGATTTTACTCGAACGTAGTGCTATTTATTGCTCTATCCTGGATTGTGCCTTGCCTGCACCATTTTATTTTGAGTGGACTGTCTTTTGTTTTAAGGGTGTACTTGCATTTTTGCATTTTTAGCAGCTGTTCTTTGTGTTATTGGATAATATTTTAAATATTATTTTGAGAACTCTTTTAGTGAGACAGAGCATTCTGTATTCTGTCCTGGATCTGACAACAAAAAGGACCAATCACCACATAATCTGCCGTGCCCTAGTAAGTAAGTAAGGAATAGTGATTCTCTTAGATTCAGTGAGGAATATAGTGACGTTTAGTTTAGATATTGTTTTTCTTTATTTGTCTGAGCCTGTCCTTCAATTTTATTTTAAATATTTCTTATGATTTGAACCCTGATGTCACCGTGAATATGTACTTAGTATTTTCTTGTTCTTTTATTATTTATTATTACATGTTAAACCTTGCATTATGGCTGACCTTTGTAGAGATATTTAAGTTCTGAGAGTACTTGCATATTTATTTGGTGACACTGTGTGCGCCACTCTTAATAGCCTTTCTCTTGGTCAAACTACCATTTGTATTAATATTAATTTTACTCAGTATATTGGGTACCCTTGTAAGAGCCTTAAAGTAGCTGGAGAGGTGTTCTGGTGGCAGTGATAACTACCTTGTAGTCTGGGAAAAGGGGGCATAGCTAGTAAACCTGTGCCAGCCTTTCCCATGTGTGTGTGTGTGTGTGTGTGTGTGTGTGTGTGTGTGTGTGTGTGTGTGTGTGTGTGTGTGTGTGTGTGTGTGTGTGTGTGTGTGTGTGTGTGTGTGTGTGTGTGTGTGTGTGTGTGTGTGTGTGTGCAAATCAAATCTCAGTAAATGTGTGTGCCAGCTACTTGGGCAGGGACAAGAAGCACTGGTTGGGCTGAGAGAGTGTTGGAGGACTTGGCTTGGAATACTGGTTAAGGACTTCCCTCTATAGTTGTGCCAGTGGAGAGTCTGGATAGAAGAAGTAAAAGAATGAATAAGAAGTTTAAAGGTACAGGATATGAAATGGGATGAAATAGCAGCCAGAGAGATTGAAACAAAGTTAAGAAAAGCCTCTAACTGGAAAACCCCAGGCCCAAATGCAGTACCTAACTTTTTGCTTAAAGTATTAACTTCTTTGCATGATGATCTTGCCATGAATAAGAACTATTTATATGCACACCCCGAACAGACACAGCGCTGGTTAACAACAGGAAAAACAATGCTCTTACTTGACTGAACCTGCAAGCTACCCTTGTCTTTCAACGACGTCTAAACTAAACTATACACGGTAATTGACATTGACAGAGTTTATAGTCATTTAGAAGAAAACTCAATTATGGCAGTAGAACAAAAGGGCAATAAAAGAAAGTCATATGGAATAAAGGATCATTTGCTGTTAAACAAAGTTATAGTGGAGAACTGTAAGAAGGGGAAGAATCTAAGTATGGCATGCACTGACTACAAAAAAGCATTTGATAGTATCCCACATTCATGGATAAAAGAGTGCTTAAAATGTATAAGATACACCCTATACCTTTTTGACTACATTACAGTAACCATGAGAAGAGCAAAACTTATAGTTTTGGAGTTATTGGCTGGCCCCAAAAAGTGTTGGATAGATTGGATATTAAAACAAGAAGGATGCTTCATGCTCACCAGATGATTTATAAAAATCAGTGTGTACCAAGATTATATATCCCCAGTTCCGAAGGAGGGATGGGCCTCCTTGAAATTAATTACATGTACAGATCTGTAATTGTGGGATTCCACACATATCTGCTGACCTCACAGGATCCAAATTTAGTGAAAGTTTTGAAACATGAGGAGAATAAATCTAAGATGACATCTTTATTTATTTATTTAGTTATTTATTTATTTATTTATTTCCAGTTTGATTACCAGGGAGGTCCACTGGGCTCAAGGAGCCTGTTTTCAGTGGAGGCCCGGGGAGAAAAGCTCCATATTACATACTAGCAAACAAAAGTAAAATTGTACATAGTAATGTGGTAAAGTACAATTGCAAAATAGAAGAAAATTCTTAACATATTTACATAGTTGATTGGAGAACCAAGTGTACAACATTTAAGTTGGTAAAGGCAAAAGATAATGTTTACATAGTTATAAGAGTTCACAATTGTAGATAAACTGTAAATAGTTGTAAACTAATATTTGAAGGTTTGTAGTAAATATAAGTTTAGAAGAATTGGGAGAAGTAAAGGAGGAAAGTACACTATTAGTTGAGCATACATTAGAGTTTCTGGAGTATTCAGAGAGCGGTAGTTAAACAATAGTAAAAGTGGAGTTCAAACATGGCAGATGTGTTTGACGTAGTTAAACAGCATCAGCTAATGTATGTAGTTAGTAAAGAATACCATTCCCAATTGGGGGGAGGAGATCGAAGACTAATTACAGTATTTACAATATATACATTTAAGGTATTAATGTAATATTTTTAATGTAATATTACATTAGATTCAGAGGGAGGCAGTTATTTAGGAGGGCATTAGATTTAGAGTGAGGCAGCTGTTTAGGAGAACAGCCTGGAGTAGAGGAATATAGAGAGAAGATACATGTGGAAGTACACATAGTAGAGTCTTAGCAGGTTGAGTAGGTAGAGTACAATTACATTTCCAGTTATGGGAGAGGTAGGCATGAAGCTGGGTTTTAAAGTATTCATAGTTTTCAGATAGTCTTAGAGAGGATGAGAGAGAGTTCCATTTTTTGTCTAAGGAAGATGATAGGAGAAGCTGACCAGCAGGACGTTTTGGTTTGTATACAGAGAGGAGATTTTGGTGGGCAGATCTTAGGGCTCTGTGAGGGGTGTAAAATGGTAACATATTTGCTAGAGCAGGGCATGAAGTTGGTTTGAAAATTAATTTGTGGGCAGTAGTGAGTTGGAGGTAGTCAAGGTGGTTGGGAAGTTCTAGCCACTTTAGCAGGTGGAGAGAAGTACAGTGGTGGGATGAGGAGTTAGATTTAGTTGTGAATTTAAAGATTTTGTTGTAACATGTTTCTAGTTTTGAAAAGATGGAGGAAGATAGGTTGGTTAGTAGGGGTGCACCATAGAGTAGTGATGGTAGTAAGTAGGTAGGTAGTGGTGAGAGTTTGTCTGGTAGATGGAGAGAAAAAATGGGAGTGTCTATATAGCAGGCCAAGTTTGTGATGTGTTTTTTTAATGTTTAGTTGAATATGTGTATCGAATTTCAGGTGTTCATCTATAGTAACCCCAAGAACTTTAGCAGAGGAGACAATTTCTATGGAGGAGTTGGTATGGCTGATGATACTGAAATAATGTTTGTCAAGGTGGAGGGTTTTTGGGGGAGAGAAAAGTAGGATTTTGGATGTATTAGCATTTAGGGAGAGATGGTTTTGAAGCATCCAGTTTTCAGTAGTTGAAAAGGCCAATTGAGTTTTTGCTTGGAGGTCGGGGAGATTAGGAGCATAGCATACTAATGTTGAGTGGTCTGCGTATTGCACTATTTTAGTGTTAGAAATTGCAGCATGGAAATCATTAATAAATACATTGAAGAGCATTGGGCCAAGTATAGATCCCTGGGGTACTCCGGCAGGGGTGGGTAGGAAGGATAAGGTGCCAGTTTGCCATTTCATGGCTTGGGATCTATTACAGAGGTAGCTGTTGAACCAGTGTTGAATGCTTTGGAAAGATCTAGAAGGACTGTGGATACATTTTCTCCAGATTCATGGGCATGGTTTATTAAATCTAAGAAAGAGAGAAGAGCAGTTGTTGTACTATGTCCAGGACGAAAACCGTGTTGTGTCAGGATGAGGAGGTGATTGTCTGTAAGGTAAGGCATGAGCTGGAGGTGGATGCATTTCTCAAGTATTTTTGAGACTGGGGAGAGAATGGCTATTGGACAGAAGTTTGAGATGGTATTATTTTTGCCTCCTTTATGGAGGGGTAGGATAAAGGCTGCATGCCACAATTTGGGAACATAAGATTCCTGTATGGATCTATTGATGAGAATGCTGATGGAGATGGCAATGCCATCTGCTGCAAGTTTTAGAAAGAGTGAGGGAATATTGTCAGGGGTGGTGGAGCATGGCTTAAGTTTAGAGATAAGTTTTTTTATGTAGGATGTGGAGATGGGTTTTAGATGAAATATGGGGGGGTGTTAGGAATGGAAGGTTGGGAAGGGGTGGGGAAGTGGGTTTGAGGACAGTGGAGGAGCTGTGACTGGGGAAGGTATTGGTGAGTTCAGCTATAGGGTTGGTAAAGAAGGAGTTGAATAGAGTGGCTATTTCTGTGTAAGTTTTACTGGTGTCAGGACAAAGGTTGCTTTTGGTTCCTGGATTCAGTAGTGAGGTGATGGAGATCCAGAATTGTTTAGGGTTTTTGGAATGGGTGGTCTGAAGTTTAGTGTAGTAAGACTATTTATCTCTTATGAGATGTTTTTGGCTAGGTTGCGGAGTTGCTTATATTTAAGAAGGGTTTCAGGGTGTTTATTTTGGTGATATAGTTTCCAGGTCTTGTCTCTTTCTTGCATTAGTTCTTTAGTATCTTTAGATAGCCAGGGGGCAGGGTTGGATTTTATTCATTTAGTTCTTGGTGGGGCTTGGGAGTTTAGGATGTTTAAGAAGGTTGTATTGAAGAAGTCTACAGCATTATCTAGGGGAAGAGTTTTTAGATTGTCCCAGTTTGTTAGTTTGAGGGTGTTGGAGAAACTTGTAGGGTTAAAGTTTGTAAGGTTACAAGTATGAATATATTGGTATGGGTGAGGGGAGGAGTGGGTTGCTCAATGGATAAAGGCAGAGTAGTGGTCACTCATGGTGTCTGGTAGGGTACCTGTGTGTAAGATCTTATTTGGGTGGGAGGCTAGGATCCAGTCCAGAGTGGAGCCTGGGGGTTGTTTTTATTGGGTCTGGTAATGCTATTGGTTAGTTGGGTGAAATGAAATAGGTTGATAGATATGGACAGATTGATGCTATTGATTTTGTTCCAGTCAATGTTCACGTGGTAGTGTTGTTACCAGGGGGAATATATAGGGCCATAAGACAAATGCTTTTATACTTATTCATTTTGAGTATCCCTATGACTAGCCCTGCATTGTTGAATTGAGGAATGAGGCTTTGGTAAGGAGTGATGGAGAGTAGGCATAAGTAAATTAAGGCTACTCTTCCTCCTTTTTTATTTAGGTGGTTACATCTGTCTGAAAGCCTCAGAGCAGGATTTCAGAGTCGTTAATGTGGGGCTTTAGCCATGTCTAAGAGACTGCTACTATGTCGGGCAGGGTATGGTATAGCCAAGCATGGAAGAGGGCTGTTTTGTTTTTTAAACTCTGGGCATTTATGGTAAGTAGTTTGAGGTATTTTTGGTTAGTAATTTTGGTTGTGATAGGGGAACTGGGATTGGTACTAGTGTTAGGTCCAGGGTTGGGGTGAATATCTCCTGCTAGGGGAAGGCAGTTAAAGGAGGGAAACAGTACCTTTGAGTTGCATCTAGTGGGTTGTGGGAGGTACAATAATGATTTGGGTGAGTGATACTTGAGTGAAGTGGATATAAGATTTAGTTTGAAGTAGTGGAGTGGGTTTGGTTGAACTAGAGAGGAGGATATGTTGTGAAAGTGGGATTTGATAGGGTGGAGATAGGGAAGAGGAGTACAGGGGGGATAGGAAAGAGGATGAGAGTTTGCAGGAAGAATATGAGGTATCATGGAATAGAGGAATTAGGAACAATAAGCTTAAACAGGAGATGAGAAGGGTTTGTGACAGAGGTGAAGCCATAGTTAATTGGAGTAAGTTAAGTATGCAGGAAATAGCAGGAAGTGAGGGGGTGTTTGAGAGTGAGAGAGGGAGGGGTATAGCTGTAAGAACAGGAAGTTATGGGGTAGGTTGAGGAGGCGTTAGTTAATAGGGGCGGGGAGGGGTTGTAATTTGATTTTCTGAGATGAAAGGGGAGGAGATAGAAGGTAAGAATAAAAATAGGAGTAGTGGAGGTGGGTGGGATATGGGGGCAGGGTAGGGGAGCGGAGTGAGCCCACAGGGCGAATGGAGGAAAGGGAAAGGCACAGCCTGCAGAACCAATCAGTGAACCAGTAGCTCCCTTTCACTTTGAGCTACTGGGATAGCAGGTGAGTTCCAGCTAGGTGAGTGGCAGCAATCAGGAGCTTATAAGAGGGATAAAACAGTCATTAATGGAGGCTTGAGTAAAATGCAGGAAACCAAGGACTAGCTTTACAAAGCTCAAAAACTGTTTGTGTGAAATATGGGGAAATAAGTGGAATAATGTGAGCCTATACCACCACCTAGTGGCATTTTCAAGGAAAAGCAGTTGCTTGGTAAGTAGATGGGAAGGAGCAGGGTTTAAAAAGTATGGCAGGAAGGGCCAGCTGGTATGCATGCCGTGGGAAAATGCTATCATATAGTTTAGCTGTAACAAGTCCGTTCCAGTTACACAACAATTAAAAATCACCTACACACTAATGGAAGCAGCTTTACACTAGTTTGTATTTATAGTGTCCATCCAGGCGATTCCTCCTAAAGGGACAGTGATCGCTGAAATGGCAAATGCGGTCTCCACGAGGTTGGGGGGATGAACACAAGAGTGATGGGGTTTAGTAGGCTGTAATAGAAACACAGAGAAACAGGTTTAGTTAGAGGATAATAGGACAGCAGAGGGTAGAACAGAGAGCAGTGTCACAGAGGTATACTACAAAGAAGTGTAGAAAGAACGGACTATAATGAGTCCGAGGGAGAGCAATAACATAAGAGTTCAGAAGGTGTAAGAAGATAGTGTAAGAACCAGAAAAATATATCACTCAACAGGGTTCAGAGGTATACTGTATTTACAGGGTTAAGAAGATAGGCAGAAGGGCAGAGAAGAGGAATGGGAAACAGTGTAGAAGGAGAGCAAGCAAGGAAACAAGAGGAGATAACAGCTATAAATGGTACAATACAAGCGAGCACAATGTAAACGTAAAGAGCAATTACATAACATCAGCACACTACTATTAGCAGTTGGAATCTCTTTAGAGAGGGCAGCAATATAACAGCAAATACAGTGATGTGATTCAGAGAACCCAGTTGCCGTATTTAGGCAGTTTAGTAGCCGGCTATAACATCTAAGAAACCAAACAGTTGTAGGCAAGCACAAGGCAACGCTGTTTCAAACTGGCACAGGTGGCTGCAGATCAAGCTCATCCCAAGCAACAGCTGCCATTACGTATTATACAAATGCTATAAACTGAGCCTAACATCCTATGTAAGCAGGTTGTATATGATGGTTGCCTAAGCAGCAGTTAGACAAAGTGCAGGACGCTAAACAGTAAGCCTGCAGTTCTAAAAACGCCGGCCATTTATAACAGTAAATTATGTAGCTGTTAAACAGTATAATAGTAAATTAAGCAGCAGTTAAATAATATACACACAGAAGAAATGTGACGCTAATGATCCTATGAACAATAGTACATTAAGCAGCAGTATGATGTTATACACCAATTAATAAAGAACCCCATGTTCCATGTGAATGTAGGCTGTTGATTCAGTAAGTTAAGCAGCCATTAAATAGCACAAAAGCAGTACATTAAGCCTACGAATCTATGCACGCAGACCGTATCAAACAGTGAGTTCAGCAGAGTTAAATAACAGCAGAAGCACTTACCGGCAAGCACACAAGCGACCTAACTATGGGGTTATGGTCTGCAATAAAGATGGCTCCATGTGTAGCACCACCTATACATAGATTCTAAGGAACAGGATGTGATAAAATGGAGGAGGGGACAGGGGGGACTGCATGGAGGTGAGGAGTCACACCAGGTATGCTATGGAACCAAGAAGGGGAAAGGCACAGCCTACAGAAGCAATCAGTGACACAGTAGGTCACTTTCACTCTGAGCTACTGGGATAGCAGGTGAGTTCCAGCTGGGTGAGTGGCAGCATTCAGGAGCTTATAAGAGGGATAAAACAGTCATTAATGGAGGCTTGAGTAAAATGCAGGAAACCAAGGACTAGCTTTACAAAGCTCGAAAGTTGTTTGGGTGAAATATGGGGAAATATGTGGGATAATATGAGCCTATACCACCACTTAGTGGCATTTCCAAGGAAAAGCAGTCGCTTGGTGGGAAGGAGCAGGATTTAAAAAGTATGGCGGGAAGGGCCAGCTAGTGTGCATGCTGCAGGAAAATGCTATCATACAGTTTAGCTCTAACAAGTCCATTCCAGTTACACAACAATAAAAATCACCTACACATTAATGTAAGCAGCTGTACACTAGTTTGTAGTTATGGTGTCCATCCAGGTGATTCTTCCTTAAGAGACAGTGATCGCTGAAATGGCAAATGCG
Organism: Protopterus annectens; assembly: GCF_019279795.1. Taxonomy (NCBI): domain Eukaryota; kingdom Metazoa; phylum Chordata; order Ceratodontiformes; family Protopteridae; genus Protopterus; species Protopterus annectens. Next base: position 780,380,266 of record NC_056749.1, on the reverse strand, counting down.
GTCTCCACGAGGTTGGGGGGAGCAACCGAGATCGGTTTACTGTGCCTCTGTAGATTAGGTCACAAAAGATAGCCCTTTTAAGGTTAGTTTACTGTGCCCCTGTCTAGCAGGGACACAGAAGAGATCCCAGGGGTGAACTTACGATCTCCCATCCACTCGTCAAGATTTCTCTTGAAGAGGGTCAGTGAGGGGCTCTGCCTAACATGGACTGGGATTCTGTTCCAGAGTGAGGGGAGCCTCTGGGATATGAATCTGTCCCTCCAGCATGTCCTATTTATTTCTGTGCTGAGGTTTAAGTCCCTGGAGCATGTAATTCTAAGGGATTTGGATTTCCTGAGGTGGAGCATGTCCATTAATTCTGGGTTGGAAATGGCTTTATACGTCAGGCACAGATCACCTCTGAGTAGGCGGTAAGCAACTGAGTAGAGCTGGAGTTTCTTTAGCCGAACTGCATAGGGCATCTGTTTGAGTCCCTTGATCCTCTTGGTGAGGTACTTTTGGGGCATCTCCAGTTGCTGCAGGTGTCGGGTAAGGTACATCCCAAATGGGGCATTGTATTCAATTATGGGCCTGATGAGTGATGAGTAGAGGGGCACAATGACCTATCTTGTTCTAGATGTGAACCCTTTCGTGATAAGGTCGGCTATATAGAAGGTCTTTCTAGCCACTCTGGCAATGTGATTGTCAAAAGAGAGGTTTCTATCTACTTGGGTCCCCAAATCCCTAATTACTTCTTCCGTACTTAATGGATTACCACCTATGTGGTAATTTGTGGGCACTTTGTTTTTCCCGAATGGGATGACTATGCACTTTTTGGCATTTAGCTTAAGGCCATGGCTCTGACACCAGTTATCCGTCTCTGTGAGACCCTTTTGGAGGATGCTTGTGTCAGCCGGAGAGTCAATTATGGCACCCAGCTTGCAGTCATCTGCGAACTTGGTCAGCCATAGTCCTCCTGTATTAGCCTGTACCTCAGAGAAGTATATACCGAACAAGAGAGGTCCCAGGACTGAGCCTTGTGGGATGCCGCTTGTAACTGGTTTGGAGTCTGACATGGCACCTGCAATAATGACCATGTGGGTTCTATCCCTGAGCCAGTTTGCAACCCATCTAGTGACATAGGGGTTGATATTTAAGCTGGTGAGCTTATTTATGATGCACGAGTGGAGTATTTTGTCAAAGGCTTTTGCGAGGTCCAGGTAAGCCGTGGTGACTACCTTCCTTTCATCTATGGCCTTGGTAACAGTTTCAAAGAAGTCGACCAGGTTAAAGAGGCAAGATCTGCCCTTAACAAAGCCGAATTGGGTGGGATCCAGTGTCTGGAGTTTACCAATGTCCTTGTTTATGAGTTCCATGATGATACACTCCATAGCTTTGCAGACCAGACTAGTCAGGCTTATAGGGCGATAGTTTCCTGGGTCCATTGTGGCACCACCTTTGTGGAGCAGGACCACTGTTGCTGTACGCCATTCCTTGGGTACATATCCTGTAGCAAGGCTGAGATTGAACAGTGACTTTATGTGAGGTTTAGTTCTTCTTGGAGCTCATGTAAGATGCAGCCCGGGACACCGTCTGGTCCCATTGATGCTGTGTTTTTCACTTTGGAGAGGGCAGCTCTCACCTGTGCATTTGTAATGTCAGGGAGGCTACATTCTGTTGGGATAGACATTTGGTCTTTTGGGGGGAAGGGGGGGGAGTTTGCACTGAACCTGTCTGCCAGGATGTTGGCAATGTCTGTGGGATCAGTGTATTTTTTGTCATTTTGTACTAACTCAAAGCATATCTGGGAAATGAAAGGTTAATATTGGCAGTCTAAGATAGTGGGCTCCGTACATGCTGGTTTACAAAGTCCATTGAACATGTGGGAGAAACAGACATATGTAGGTTTTGTAAAACCGAATTGGAAACAGTCACACACCTTGTTGCTGGTTGCGATGCACTAATGGCAGAGGACTGTATACTGAAAGGCATAATAATGTGGTGAGACTGTTACACTGGAGATTGTGCAAACATTATGGTATCAAAGTGGCTGAAAAACACTGCAAAACATGATCCACAAAGAATCATAGAAAATTATGAAGTTAATATCACATGGGATCACCCAATACCAACAGTTCAAAAGATAGTTGCTAGAAAACCGGATATAGTGGTCCAATAAAAGAAGACAAAAGTAGCATTGATCACTGAAATCACCACACCTAGTGACTACAGTGTCTTGCGTACAGAGAGACACAAAGTCATAAAATTTCTTGATCTGCAGGCAGAAATGAGAACTATGTAGAAGAAAGATACCCAGACAGTTTCAATAGTAGTAGGAGCAACTGGTCTTATAAAAAATAATTTACAATTGTATTTAGATATGTTACCAATTCATGTAGCACCGTACAAATTGCAGAAGCAGTCATTACTGGGCACATTGCAGGTGCTGTGAAGAGCACTTTTGGCTAACATCAGAGTGAAACAATACTAATTTCATGAACTTTAATCGTAATTTGACTAGGAACGGGGTCCATTCCCATCATGGTATTAGAAACCCAAAAGACTTGGAGAAATTAAAAATAGCAAATGACTGCAAAACTTGTGATAAAGACTGCAGTGGTGGCAAAGCCATCCTATCATTGTACAGTGCATTGAGAAATTTACCACAATCAGTTATTACAGGCATAATGAATAAGCCAGATTACACAAACCGAACATGTATAGCCCAGGAATGTAAGCCCGATTACACAAACCAAACATGTATAGCCCAGGAATACCACAATGCTGAAAAGAATGCAGGAAGTAGGATAAATGATTTTCAATTCGTTGTATGTTTAGACATGAACAGATAAGAGAAACAGGATTATGATGTGGACTAACAACAGAAAGGGGAAACTGAAATGGAAGTATAGCAAACGGAATGGTTTGGTGGCTAGCATTCAGAAAGAAGATAATCCAGTATGGAGTTAAATAAGTAATAGTTTATAGAGAGGGTGGTAATGGTTTGGACTAAATTGTTAGAAGTGACAGTATAGATTAATGGAAGAATTCAAAAATGCCTGGCAAAAATAGAAATGTTGATGCAGCTAAAGAAGCTCTTTGTTTTTTTGGTACAGAATATCTTCCTGGTACCTTACCTTCTCTGTTGTTTCTCAGCTGTATAGAACCATTTGGTTACACCTCATGCATTAGTTTGTAGTTGTAGTAGATATTTTCCTCTCCCTGCATTCTCAAATTGACCCTACTTTGTAAAAAATGTTAAGTAGCAAAAAACCTGATATAAGGTTGCCAGATTATAAAACCTTGTCCCAGTAAGCCATTACCTAAGTTACACTTATATTGAAACTTCAGTACGCCTTCTAGCTATAATGCTATGTTGCTCACAAAAAAAAAAGTTTGCACCAAACAAGCTAATCTTAGTCATAAATTTGTCAAAGAATTTAATTTTTATCTTTCCTTTGCTGACTGGGTAAGTGAACTGGCCATGGACTCTTCAGCCACTGCATGGGAGTAGACTGCACTGCTGCTAATTACTGACATCCAGTAAGGCTGTGCTAATAATTGAAAGTGCAACACGGTAGTTTGTCAGTACTGCTTACAAACTGCTACATCTCACCTTGTGCTATCCCCTTGCCAATGAGTTTCACCCCTCTGATTAACTACCATCTTAGATCTCAGCTATCAAACTTATACACCCATCTGGCCACTATTCTGAGACAGTGTTCTGTAGCCTCATGTCTGATACTTTAACATTCTGAGACAGTGTTCTGTAGCCTCATGTCTGATACTTTAAAATTCTGAGATGGTGTTCTGTAGCCTCGCGTGCGATACTTGGACATTTTGAGACAGGATTCTGTAGCCTCACTTGTGAAACTTGGACATTCTGAGACAGCATTCTGCAACCTGACTTCTGCTGCTTGAAATACTATACCAGTGTGGTAGATGTTGAAATTTGCAAGACAGGGTGAGTTTCGTGAGATAAATCACTTTTGTGCATGTGCTGGAGAAACATCACCACTCCAGACATTAGATATTCGCTCTTAAAAAGAGGGGGCACAAGAATGTGCTCCCCTTGATCTCCTGCACACACCACTGCAAAGCATGATATAAGAAATGTCCAGTCAGCTTTTGTCCTTTGGTCAGTTTTATAGTCCCATCTAATGCCATTCACCTGATGCAAGTATTTTCATAATACAGGCTGTGAAGATTCTGCATTATCATTTTTAATATCTCAGCCACCACTTCCCTGTTTCATTTCAGTACTATCTTTTTTACCTACAAATTCCAAAATTCCAAATACCTAGTGATTTTATGTATATTGGTATATGTTGTGCTTATCTGTAGAGATTTTGCCCATCTTTTAACTGCATGGAATTCATTTACAGGCCTTCTTTGTTTTAAGCCTTTGTTTCAGTAACATCTGAACCAGTCCTGATTATGTACACGTTCCTTGTCTGGCTGAGACTTCCCTCATCTTCTGCTCTGATTCTTCTCCCCATGTGTCCTTCAGGTTTTCTTCCTAAAGTGAAATACCTCTGCCATTCTGCACATTAACTCTTCAGTCTAACTATGCACTCATCTACCACATCTAATTATACTATCATATTTCACCTACTTGGGTGGCAGCTGTAGTGCAGCAGTTAGTGTTGTCACCTCACAGCAAGAGGTTCTCTGGTTTGATTCTCAGCTAGAGTGCCTTCTGTCCGGAGTCTGCATGTCCTTTCTGTGGTCATGTGGTTTTCCTCCGGGTGCTCCAGTTTCCTCTCACATTCCAAACACATGCAGTAGGTGGATTGGACACTCTAAATTGGCCATAGGTGAGAGTGTGTGTGCATGAGTGAGTAGTGCAAATGAATTTCTGCCCTAGCGGTGTAGACCTTGGCTCAAGACGATTGTCACTGTGGAAGTGACACCCCAACCCCATGTGCAAAATGGGAAAAAGGGTTGAGGATGGATGAATGGATAGATGGATGGATGGATTTCACCTACTTCACCATCACTAACTAGCCCTTGTCTGCCCTATATCTAGATGTCATCCTCTAAAATGACTACAACTTCTCTGTAAAATCTTATCTTTCTACACCCACTGGCCCTTTTTTCCTATATGTCTCTCATCAAACCCCATATTTCACTTCATACATATTTGACAATCTTCTCAAACCTCTGTTCTGTTATGACAGATAGCCCTTCTGTCTGATTGTCATGCACAGATTTGTATCTTATACAATAAGAAAATAATTATTATAAGATTATTATTATTATTATTATTACTATAAGAAAATTATTATAAGATAATAATACAAAGAAATTGGCTCGAGGCTCAAAATGGCCTGCAATAGCACCTGCTCTAGCACTTGCCTATCAACCTACACTGTAAAGTGAGATGCCCACTTTGCTGAATGGCTGTCAAAGATTTTTTTGTTTACTGATGTACTTGTAGCAGTGTAAGTGCTATAAGTGCACTTTTGCTCACTACAGGTTTTACTGTTTTTAAATTTGCTTCTTGTTTATTATATGTAGTGAAACTATAAATGCAAATGTCATTTACTGGAGCTTTTCTTCTTGGGTCTTCTCTGAAAATGTGTCTTGCCCAGTCTGACTTCCTGGTAAAAAAGGTAAATAAAAATACAACAAATAAATAAATAAATGAGTAATAAAATTCAAGTTAATACCATGGTCAGGTTAGTACAGGTATGACAGGTCTTGCCTACTTAAACTGCTCATCTACTACAAAAAAGTTACCGAAAGAATGGCCAATGGTAAAACATTGTACCCCACATATCTACCCCATGCAATGAGATTCAAAATCATACAACACTTGGGTATTGTAGATGAACTCTCCCAGCTAAATCTCAATCCCTATGTTATTCATTGGATTGAAAAATGGCTCACAAATTGAACACAGAAAGTTAGGGTGGGTGGCTGTATGTCCTCCAAAAGACCTACCACTAGCTGTATATCCCAAGATTCAGTTTTTCAGCCACTCTTTTTTTGGTATTTGCTTCTCAGAGGTTAAAACTAATGCTAAAGGTTTATGGTTGACTAAGTTTGCCGATGACTGCAAATGTGGTGTTGTTATAAATTCCACAGAAGATACCAAGATCCTGCAAGAAGGCTTGTCCTAAACAAATAGCTGGTGTCAAAACAATGGATTAAAACAAAATGTCAAGAAGAATATAATTGTATACTTTTAGTCTTATGCTGCCACATTGACAATGCACCCCTGAGAACAGATCCTGTAGTCAGCGATCTAGGAACCTATGTCAACTATAAAGTGTCCTTGGATCATCATGTATCCACTGTTGTAGGCAAGTCCTTTTTCATTGCATAGATTATATCTAAAGGTATTATATCCAGGTCAAGGTAGGGGGATGTAATCATTCCACTGTACTCAGTACTCATTAGGTCTAATCAGTGAGTATAATGCCCTTTCGATATATATGGATGTACCAAACACTGATCATCACTGGAATGAACACAGTGCTTTCTTACATAAAAATCAAGGGCCTAAATCATAACAACTATACAGACTATCTCAAAGCCTTTCTCCTTCCTTCATATCATACTTGCTACTGAGATGCAACCTCTGCCTTGTGTACAGACCTTCGCTACATCCTATTCTGTCAGACATATTACACATATGTAAATCCAATGGTATTATAAACTGCTTTAGAGATTTCAACCTGTTTTGCAAAATAAACAGAATAGGTTAGAGGTATAGGTATACATCATACACAACATGTTGGAGGTATAGGTATGTATCATACAGAACATGTTAGAGGTATAGGTATGTATCATACAGAACATGTTTGAGGTACAGGTATGTATCACAGAGAACATGTTGGAGGTATAGATATGCATCATAAAGAACATGTTGGAGGTATAGGTATGTATCATACAGAACATGTTTGAGGTATAGGTATGTATCATAGAGAACATGTTGGAGGTATAGGTATGTATCATACAGAACATGTATGAGGTATAGGTATGTATCATACAGAACATGTTTGAGATATAGGTATGTATCATAGAGACCATGTTGGAGGTATAGGTATGTATCATACAGAACATGTTTGAGGTATAGGTATGTATCATAGAGACCATGTTGGAGGTATAGGTATGTATCATACAGAACATGTTTGAGGTATAGGTATGTATCATAGAGAACATGTTGGAGGTATAGGTATGTATCATAGAGACCATGTTGGAGGTATAGGTATGTATCATAGAGAACATATTTGAGGTATAGGTATGTAGCATACAGAACATGGAGGTATAGGTATGCATCATACAGAACATGTACGTATGTAGGTATGCATCATACAGAACATCTCAATGCACGTAGTATTTGTAATAAAATTAGTCAACTCCATGCCCTACTAGAAACCCATCAATTTGATATTTTATGCCTAACTGAAACTTGGCTGAAGCCTTCAATTAAAGACATTGAAATTACCCCACCTGGTTATAACATTATTAGACTCGATCGCACTGCCAAAAAGGGAGGAGGGGTAGCAATTCTGTATAAAACAAAACTTCAAATTATTATTTTGGACCTGACTCTTACCCAAGACAATAATGCTGAAGTAATTAGCTCTAAATTTCTAGTCAATACAACTAAATCCATAAACCTCATTTGTGCATATCTCCCTCCTGGAAATAATATCAACACCCTTGAACATATCCTTAACCAACTCTCTGCCAAACTCCCTCAAGAAACACTAGTCTTAGGAGACTTTAACATAGATTGGCATTCCTGTAACAGTACTAACCCCATTTCCCATATCAACCTTTATGGCTTTAAACAACTCATTAATAGTCCCACCAGAACCAGTAAAATAAACAATATGGAAACCACCTTAGACTGGATTCTTACTAATACTCCCTTGCAAACCTACCAATCAGGCACCCTTCCTGATGACCTTAGTGATCACTCTCTAGCCTATATCATTAGATACAAAACTAACCTAACCTTACCTACCACTTTCAAAACCCTATGTACTAAAAAACATTTTAACCCTGCTCAGCTTCAAGCTGAACTTTCACAATGTAATTGGGCATCACTAAAACATCTCCCACTGAATGAAGCAGTGGAATACTTCAATTCATCATTCCTATCTATCCTAGATCACCATGCCCCAAGTCGTACCATCAGAACTAAAACTAAATCAGCGCCCTGGCTAACCAAGAATACTAAGCAAAAAATCATTCTCAGAAATAAATCTTGGGATAAATGGTGATCTACTAAAAACCAAACTGACCACCAAAACTTTAGGGAGCTTAGAAACAGTACAAAAAAAGCCATTCTGACAGATAAAAAGAACTATTGCTTTCAATTACAGAAAACCACCAAAAAGGAACCTAAATAATTTTGGAACAGTATTAATAATCTTCTAACCCCAGGCCAGGCTATCACACCCAACCCTCATGATTCTGACCCTGACAATCCCACACAAATAGCCAATGACTTCAATTCTTTCTTCACCAATGCCATACAAACTCTTGCAAACCACCTATCTCCTGACACTTCTAAACTTCTCTCACCCACTTTAAAAACCACTCTTCCTCCACTTCACCTACAACCTGTATCTACCTCCTATATTCAGTCTCTAATCCAAAAACATAAACCTACCTCCCCATCTGCAGACAAGCTTCCTGCAGAATTCCTGCAAATAGGAGCAAAAGCCACTGCTTACCCAATTTATATCTTAATAAATAGATCTATAAAGGAAGGTATTTTTCCTTCTATCTGGAAGATATCCCACATCATTCCCTTACACAAAGGAGGCAAGTCTAATGAATTCTCTAACTTTCGTCCCATAGCACTCCTATCTCCCTTAGCCAAAATTATGGAAAATGTATCCATAAACAACTACTTAACCAACTCCTCCATAATAAACTACTTGCTAATACTCAACATGGATTTAGACCTTCCCACAATACTACCACGGCATTACTCTCCTTTACCAACACCATCAACTATAACCGTAACAATAATAAACTTACTTCTTCTCTATTCATAGACCTATCAAAAGCCTTTGACATGGTTAATCATAAACTCCTTCTGCACATACTAAAATCTCTTGCACTACATTCCTCTTCCTTAACTTGGTTTACTTCTTATCTTGAAAAACGTCAGCAGGCAGTACTCTGGAAAAGTTCACTATCTTCTCTCCTTCCTAACTCTTTAGGTGTACCTCAAGGGTCTATCCTAGGCCCACTTCTATTTTCTATCTTTATTAATGACCTCCAATCAGCTATCCCTAGCACTACCTGCATACAATATGCAGATGATTCCACTATAATTTGCACTGCTTCCTCTCAAACTGAACTTCAGTCTCTTACTCAAAAAGCCTTTTCCACTGTTGAACAGTGGTTCTCTGACCGCTGTCTACTCCTTAACCCTAAGAAAACCAAATTATTACTATTCTCACCTACCCGTAAATCTACTTCTCTAAACTTCTCTATTACTTCCACTGATAACACTCAAATTTCTCCTGATTCTTCAACAAAACTGCTAGGTGTTACTATTGACAATAATATTAACTATGATTGTCACATCAACAACACAATAAAAGTAGTTAATAAAAAGATTGGATCCCTGTACAGAATCAAACCCTTCCTTACACCTGAAGCCCAGACCACCTTAGCCCAATCTCACCTTATCTTTACCCTTCTATATGCTTCCCCTATTTTCACTAATCTCTCTAAAAGTAACCTTAAGAAACTTGCTACATCTTACCATAATATTGCTCGATTTGCCAAAGGATCCCAGTTTAGAACTCACCACTGTCTAAACTTAAAGCAACTAGGCTGGCTTGAACTTCCAAACAAGCTCAGTTATCAACAGCTCTTAATAGCTCACAAAATTCTATATCAACCATCTAAAACACCTATACTCAGTAATCTCTTGACTCCCTACAACAACCTGAAACAACTACGTTCTTCAGACAAACTACTAGTTAATAGTACCAAACCTATTAATTCTGCAGGTAATTGCCTTTTTTCCAACTCAGTTGGCAAAATATGGAACAACCTCCCATCAAATATCTCCTCTTTGGCCACTCTTCCACTCTTTAAAAATCAGCTGGAAATCCATCTTAATAAATACTGGCTTTGCTCCTGTATCAACCCTGACTAACCTTCCTTCTTCCTTTCCTCTTCCACAATACTTCCTTCTCTGCTACGGTGTCCTGACTGACTTCCTCTGACATCATATCTTTGTAGATATAACTGATCTCATATATATTGTATAAAAAAAAAAAAAAAAAAATTTTTATGCTACCTTATTTTCAAGACCATTTATGATTCTCTCTATGTTTTGATACTATCAAATTTCCATACTGAAAGCATTTAATCATTTCCTTGAATTTTTTCTTGTTATGGATATTTTTTTACTCCTAGATGTATATTACTTATACCAAAATCTTCTTATCCTTTATGCTTAATGCTTTTGTTTGTTGTGTATTTGTATTCACTAATCTTGTTTTAACCAATGGAGCTTTTCTCCCCGGGCCTCCACTGAAAATGGACATATATCCAGCTGGACTAGCCCGGTCAACAAATGTAAAATAAAATAAAATAAATAAATAAATAAATGTTTGAGGCATAGGTATGTATCATACAGAACATGAAGGTATAGGTATGCATCATACAGAGCATGTTGGAGGTGTAGGTATGCATCATAGAGAACATGTTGGAGGTATAGGTATGTACCATACAGAACATGTTGCAGGTATAGTTATTTATCCTAGAGAACATGTTGTAGGTATAGGTATGTATCATACAGACCATGTTGGAGGTATAGGTATGTACCATAGAGAACATGTAGGTATAGGTATGTATCCCAGATAACAGGTTGGAGGTATAGGTATGTATCATAGAGAACATGTTGGAGGTATAGGCATGTATCATAGAGAACATGTTGGAGGTACAGATATGTATCACAGAGAAGATGTTGTAGGTATAGGTATGAGTCATAGAGGACATCTTAAAGGTATAGGTATGTATCATAGAGAACATGGAGGTATAGATATGTATCATAGAGAACATGTTGGAGGTATAGGTATGTATAAAAGAGAACATGCTGTAGGTATCGGTATGTATCATACAGAACATGTTGGAGGTGTAGGTATGTATCACAGAGAACATGTTGGAGGTACAGATATGTATCACAGAGAACATGTAGGTATAGGTATGCATCATACAGAACATGTTGGATGTATAGGTATGTATCATAAAGAACATGTCTGAGGTATAGGTATGTATCATAGAGAACATGTAGGTATAGGTATGTCTCACAGAGAACATGTTGGAGGTATAGGTATGTATCCCAGGGAACAAGTTGTAGGTATAGGTATGTATCACAGAGAACATGTTGGAGGCATTGGTATGTATCACAGAGAACTTGTTGGAGGTATATGTATGTATCCCAGAGAACATGTTGGAGGTATAGGTATGTATCATAGAGAAAATGTTGGTGGTATAGGTATGTATCATAGAGAACATGGAGGTATAGGTATGCATCATAGAGAACATGTTGGAGGTATAGGTATGTACCATAGAGAACATGTAGGTATAGGTATGTACCCAGATAACAGGTTGGAGGTATAGGTATGTATCATAGAGAACATGTTGGAGGTATAGGTATGTATCATAGAGAACATGTTGGAGGTACAGATATGTATCACAGAGAAGATGTTGTAGGTATAGGTATGAGTCATAGAGGGCATCTTAAATGTATAGGTATGTATCATAGAGAACATGGAGGTATAGATATGTATCATAGAGAACATTTGGAGGTATAGGTATGTATCACAGAGAACATGTTGGAGGTATAGGTATTTGTCATACAGAACATGTTGCAGGTATAGGTATGCATCATAAAGAACATGTAGGAGGTATAGGTATGTATCATACAGAACATGTTGGAGGTATAGGTATGTATCATAGAGGACATGTTGGAGGTATAGGTATTTGTCATACAGAACATGTTGCAGGTATAGGTATGCATCATAGAGAACATGTAGGAGGTATAGGTATGTATCATACAGAACATTTTGGAGGTATAGGTATGTATCATAGAGGACATGTTGGAGGCATATGTATGTATCATAGAGAACATGTTGAGGTACAGGTATGTATGATAGAGAACATGTTGGAGGTACAGATATGTATCACAAGAACATGTTGGAGGTAAAGGTATGTATCATACAGAACATGTTGGAGGCATAGGTATGTATCATAAAGAACACGGAGGTATAGGTATGCATCATAAAGAACATGTTGGAGGTATATGTATGTATCATAGGGAAAATGTTGGAGGTATAGGTATGTATCATAGAGAACATGGTGGAGGTATAGGTATGTATATCATACAGAACATGTTGGAGGTATAGAGAACATGGTGGAGGTATAGGTATGTATATCATACAGAACATGTTGGAGCTATAGCTATGTATCATACAGAACATGTTTGAGGTATAGGTATGTATCATAGAGAACATGTTGGAGGTATAGGTATGTATCACAGAGAACATGTTTGAGGTATAGATATGCATCATAAAGAACATGTTGGAGGTATAGGTATGTATCATAGAGAACATGTTGGAGGTATAGGTATGTATCACAGAGAACATGTTTGAGGTATAGATATGCATCATAAAGAACATGTTGGAGGTATAGGCATGTATCACAGAGAACATGTTGGAGGTATAGGTATGGATCATACAGAACATGCTGGAGGTATAGGTATGTATCCCAGAGAACATATTGGAGGTACCGATGTGTATCAGAGAGAACATGTTTAGGTATAGGTATGCATCATAGAGAACATGGAGGTATAGGTATGTATCATAGAAAAAAATGTTGGAGGTATAGGTATGTATCATACAGAGCATGTTGCAGGTATAGGTATGTATCATAGAGAACATGTTGGAGGTATAGGTATATATCATAGAGAACATGTTGGAGGTATAGGTATGTATCATACAGAATATGTTAAAGGTATAGGTATGTATCCCAGACAACATGTTGGAGGTATAGGTATGCATCATAGAGAAGATGTTGGAGGTATAGGTATGCATAATTGAGAACATGTTGGAGGTACAGATATGTATCACAGAGAACATGTTGAAGGTATAGGTATGTATCGTACAGAATATGTTGGAGCTATAGGTATGTATCATACAGAACAGGTTGGAGGTATAGGTATGTATCATAGAGAACATGTTGGAAGTATAGGAATGCATCATAGAGAACATGTTGGAGGTATAGGCATGTATCACAGAGAACATGTTTGAGGTATAGGTATGTATCATAGAGAACATGTTGAAGGTGTAGGTATGTAGCATAGAGAATATGTTGAAGGTATAGGTATATATCATACAGAACATGTTGGAGGTATAGGTATGTATCCCAGAGAACATGTTGGACATATAGGTATGTATTCCAGAGAACATGTTGGAGGTATAGCTATGTATCGCAGAGAACATGTTGGAGGTTTAGGTATGTATCCCAGAGAACATGTTGGAGGTGTAGGTATGTATCATAGAGAACATTTTGGAGGTATAGTTATGTATCCCAGAGAACATGTTGGAGGTATAGGTATGTATCATACAGAACATGTTGGAGGTATAGGAATGCACCTTAGAGAACATGTTGGAGGTACAGGTATACATCATAGAGAACATGGAGGTATAGGTACGTATCACAGAGGACATGTTAGTGGTACAGGTATGCGTCATAGAGAACATGTTGGAGGTACAGGTATGCATCATACAGAACATGTTGGAGATATAGGTATGTATCATAAAGAACTTGTTGGCGGTATAGGTATGTATCATACAGAACATGTTGGATGTATAGGTATGTATCCAAGAGAACATGTTGGAGGTACAGATATGTATCACAGACAACATGTTGTAGGTATAGCTGTGCATCATACAGAACATGTTGGAGGTATAGGTATGCATCATAGAGAACATGTTGGAGGTATAGGTAAGTACAGAGAACATGTTGGAGGTATAGGTATATATCACAGATAATATGTTGGAGGTACAGGTATTTATCACAGAGAACATGTTTGAGGTATAGGTATGTATCATAGAGGACATTCTGTAGGTATAGGTATGTATCATAGAGAACATGGTGGTATAGGTATGTATCACAGAGAACATGTTGGAGGTACAGATATGTATCACAGAGAACATGTTGTAGGTATAGATATGCATCATACAGAACATGTTGGAGTTATAGGTATGCATCATAGAGAATATGTTGAAGGTATAGGTATGTATCATAGAGAAAATGTTGGAGGTATAGGCATGCATCATAGAGAACATGTTTGAGGTATAGGTATGTATCATACAGAACATGTTGGAGGTCTAGGCATGTATCCCAGAGAACATGTTGGACGTATAGGTACATATCCCAGAGATCATGTTGGAGGTATAGCTATGTATCCCAGAGAACATGTTGGAGGTATATTTATGTATCCCAGAGAACATGTTGGAGGTGTAGTTATGTATCATAGAGAACATGTTGGAGGTATAGGTATGTATCCCAGAGAACATGTTGGAGGTATAGGTATGTATCATACAGAACATTTTGAGGTATAGGTATGTATCATATAGAACATGTTGGTGGTACATGTATGCATCATAGAGATCATGTTGCAGGTATAAGTATGTATCATACAGATCATGGAGGTATAGTTAGGTATCATAGAGAACATGTTGGAGGTATATGTATGTATCATAAAGAACATGTTGGAGGTATAGGTTTGTATCATAAAGAACATATTTGAGGTATAGGTATGTATCATAGAGAACATGTTGGAGGTATAGGTATGTATCACAGAAAACATATTGGATTTACAGGTATGTATCACAGAGAACATGTTTGAGATATAGGTATGTATCATACAGAACATGTTGGAGGTATAGGTATGTATCATAGAAAATATGCTGTAGGTATAGGTATCTATCATAAAGAACATGTTGGTGGCATAGTTATGTATTACAGAGAACATGCTGTAGGTATAGGTATGTATCATACAGAAGATGTTGGAGGTGTAGGTATGTATCACAGAGAACATGTTGGAGGTACAGATATGTATCACAGAGAACATGTAGGTATAGGTATGCATCATACAGAGCATGTTGGATGTATAGGTATGTATCATAAAGAACATGTTCGAGGTATATGTATGTATCATAGAGAACATGTCTGAGGTGTAGGTATGTATCATAGAGAACATGTAGGTATAGGTATGTCTCACAGAGAACATGTTGGAGGTATAGGTATGTATCCCAGGGAACAAGTTGTAGGTATAGGTATGTATCACAGAGAACATGTTGGAGGTATAGGTATATATTATAAAGAACATGTTGGAGGTATAGGTATGTATCACAGAAAACATGTTGGAGGTATAGGCATGTATCCCAGAGAACATGTTGGAGGTACAGGTATGTATCACAGAGAACATGTTTGAGGTATAGGTATGTATCATAGAGAACAAGTTGTAGGTATAGGTATGTATCCCAGAGAACATGTTGGAGGTACAGGTATGTATCACAGAAAACATGTTGGAGGTACAGGTATGTATCACAGAGAACATGTTTGAGGTATAGGTATGTATCATACAGAACATGTTGGAGGTATAGGTATGTATCATAGAAAACATGCTGTAGGTATAGGTAACTATCATAAAGAACATGTTGGTGGTATAGTTATGTATTACAGAGAACATGTTGTAGGTATTGGTATGAATCATACAGAGCATGTTGGAGATATAGGTATATATCATAAAGAACATGGAGGTATAGGTATGTATCATAGAGAACATGTTTGAGGTATAGGTATCCATCATAGGGAACATGTTGGAGGTATAGGTATGTATCATAGAGAACATGCTGTAGGTGTAGGTATGTATCATACAGAACATGTTAGAGGTGTAGGTATGTATCACAGAGAACATGTTGGAGGTACAGATATGTATCACAGAGAACATGTAGGTATAGATATGCATCATACAGAACATGTTGGATGTATAGGTATGTATCATAAAGAACATGTTCAAGGTATATGTATGTATCATAGAGAACATGTTTGAGGTATAGGTATCTATCATAGAGAACATGTAGTTATAGGTATGTCTCACAGAGAACATGTTGGAGGTATAGGTATGTATCCCAAGGAACAAGTTGTAGGTATAGGTATGTATCACAGAGAACATGTTGGAGGTATAGGTATGTATCACAGAAAACATGTTGGAGGTATAGGTATGTATCCCAGAGTACATGTTGGAGGTATAGGTATGTATCATAGAGAAAATGTTGGTGGTATAGGTATGTATCATAGAGAACATGGAGGTATAGGTATGTATCATAGAGAACATGCTGGAGGTATAGGTATGTATCACAGAGAACATGTTTGAGGTATAGGTATGTATCATACAGAACATGGAGGTATAGGTATGCATCATACAGAACATGGAAGTATATGTATGTATGGAAGTATATGTATGTATCATAGAGAACATGTTGAAGGTATAGGTATGTATCATAGAGAACATGGTGTAGGTATAGGTATGTCTCACAGAGGACATGTTGGAGGTATATGTATGTATCCCATGGAACAAGTTGTAGGTATAGGTATGTATCACAGGGAACATGTTGGACGTATAGGTATGTATCATAGAGAACATGTTGGAGGTATAGGTACATATCACAGAGAACACGTTGGAGGTATAGGTATGTATCCCAGAGAACATGTTGGAGGTATAGGTATGTATCACAGAGAACATGTCGGAGGTATAGGTATGTATCATATGGAACATGGAGGTGTAGGTATGCATCATAGAGAACATGCTGGAGGTATAGGTATGTATCATAGAGACCATGTTGGAGGTATAGGTATGTATCATAGAGAACATGTTGGAGGTATAGGTATGTATCAACGAGAACATGTTTGAGGTATAGGTACGTATCATAGAGAACATGTTGGAGGTATAGGTACGTATCATAGAGTACATGTTGGAGGTATAGGTATGTGTCAAAGAGAACATGTTTGCGGTATGTGTCATACAGAATTTTGCTTCTATGGAACAGTCTTTCATTCCATATAAAGCAAACTACTTTAACTATTCTATTCAAATTTAATTTGGATGAATGGATGTGTAATCGCAAATTCAGTTTTGGTTTAGCACTCCTGTCCATCAAGGATTCGGAAAGCATGTAAATGTCCAGTATACCCCTATTCAGCCCATCTCTGGGTTATTCATATGCAAAATTTAAGGGCTAGAAACTATCCTGGAAAGGCTAGTCTTCTTAATATCCTCACAGGTTAATAACCTAGTTGTTGTTGTGTCTTTCAGCTTTTCCAGGTTAGGGGTCATCACAGCAGAACTCCGGTCCGCTAATGATTGGCAGTAGATTTTCACATGCCGAGTTGTCGGCCCTGATGCACAACCTTCAACGAAGGTACGCCCATTCACGCATGTCTCCAGACAGATGACGCTCTAGCTGAGAATCGAACAGGACAATGTCTTACTGTCAGGTGACAGTGCTACCGCAGCACCACCACCGCGCCTAGTAAACAATCAATTAAAGACACACAACATTAGAAGGTTATATTTCCATAATAACAACATACTTAATTTAAGATGAGAGAAAAAATATCAAGGCTGAAGCATAACTTTGAAAACTGAAATAAATATCTAGTACTGAGTTAAATTAGAATAATGAAGGTTGTTCTTTGCCCCACTTTGGAGCAGTTTTGGAGTTAGTATATTTGTCATTGCAGGAATCCTGGGGACAGCACCCATATTCAAGGTGAACTGGTATGTATGTGTGTTCCTGCAGGGAAAAGGTAATTTCTTTGTTTATAAAGGTAAGAACAATAACAGAATGGTGGGAAAAGGAATGCAAGATAACAAATTCAAGATAACACAATAAAGGCATCATATTTTCAGGGTCTATATTACGTTGTCGAACCTTTAAATGTTTGAATGTCATATGGTCAACACCATATGACTGAACATTTAAAAGTCTGAATGATTCAACGGGATCTCCAAACAGTGTGGAATGGGAAAATTTCCCTTTTCTGCACTGTAGTGTGATCTCGGAGTTAGTATATTTAAAGAGTGGGGGGTGTGGGGTTGTAGCCATCCACATGGGGGGTGCAGGGGGGTTGCCCCCTGCTTAAAACTATTCAGGTATGTTTTTTCTTTGGTTTACTTTTTTTTTTACATTTTCGAACCTTTAAAAGTTTGATCATATGGTGTTGACCATATGACGTTCGAACTTTTAAAAGTTCTATTATGTGAAATAAATGCATAATTTCATACTTATATCCCCTGCTCTGCAGACGCAGTCAAATATAAACAGAGAACATGTTGGAGGTACAGGTATGTATCACAGAGAACATTTTCAGAATTTTGAGTTTTCAGTCAAATTAATGAAACCCATATATATATATATATATATATATATATATATATATATATATATATATATATATGGGTCTACCTGAGATGGTCGACAAGCCATTTGATCGACACTCATTTGGTCGACAGTTCATTTGGTCAACAAGCAGTTTTATGTGGGGGGCTTTGCCCCACATCCCAATGGGGGCTGTGCCCCACCCTAACTATATATATCAACCCCAGGGTCGCACAACATTGGGGAGGGGGGCAAATCTGCCTGTCGACCAAAAGAACTGTCGACCAAATGAGTGTCGATCAAATGGCTTGTCGACCATCTCAGGTAGACCCATACATATATATATATATATATATATATATATATATATATATATATATATATATATATATATATATATATATATATATATATATGTGTGTGTGTGTATACCTATTAATATTCTCATCAAAAAAATGCAGAGTAAAACTGATGACTTGGTTTTCGTTTAGAAAGCAATGCTCATCTGTCAAAACTAAATGAGTGAGTAAGTATTAAAGATGTCCTGGGAATAGAAATAAATCATTTTAAGGCATAGCAGACATACAGTGCTTCATGTTGATTAAGGACAACATGCACAGACAATCTGCCTATTATGTTGGGGGTCCTGCTTAACTGATAGCTAAATCTCTGCACCCTTTATTAGAACAGCCTTTTATTTTTTCCATATATTCTTCAATTCAGACAGTGTTTTGTTCCTATTACATATTGTAGGAATTGTTATATCTTTTCAGTTTGATGTATTTAAAAAGTATCTTATGTCTGGATTACTTAAAATGCATTTAGACAGTGCACTTATATCACGGGGCAGCAGTCTGTGTTTAGAGTTCTGTAGGCAGCTATAACTACTCTCATAGGTTCATAGGTTCATAGATAGGTACTAGGCTATTAGCCCTAGGGCCTATATAAGCCTAGCCAAAAAGGTACCCTGGGTGTCTCCACCCAAGAAAATTATTTTTCTGTGCCCCTGTCGAGCAGAGCCACAAAAGTGATCCCTGGGGTGAATTTCCTATTTCCCATCCAATCATCAAGATTTTTTTTGAAGAGTGCTAATGAGGAGCTCTATTTGACATAGATAGGTAGTCTGTT
The DNA here is from genome assembly GCF_019279795.1 of Protopterus annectens. Lineage (NCBI taxonomy): Eukaryota > Metazoa > Chordata > Ceratodontiformes > Protopteridae > Protopterus > Protopterus annectens. Next base: position 780,360,716 of record NC_056749.1, on the reverse strand, counting down.
CCAGAGTATGGGAAGTCTGTTGGACAGGAATCTATCCCTCCAGCATGTTCTGTTTATTGTGGCGGCAAGGTTTAGGTCCCTAGAGCGTGTAGCTCGGAGGGATTGGGATTTCTTTAAGTTGAGCATGTCCAACAGCTCTGGGTTTGACATAGCTTTGTATGTTAGGCAGAGATCGTCTCTGAGTAGACGATATGCGATGGAGTAAAGCTGGAGTTTTTTGAGACGGTCTGCATAGGGCATCTGTTTGAGGCCAGTAATCCTCTTTGTGAGGTATTTCTGTGGCCTTTTCAGTTGTTGTAGATGTCATGTGAGATACATACCAAAAGAGGCATTTTACTCTATAATGGGTCTAATAATGGGTCTAATGAGTGATGAGTAGAGGGGAACAATTACCTATTTTTTTTTGGATGAGAAACCTTTTGTGATGAGGTGAGCCATGTAGAAGGATTTCCTGACCACTGTGGTGATGTGATTATCAATGGAGAGACTACTGCCCACCTATGTCCCAAGGTCTCTTATCACACTTTTGGCATTAAGTAGACTACCACTTATGTGGTAGTTCATGGGTACAGAGTTTTTACCAAAGGGGATGACAATACACTTTTTGGCATTGAGCTTCAGGCCATGGCTTTGACACGAGGCATCTGTCTCAGTGAGGCCATTTTGTAGTATGTCCATATCATTAGGAGTTTCGATTATGGCTCCTAGTTTGCAGTCATCTGCTAACTTTGTTAGTCAAAGACCTTCTTTGTTAGCCTGTACTTCAGAGAAGTAGAGATCAAACAGGAGAGGACCCAGGACTGAACCCTGTGGTACTCCACTTGTCACTGGTCTGAAGTTGGATTTGGAGTCTGCTACTTTCACAGTATGGGCTCTGTCCATGAGCCAGTTGGCAACCCATCTTGTGACATAGGGATTTATACCTAGTTTAGTGAGCTTATCTATAATTCCAGAGTGGGGGATGGTGTTGAAAGCCTCGGCGAGATCTAGATAAGCTGTGTGAACCACCTTACCCTCATCTATGGCTTTGGTGACTGCTTCAAAGAAGTCAATCAGGTTTAGGAGACATGATCTGCCTTTTACAAATCTGAACTGGTTAGGATCCAGAGTTTGGAGATTACCAATGTCTTTGTTTATGAGTTCCATGATGATATTCCATGGCCTTGCAGACCAGGCTTGTCAGGCTAATGGGGCGGTAGTTCCTGGGGTCCGTCGTGGCTCCCCCTTTGTGGAGTGGGATAACCGTCATGGTGCGCCATTCAGTGGGCACAAAGCCTAAGGTGAGGCTATGATTGAACATGGTACTTAGGTAGGGTGCCAGTTCATTCTGCAGTTCATGTAGAACACAGCCTGGGCTATTGTCAGGTCCCATGGATACTGTGTTCTTGGCTTTGGAGACTGTGTTTTTACCTGTGCAGCCATGATTACAGGAACTTTGTATTCTTCTGATACAGAGATGGGCCCTCTGGGGGGTGAGAGGGGGGGTAATGTTAGCACTGAACCTATCTGCCAGGATGTTGGCAATATCAGTTGGTTCTGTATATTTAGTGCTATTGTGCTGTAACTCAGAGCAGATCTGAGTGTTGCCATTGAGATTCTTGACATAGCTATAGAATGCTTTGTGGTTGTCTTTAGAGTCAGTGGCAATTTTGTTTTCGTAACTAGCTTTGGAGGATTTTATGAGGGATCTCAGCTTCTTACTGAGGTTGACCAGGAAGTTCCTCCAGTCATGGGATTTTACTCTTTTTTGCAACAGTTTCTTTCTTCTGTTGTAGAGTTTGTTTATGGCAGAGGACCACCAGATTGGCTTCCTTTTTTTTGGAGGATAGCATATTGGTTCTATTAGGAATACCATGATCCATTCACTCATGTAAGTGCTTATAAAGTGCATCTGTGTAGGATTCAGCAGTCTACCTCTATTGTCCGTCTGCATGGGTGTCATGAAGTTTGCCACTTCTGTCTTAAGAAGTGTGAAGTTGGCTTTGGAGAAGTTTTTTACGGTGGTTTCCCTAATTGGGGGTGGGGGCAGGATGTGGTCGGATCTGACCAACGAGGAATTGACCTCTGGTGTGGAACACCAGTTGCCCATGTTGGTAATGACCATGTCTAGGGTATTGCTTCCCCTGGTGGGGGTGTGAATAAGTTGATCCAAGGCATTGGAATTTATGAATTCAAGAAAACGTTCAGCAAAAGTGTTGGTACATGACTAGTTTTCCCAGTTAGTGATGGGGTAGTTGAAATCGCCTATTATTAGGCCACTCAAAAAAAAAAATTAGTGTTAGCTTTCTCAATTTGCTTGATAAAGGATATGATTTGCTGCATATAAGGGATTGTTTCAATGCCTTATCCCTCTTTGAAGTGTGAGGCTGGTATGGCAATGAGGCATAGCCTCTAAGGACATGTCCACACTAGGGCTAGGGCAGTCCAGTATCTATTGCTATTATTCACACCCAGTCTAAGCCACTGCCACCCACAGGAGAAGGGTTCTATATAAAACACTGTGGTCCTTCCCCTCAAGGTCTTTCTTTTTTCTCTCTTAGTCATATGTTTGCTAATTGGTTCCTAGTTGCCTGGAACATAGGACTTCATTCTTATTTGTTATAGGAGTATATATATATATATATATATATATATATATATATATATATATATATATATATATATATATTTATGTATTTTATTTATTTATTTTACATTTGTTGACCACTGGATACATGTCCATTTTCAGTAGAGGCCCGGGGAGATAAGCTCCATGACAAAACTGTTAACATAAAAAATTACAAAGAGAATATATAACAAGAATGAAATTATAGTAATATATACACTGACAAATATGGTTAATAGGAAATCATTTGAAGAAGACGTAACAAATACAATGAAAATTGGAATTTCAAAAAAGACATGGAGGTACATTCCATAAATGCAAAAGGAGGCATACAGGCTAGTTCAATTTACAGGTAAAGTAAATCTCTTAATAGCAAAGAAAGAAAAAAAAAGAAGGTAATATAGTCTGATGCCATTTACCGTACATTACACAAAGAAAGAGGCTGCTTAATGATCAGTAATAGTAACAATGAGTTTCAAAGAAAAAAATAATTAAATAATTTTACTAAAAATGTTTTTTTCTCACAGATAAGTGAGAGAGAAGGAATAATAATGAGATACAGAGCAGAGAGGTCATATATTGTAAAAAAGGAAACGACAGAAGAATTAATTACACGGAAAAAGGGGGAGACAGAGCAGAGAGGTCAAATATTGTAAAAAAGGAAACGACAGAAGAATTAATTACATGGAAAAAGGGGGAGACAGAGCAGAGAGGTGATATATTGTAAAAAAGGAAACGACAGAAGAATTAATTACACGGAAAAAGGGGGAGACAGAGCAGAGAGGTCATATATTGTAAAAAAGGAAACGACAGAAGAATTAATTACACGGAAAAAGGGGGAGACAGAGCAGAGAGGTCATATATTGTAAAAAAGGAAACGACAGAAGAATTAATTACACGGAAAAAGGGGGAGACAGAGCAGAGAGGTCATATATTATAAAAAAGGAAACAACAGAAGAATGAATTACACGGAAAAAGGGGGAGACAGAGCAGAGAGGTCATATATTGTAAAAAAGGAAACGACAGAAGAATTAATTACACGGAAAACAGGGGAGACAGAGCAGAGAGGTCATATATTGTAAAAAAGGAAACGACAGAAGAATTAATTACACGGAAAACAGGGGAGACAGAGCAGAGGTCATATATTGTAAAAAGGAAGCGACAGAAGAATTAATTACACGGAAAACAGGGGAGACAGAGCAGAGAGGTCATATATTGTAAAAAAGGAAATGGCAGAAGAATTAATTACACGGAAAAAAAGGGGAGACAGAGCATAAATTGGGTAGGGGAGAGGTTTAGGCAGGTTTAGTACAGTTGCATGACCAGTGTGTTCTGAGGAAAAGTTTCAGTCTTTTTCTGTAGAGTGATAAAGAGGAAATAGAGGAAAGGTCACAGGGGAGAAGATTCCAGAATTTTCCCACAGTATTTGAGAAAAGAGAATCCCCAGCCCTGTTGTTAGATTTAAATGTTTTGACTAGACGTTTCTGAGATGAACGTAAGGACTTCAGATTGTTATAGGGGGTGATGATGGTAGAGAGACTGGGAGTATTCGAAGGTTGGTAGAGAGTTTTATGTGCAATGATTAGTTGGTGGTAAGTGATTAGATTCTGTAGTTCCAGCCAATCAAGCTGCTTTAAGTTAACACACTGGTGAGTTTTAAATGGGTTACCAGTAGCAAATCTGGCTATATTATTGTAGGAGCTTTCCAACTTACTGAGGTTGCTCTTACATAGGTTGGTGAAAATGGAAGAGGCATAGAGGAGTGTAGAGATTAGATGAGTATGTGCAATATTAGTTCTAGCTGTGGGTGATAGAAATGGTTTTATTCTGTACAGAGAACCAAGTTCTTTGTTGATTGATTAATTGTT
>NC_056749.1:780229948-780355743 GCF_019279795.1 Protopterus annectens | reverse complement strand
CCATTAGAAAATGATGAGTCACATGGTAAGTGAGAACTGTGCCAATCCCATGAGCATTAGAAAATGATGAGTCACATGGTAAGTGAGAACTGTGCCAATCCCATGAGCATTAGAAAATGATGAGTCACATGGTAAGTGAGAACTGTGCCAATCCCATGAGCATTAGAAAATGATGAGTCACATGGTAAGTGAGAACTGTGCCAATCCCATGAGCATTAGAAAATGATGAGTCACATGGTAAGTGAGAACTGTGCCAATCCCATGAGCATTAGAAAATGATGAGTCACATGGTAAGTGAGAACTGTGCCAATCCCATGAGCATTAGAAAATGATGAGTCACATGGTAAGTGAGAACTGTGCCAATCCCATGAGCATTAGAAAATGATGAGTCACATGGTAAGTGAGAACTGTGCCAATCCCATGAGCATTAGAAAATGATGAGTCACATGGTAAGTGAGAACTGTGCCAATCCCATGAGCATTAGAAAATGATGAGTCACATGGTAAGTGAGAACTGTGCCAATCCCATGAGCATTAGAAAATGATGAGTCACATGGTAAGTGAGAACTGTGCCAATCCCATGAGCATTAGAAAATGATGAGTCACATGGTAAGTGAGAACTGTGCCAATCCCATGAGCATTAGAAAATGATGAGTCACATGGTAAGTGAGAACTGTGCCAATCCCATGAGCATTAGAAAATGATGAGTCACATGGTAAGTGAGAACTGTGCCAATCCCATGAGCATTAGAAAATGATGAGTCACATGGTAAGTGAGAACTGTGCCAATCCCATGAGCATTAGAAAATGATGAGTCACATGGTAAGTGAGAACTGTGCCAATCCCATGAGCATTAGAAAATGATGAGTCACATGGTAAGTGAGAACTGTGCCAATCCCATGAGCATTAGAAAATGATGAGTCACATGGTAAGTGAGAACTGTGCCAATCCCATGAGCATTAGAAAATGATGAGTCACATGGTAAGTGAGAACTGTGCCAATCCCATGAGCATTAGAAAATGATGAGTCACATGGTAAGTGAGAACTGTGCCAATCCCATGAGCATTAGAAAATGATGAGTCACATGGTAAGTGAGAACTGTGCCAATCCCATGAGCATTAGAAAATGATGAGTCACATGGTAAGTGAGAACTGTGCCAATCCCATGAGCATTAGAAAATGATGAGTCACATGGTAAGTGAGAACTGTGCCAATCCCATGAGCATTAGAAAATGATGAGTCACATGGTAAGTGAGAACTGTGCCAATCCCATGAGCATTAGAAAATGATGAGTCACATGGTAAGTGAGAACTGTGCCAATCCCATGAGCATTAGAAAATGATGAGTCACATGGTAAGTGAGAACTGTGCCAATCCCATGAGCATTAGAAAATGATGAGTCACATGGTAAGTGAGAACTGTGCCAATCCCATGAGCATTAGAAAATGATGAGTCACATGGTAAGTGAGAACTGTGCCAATCCCATGAGCATTAGAAAATGATGAGTCACATGGTAAGTGAGAACTGTGCCAATCCCATGAGCATTAGAAAATGATGAGTCACATGGTAAGTGAGAACTGTGCCAATCCCATGAGCATTAGAAAATGATGAGTCACATGGTAAGTGAGAACTGTGCCAATCCCATGAGCATTAGAAAATGATGAGTCACATGGTAAGTGAGAACTGTGCCAATCCCATGAGCATTAGAAAATGATGAGTCACATGGTAAGTGAGAACTGTGCCAATCCCATGAGCATTAGAAAATGATGAGTCACATGGTAAGTGAGAACTGTGCCAATCCCATGAGCATTAGAAAATGATGAGTCACATGGTAAGTGAGAACTGTGCCAATCCCATGAGCATTAGAAAATGATGAGTCACATGGTAAGTGAGAACTGTGCCAATCCCATGAGCATTAGAAAATGATGAGTCACATGGTAAGTGAGAACTGTGCCAATCCCATGAGCATTAGAAAATGATGAGTCACATGGTAAGTGAGAACTGTGCCAATCCCATGAGCATTAGAAAATGATGAGTCACATGGTAAGTGAGAACTGTGCCAATCCCATGAGCATTAGAAAATGATGAGTCACATGGTAAGTGAGAACTGTGCCAATCCCATGAGCATTAGAAAATGATGAGTCACATGGTAAGTGAGAACTGTGCCAATCCCATGAGCATTAGAAAATGATGAGTCACATGGTAAGTGAGAACTGTGCCAATCCCATGAGCATTAGAAAATGATGAGTCACATGGTAAGTGAGAACTGTGCCAATCCCATGAGCATTAGAAAATGATGAGTCACATGGTAAGTGAGAACTGTGCCAATCCCATGAGCATTAGAAAATGATGAGTCACATGGTAAGTGAGAACTGTGCCAATCCCATGAGCATTAGAAAATGATGAGTCACATGGTAAGTGAGAACTGTGCCAATCCCATGAGCATTAGAAAATGATGAGTCACATGGTAAGTGAGAACTGTGCCAATCCCATGAGCATTAGAAAATGATGAGTCACATGGTAAGTGAGAACTGTGCCAATCCCATGAGCATTAGAAAATGATGAGTCACATGGTAAGTGAGAACTGTGCCAATCCCATGAGCATTAGAAAATGATGAGTCACATGGTAAGTGAGAACTGTGCCAATCCCATGAGCATTAGAAAATGATGAGTCACATGGTAAGTGAGAACTGTGCCAATCCCATGAGCATTAGAAAATGATGAGTCACATGGTAAGTGAGAACTGTGCCAATCCCATGAGCATTAGAAAATGATGAGTCACATGGTAAGTGAGAACTGTGCCAATCCCATGAGCATTAGAAAATGATGAGTCACATGGTAAGTGAGAACTGTGCCAATCCCATGAGCATTAGAAAATGATGAGTCACATGGTAAGTGAGAACTGTGCCAATCCCATGAGCATTAGAAAATGATGAGTCACATGGTAAGTGAGAACTGTGCCAATCCCATGAGCATTAGAAAATGATGAGTCACATGGTAAGTGAGAACTGTGCCAATCCCATGAGCATTAGAAAATGATGAGTCACATGGTAAGTGAGAACTGTGCCAATCCCATGAGCATTAGAAAATGATGAGTCACATGGTAAGTGAGAACTGTGCCAATCCCATGAGCATTAGAAAATGATGAGTCACATGGTAAGTGAGAACTGTGCCAATCCCATGAGCATTAGAAAATGATGAGTCACATGGTAAGTGAGAACTGTGCCAATCCCATGAGCATTAGAAAATGATGAGTCACATGGTAAGTGAGAACTGTGCCAATCCCATGAGCATTAGAAAATGATGAGTCACATGGTAAGTGAGAACTGTGCCAATCCCATGAGCATTAGAAAATGATGAGTCACATGGTAAGTGAGAACTGTGCCAATCCCATGAGCATTAGAAAATGATGAGTCACATGGTAAGTGAGAACTGTGCCAATCCCATGAGCATTAGAAAATGATGAGTCACATGGTAAGTGAGAACTGTGCCAATCCCATGAGCATTAGAAAATGATGAGTCACATGGTAAGTGAGAACTGTGCCAATCCCATGAGCATTAGAAAATGATGAGTCACATGGTAAGTGAGAACTGTGCCAATCCCATGAGCATTAGAAAATGATGAGTCACATGGTAAGTGAGAACTGTGCCAATCCCATGAGCATTAGAAAATGATGAGTCACATGGTAAGTGAGAACTGTGCCAATCCCATGAGCATTAGAAAATGATGAGTCACATGGTAAGTGAGAACTGTGCCAATCCCATGAGCATTAGAAAATGATGAGTCACATGGTAAGTGAGAACTGTGCCAATCCCATGAGCATTAGAAAATGATGAGTCACATGGTAAGTGAGAACTGTGCCAATCCCATGAGCATTAGAAAATGATGAGTCACATGGTAAGTGAGAACTGTGCCAATCCCATGAGCATTAGAAAATGATGAGTCACATGGTAAGTGAGAACTGTGCCAATCCCATGAGCATTAGAAAATGATGAGTCACATGGTAAGTGAGAACTGTGCCAATCCCATGAGCATTAGAAAATGATGAGTCACATGGTAAGTGAGAACTGTGCCAATCCCATGAGCATTAGAAAATGATGAGTCACATGGTAAGTGAGAACTGTGCCAATCCCATGAGCATTAGAAAATGATGAGTCACATGGTAAGTGAGAACTGTGCCAATCCCATGAGCATTAGAAAATGATGAGTCACATGGTAAGTGAGAACTGTGCCAATCCCATGAGCATTAGAAAATGATGAGTCACATGGTAAGTGAGAACTGTGCCAATCCCATGAGCATTAGAAAATGATGAGTCACATGGTAAGTGAGAACTGTGCCAATCCCATGAGCATTAGAAAATGATGAGTCACATGGTAAGTGAGAACTGTGCCAATCCCATGAGCATTAGAAAATGATGAGTCACATGGTAAGTGAGAACTGTGCCAATCCCATGAGCATTAGAAAATGATGAGTCACATGGTAAGTGAGAACTGTGCCAATCCCATGAGCATTAGAAAATGATGAGTCACATGGTAAGTGAGAACTGTGCCAATCCCATGAGCATTAGAAAATGATGAGTCACATGGTAAGTGAGAACTGTGCCAATCCCATGAGCATTAGAAAATGATGAGTCACATGGTAAGTGAGAACTGTGCCAATCCCATGAGCATTAGAAAATGATGAGTCACATGGTAAGTGAGAACTGTGCCAATCCCATGAGCATTAGAAAATGATGAGTCACATGGTAAGTGAGAACTGTGCCAATCCCATGAGCATTAGAAAATGATGAGTCACATGGTAAGTGAGAACTGTGCCAATCCCATGAGCATTAGAAAATGATGAGTCACATGGTAAGTGAGAACTGTGCCAATCCCATGAGCATTAGAAAATGATGAGTCACATGGTAAGTGAGAACTGTGCCAATCCCATGAGCATTAGAAAATGATGAGTCACATGGTAAGTGAGAACTGTGCCAATCCCATGAGCATTAGAAAATGATGAGTCACATGGTAAGTGAGAACTGTGCCAATCCCATGAGCATTAGAAAATGATGAGTCACATGGTAAGTGAGAACTGTGCCAATCCCATGAGCATTAGAAAATGATGAGTCACATGGTAAGTGAGAACTGTGCCAATCCCATGAGCATTAGAAAATGATGAGTCACATGGTAAGTGAGAACTGTGCCAATCCCATGAGCATTAGAAAATGATGAGTCACATGGTAAGTGAGAACTGTGCCAATCCCATGAGCATTAGAAAATGATGAGTCACATGGTAAGTGAGAACTGTGCCAATCCCATGAGCATTAGAAAATGATGAGTCACATGGTAAGTGAGAACTGTGCCAATCCCATGAGCATTAGAAAATGATGAGTCACATGGTAAGTGAGAACTGTGCCAATCCCATGAGCATTAGAAAATGATGAGTCACATGGTAAGTGAGAACTGTGCCAATCCCATGAGCATTAGAAAATGATGAGTCACATGGTAAGTGAGAACTGTGCCAATCCCATGAGCATTAGAAAATGATGAGTCACATGGTAAGTGAGAACTGTGCCAATCCCATGAGCATTAGAAAATGATGAGTCACATGGTAAGTGAGAACTGTGCCAATCCCATGAGCATTAGAAAATGATGAGTCACATGGTAAGTGAGAACTGTGCCAATCCCATGAGCATTAGAAAATGATGAGTCACATGGTAAGTGAGAACTGTGCCAATCCCATGAGCATTAGAAAATGATGAGTCACATGGTAAGTGAGAACTGTGCCAATCCCATGAGCATTAGAAAATGATGAGTCACATGGTAAGTGAGAACTGTGCCAATCCCATGAGCATTAGAAAATGATGAGTCACATGGTAAGTGAGAACTGTGCCAATCCCATGAGCATTAGAAAATGATGAGTCACATGGTAAGTGAGAACTGTGCCAATCCCATGAGCATTAGAAAATGATGAGTCACATGGTAAGTGAGAACTGTGCCAATCCCATGAGCATTAGAAAATGATGAGTCACATGGTAAGTGAGAACTGTGCCAATCCCATGAGCATTAGAAAATGATGAGTCACATGGTAAGTGAGAACTGTGCCAATCCCATGAGCATTAGAAAATGATGAGTCACATGGTAAGTGAGAACTGTGCCAATCCCATGAGCATTAGAAAATGATGAGTCACATGGTAAGTGAGAACTGTGCCAATCCCATGAGCATTAGAAAATGATGAGTCACATGGTAAGTGAGAACTGTGCCAATCCCATGAGCATTAGAAAATGATGAGTCACATGGTAAGTGAGAACTGTGCCAATCCCATGAGCATTAGAAAATGATGAGTCACATGGTAAGTGAGAACTGTGCCAATCCCATGAGCATTAGAAAATGATGAGTCACATGGTAAGTGAGAACTGTGCCAATCCCATGAGCATTAGAAAATGATGAGTCACATGGTAAGTGAGAACTGTGCCAATCCCATGAGCATTAGAAAATGATGAGTCACATGGTAAGTGAGAACTGTGCCAATCCCATGAGCATTAGAAAATGATGAGTCACATGGTAAGTGAGAACTGTGCCAATCCCATGAGCATTAGAAAATGATGAGTCACATGGTAAGTGAGAACTGTGCCAATCCCATGAGCATTAGAAAATGATGAGTCACATGGTAAGTGAGAACTGTGCCAATCCCATGAGCATTAGAAAATGATGAGTCACATGGTAAGTGAGAACTGTGCCAATCCCATGAGCATTAGAAAATGATGAGTCACATGGTAAGTGAGAACTGTGCCAATCCCATGAGCATTAGAAAATGATGAGTCACATGGTAAGTGAGAACTGTGCCAATCCCATGAGCATTAGAAAATGATGAGTCACATGGTAAGTGAGAACTGTGCCAATCCCATGAGCATTAGAAAATGATGAGTCACATGGTAAGTGAGAACTGTGCCAATCCCATGAGCATTAGAAAATGATGAGTCACATGGTAAGTGAGAACTGTGCCAATCCCATGAGCATTAGAAAATGATGAGTCACATGGTAAGTGAGAACTGTGCCAATCCCATGAGCATTAGAAAATGATGAGTCACATGGTAAGTGAGAACTGTGCCAATCCCATGAGCATTAGAAAATGATGAGTCACATGGTAAGTGAGAACTGTGCCAATCCCATGAGCATTAGAAAATGATGAGTCACATGGTAAGTGAGAACTGTGCCAATCCCATGAGCATTAGAAAATGATGAGTCACATGGTAAGTGAGAACTGTGCCAATCCCATGAGCATTAGAAAATGATGAGTCACATGGTAAGTGAGAACTGTGCCAATCCCATGAGCATTAGAAAATGATGAGTCACATGGTAAGTGAGAACTGTGCCAATCCCATGAGCATTAGAAAATGATGAGTCACATGGTAAGTGAGAACTGTGCCAATCCCATGAGCATTAGAAAATGATGAGTCACATGGTAAGTGAGAACTGTGCCAATCCCATGAGCATTAGAAAATGATGAGTCACATGGTAAGTGAGAACTGTGCCAATCCCATGAGCATTAGAAAATGATGAGTCACATGGTAAGTGAGAACTGTGCCAATCCCATGAGCATTAGAAAATGATGAGTCACATGGTAAGTGAGAACTGTGCCAATCCCATGAGCATTAGAAAATGATGAGTCACATGGTAAGTGAGAACTGTGCCAATCCCATGAGCATTAGAAAATGATGAGTCACATGGTAAGTGAGAACTGTGCCAATCCCATGAGCATTAGAAAATGATGAGTCACATGGTAAGTGAGAACTGTGCCAATCCCATGAGCATTAGAAAATGATGAGTCACATGGTAAGTGAGAACTGTGCCAATCCCATGAGCATTAGAAAATGATGAGTCACATGGTAAGTGAGAACTGTGCCAATCCCATGAGCATTAGAAAATGATGAGTCACATGGTAAGTGAGAACTGTGCCAATCCCATGAGCATTAGAAAATGATGAGTCACATGGTAAGTGAGAACTGTGCCAATCCCATGAGCATTAGAAAATGATGAGTCACATGGTAAGTGAGAACTGTGCCAATCCCATGAGCATTAGAAAATGATGAGTCACATGGTAAGTGAGAACTGTGCCAATCCCATGAGCATTAGAAAATGATGAGTCACATGGTAAGTGAGAACTGTGCCAATCCCATGAGCATTAGAAAATGATGAGTCACATGGTAAGTGAGAACTGTGCCAATCCCATGAGCATTAGAAAATGATGAGTCACATGGTAAGTGAGAACTGTGCCAATCCCATGAGCATTAGAAAATGATGAGTCACATGGTAAGTGAGAACTGTGCCAATCCCATGAGCATTAGAAAATGATGAGTCACATGGTAAGTGAGAACTGTGCCAATCCCATGAGCATTAGAAAATGATGAGTCACATGGTAAGTGAGAACTGTGCCAATCCCATGAGCATTAGAAAATGATGAGTCACATGGTAAGTGAGAACTGTGCCAATCCCATGAGCATTAGAAAATGATGAGTCACATGGTAAGTGAGAACTGTGCCAATCCCATGAGCATTAGAAAATGATGAGTCACATGGTAAGTGAGAACTGTGCCAATCCCATGAGCATTAGAAAATGATGAGTCACATGGTAAGTGAGAACTGTGCCAATCCCATGAGCATTAGAAAATGATGAGTCACATGGTAAGTGAGAACTGTGCCAATCCCATGAGCATTAGAAAATGATGAGTCACATGGTAAGTGAGAACTGTGCCAATCCCATGAGCATTAGAAAATGATGAGTCACATGGTAAGTGAGAACTGTGCCAATCCCATGAGCATTAGAAAATGATGAGTCACATGGTAAGTGAGAACTGTGCCAATCCCATGAGCATTAGAAAATGATGAGTCACATGGTAAGTGAGAACTGTGCCAATCCCATGAGCATTAGAAAATGATGAGTCACATGGTAAGTGAGAACTGTGCCAATCCCATGAGCATTAGAAAATGATGAGTCACATGGTAAGTGAGAACTGTGCCAATCCCATGAGCATTAGAAAATGATGAGTCACATGGTAAGTGAGAACTGTGCCAATCCCATGAGCATTAGAAAATGATGAGTCACATGGTAAGTGAGAACTGTGCCAATCCCATGAGCATTAGAAAATGATGAGTCACATGGTAAGTGAGAACTGTGCCAATCCCATGAGCATTAGAAAATGATGAGTCACATGGTAAGTGAGAACTGTGCCAATCCCATGAGCATTAGAAAATGATGAGTCACATGGTAAGTGAGAACTGTGCCAATCCCATGAGCATTAGAAAATGATGAGTCACATGGTAAGTGAGAACTGTGCCAATCCCATGAGCATTAGAAAATGATGAGTCACATGGTAAGTGAGAACTGTGCCAATCCCATGAGCATTAGAAAATGATGAGTCACATGGTAAGTGAGAACTGTGCCAATCCCATGAGCATTAGAAAATGATGAGTCACATGGTAAGTGAGAACTGTGCCAATCCCATGAGCATTAGAAAATGATGAGTCACATGGTAAGTGAGAACTGTGCCAATCCCATGAGCATTAGAAAATGATGAGTCACATGGTAAGTGAGAACTGTGCCAATCCCATGAGCATTAGAAAATGATGAGTCACATGGTAAGTGAGAACTGTGCCAATCCCATGAGCATTAGAAAATGATGAGTCACATGGTAAGTGAGAACTGTGCCAATCCCATGAGCATTAGAAAATGATGAGTCACATGGTAAGTGAGAACTGTGCCAATCCCATGAGCATTAGAAAATGATGAGTCACATGGTAAGTGAGAACTGTGCCAATCCCATGAGCATTAGAAAATGATGAGTCACATGGTAAGTGAGAACTGTGCCAATCCCATGAGCATTAGAAAATGATGAGTCACATGGTAAGTGAGAACTGTGCCAATCCCATGAGCATTAGAAAATGATGAGTCACATGGTAAGTGAGAACTGTGCCAATCCCATGAGCATTAGAAAATGATGAGTCACATGGTAAGTGAGAACTGTGCCAATCCCATGAGCATTAGAAAATGATGAGTCACATGGTAAGTGAGAACTGTGCCAATCCCATGAGCATTAGAAAATGATGAGTCACATGGTAAGTGAGAACTGTGCCAATCCCATGAGCATTAGAAAATGATGAGTCACATGGTAAGTGAGAACTGTGCCAATCCCATGAGCATTAGAAAATGATGAGTCACATGGTAAGTGAGAACTGTGCCAATCCCATGAGCATTAGAAAATGATGAGTCACATGGTAAGTGAGAACTGTGCCAATCCCATGAGCATTAGAAAATGATGAGTCACATGGTAAGTGAGAACTGTGCCAATCCCATGAGCATTAGAAAATGATGAGTCACATGGTAAGTGAGAACTGTGCCAATCCCATGAGCATTAGAAAATGATGAGTCACATGGTAAGTGAGAACTGTGCCAATCCCATGAGCATTAGAAAATGATGAGTCACATGGTAAGTGAGAACTGTGCCAATCCCATGAGCATTAGAAAATGATGAGTCACATGGTAAGTGAGAACTGTGCCAATCCCATGAGCATTAGAAAATGATGAGTCACATGGTAAGTGAGAACTGTGTCAATCCCATGAGGATTAGAAAGTGATGAATCACATGGTAATTGATGAGAGTCACCTGGAAAAATGTGAGAGATAATGTGACAAAAATCAGAATGCACACATTTGAATATTTATAAAACAGTAAAGGAGGGAATAGGCTGTCAGGTGCTTAGAATGACTGAAGGACCATCTTAATGGTAATGGATTGCTGCCATGTGAAACACTGGGGTGGTACCTGGATAATCTGGTAAGCAGTGACTCAGTATTCTGTTCTGGCTCTTTTGAATGCTGTACAGTTAAGTACGACAACATGGATTTAACCTATTTACCATGCAGTGGTCTATATTCTTTAACATCTGGGGCAGCACGATGATTCAGTACTTAGATAGATCCTTACTTCATAGTTTCCTGGTCAAAGGTTCAGTCCTGATCTCTGGTCATTTTCTGTATGAAGTTCACTTGTATTCCTCATGCCCACAAGGGTTTTTCAGAGGAATGAGGAGTCCTGCTACTTGCCAAAAACATGAAGATTGATTAGCTGCTCTAAAGTTCCTTTATATGTTGCATCTTCTCTTACCCTCATGGCCAGAATTATAGCTGAAAGGGTTTTAGTTTACTTACCCTCTTAGCAAATTAATAAATAAATTAAAAATCCTCACAAATATGCACATTAGTTATATACTGTCCTTTTGTTCCCCTGCTGCAGAATTACCTGTTACCTGTGTGAATCACTTACCCATTGAGGTTTTGAACATTACTGAGCCAATTGGATTCATACTGAGTGCTGGCCTCAAGTTTAAAGTGCATATCAATTAAAAAAATAGCTGCCTGACATAATACTAGGCCAAGACTTTTGTTGCAGCTATAATATAACTGGTACATATCATACCTTCCTGCTGTGCAGCATTCGCTGCATGTTCTGCATTCCTTACTAATATTCTTATTGCATGTAAACTCAGGGTAACCGGTAAATGACTGCATACTTTGGGGTAACCCATAAATGACTGCCCACTTTGCTTTAGATACAAATCCAGGCTGTCACCATTGAGGTAACCTGCAAATGACCTGCACTTTGCTGCAGTTATAAATCCAGGCTGTCACCACTGCCAATAAAGACTTATGCAGGCATGTTTTCTCTTAGATCTCCTAACTGTCTGACACTCTATAATTCTCAATGGTTCACAGGTTATAATATACCAATCCATGCCAAGCAAGATATCAACAATAATGTTCACCTTCGCTACCCCAAAAGCCACTACATTTTTTCCAGTTCCTTGTCTTTTCATCTGGAAGGGAATATCTCTTTTTGACTGACAATCAACAAATAAACCGTCCATAGGTTCATAGGTTCATAGGTTCATACTAGGCTATCTGCCCAAGGGCATTTATAAGCCTAGCCCATAGTTATGTGGCTTTCGCCACCCCTTTAGTTTGAATAAAAGCTATGCCTATCATTTTTCTGTGCCTCTGTCAAGCAGTGACACTGAAGTAATCCCTGGGGTATATCTGCGATCTCCCATCCATTGGTCAAGATTCCTCTTGAACAAGGCCAGCGAGGTGCTCTGCCTCACATGTACCGGGATTTTGTTCCACAGCATAGGGAGTCTCTGGGTGATGAATCTGTCCCTCCAGCACGTTCTATTTATAACCGTGTCAAGGTTTAAGTCTCCCGCCCTTGTGGTTCTGAGGGATCTAGATTTTTGAGGTGAAGCATATTCATCAAATCTGGGTTTGACATGGCCTTATATGTCAGGCACAGGTCACCTCTGAGCAAGCGGTATGAGACTGAATAAAGCTGGAGTTCTTTCAGTCGGGCAGCATAAGACATATTTTGAGACCCTTTATCCTTTTGGTGAGGAACTTTTGGGGCCTTTCAAGCTGCATCAGGTGTCTGGTCAGATACATTCCGAACGGGCATTGTACTCAATCATAGGTCTAATGAGTGATGAGTACAGGGGACGATGACCTCCCTTGATCTAGATGTGAATCCCTTCATGATCAGGTGGGCGATATAGAAGGTTTTCCTAACTACTTTAGCAACATGAGTGTCAAACGAAGACTACTGTCAACTTGGGTCCCCAGATCCCTGATGACTTTTCTGTGCTCAGTGGATTGTCACCTATATGGTAGCTAGGGGTAACCTTGTTTTTCCCGAAGGGTATGACTATGCACTTTTTGGCGTTTAACTTCAGGCCATGGCTCTGGCACCAGTTATCCGCTTCTGTGAGGCCCTTCTGGAGGATATCTGTGTCAGATGTGTTTTCGACTATGGCGCCCAGTTTGCAGTCATCTGCAAACTTTGTCAGCCATAACCCTCCTGTGTTTGCTTGTACTTCAGAAAAGTAGATGCCGAACAAGAGTGGACCCAGGACTGAGCCCTGTGGGACACCACTTGTGACAGGCTTTGAGTCTGACATGGCTCCAGCAACTCTGACCCTGTGGGTTCTGTCGCTTAGCCAGTTTGCAACCCATCTTGTGATGTATGGGTTTACATTCAAGCTGATGAGTTTTTCGATGATACCTGAGTGGGGTCCATAACCAGTTATTCCTTTGCTATACTCAAAGATGTTAAAAAAGAAGCTAAGGACATTGCTAATGCAGTCATGACCAGATCTTTTACCTTTGCTGTCTTCTCTTACCATATCAGGTGTAACCTCCCTCCATCTACTCTGTCCAGAAATCTGATTCACACTTCTGTTGTACTGTCATGACACCATACGCTGACAAACTAAACTGAAAAAGCCTCAAAAGTTACAAACGACAAAAAGTGAATTGTTAAATTGAATAATAAAAGAATACTGCTCCACAGGAAAGTAATTTTAGTGCTTTCATGTGTTTAATTTTAAACTTCATCAGAAACTGAACACACACTGAATAAAAAGCCACAAAATTCCATCTTCTAAAATATTCTTTTATTATTCAGTTTATCAAGATTTGTTTGTGTGGACAGCTGTGTGGCAACGGATATTTGCAGTCAAGTCATACACTGACAAATTCTCTTAAAACTCTACAAGGTATAAGGAGTTAATACAATTCAGTTGATATTGTTGATTCTTATTGCACACTATTTTGTCTCACATATAAAATTAACTTATTGACACATTTGAGCCTTATTTAGTCATTTATTACTGTATTTTTCCATAATCAGTTTTCTGGCAAAGTGATGCAGCAGTTAATGTTGTGGCCAGCAAGAGGTTCTCCGGTTTGATTCTCGGCTGGGGTGCCTTCTTTGCGGAGTCTGCATGTCCTCCCTGCATTCACATAGGATTCCTCCCACATTTCAAAGACATGTATCTGAAAAGTTTTTCCACAGGCCTCTACTAGTTGGACATTGAGTGGTGATACCTACAGATTTAGTAAAATTCAGTATTGAGTAAACATTAAAATTAGTAGAATTGAGTACTGTTTACCTTAATCTGCCCAATAAAGCACCTTTAGTAATGTGTAAACATTAAAGTTAGTAGAATTTGTGCTGTTTAGCATACAGCACCTAATATTCTGTAAAGCACCCTTAGTATTGTGTAAACTTTGAAGTTAGCATAAACTTCCCCCAATAAAGCACCCTCAGTATTGTGTAAACATTGAAGTTAATAGAGTTCAGTACTATTTAGCATAATCTGCCCCAATAAAGCCCTTCTTATTCTGTAAACATTGAAGCTAGTAGAATTTAGTATTGTTTAGTATAAAACACCTAAGTATTCTGTAAAGCATCCTTAGTATTGTGTAAACATAGAAGTTAGTAGAATTTAGTAGTGTTTAGCATACAGCATCTAAGTATTCTGTAAAGCACCCTTGGTATTGGGTAAATATAGAAGTTAGTAGAATTTAGCACTGTTTAGCATACAACACCTAAGTATTCTGTAAAGCACCCTTAATATTGTGTAAACATAGAAGTTAGTAGAATTTAGTATTGTTTAGCATGCAACACCTAAGTATTCTGTAAAGTACCCTTAGTATTGGGTAAATATAGAAGTTAGTAGAATTTAGTACTGTTTAGCATACAACACCTAAGTATTCTGTAACGCACCCTTAACATTGTGTAAACATAGAAGTTAGAATTTAGTATTGTTTAGCATGCAACACCTAAGTATTCTGTAAAGCACCCTTAGTATTGGGTAAATATAGAAGTTAGTAGAATTTAGAATTGTTCAGCATACAGCACCTAAGTATTCTGTAAAGTACCCTTAGTATTGGGTAAATATAGAAGTTAGTAGAATTTAGTATTGCTTAGCTTACAGCACCTAAGTATTCTGTAAAGCACTCAGTATTCTGTAAACAGTGAAGCTAGTAGAATTTAGTACTGTGTAGCACATTTTGTCCAAATAAAGCACCCATTGTATTGTGTAAACATTAAAATTAGTAGGATTTAGTACTGTTTAGAATAATCTGCCCTAATAAAGCACCCTTATTAGTCTGTGCCAACAAAGCAACCTTAATAGCCTTCTAAGCCTTCAGGAACTAATTAAGAACAAAGACGAAAGGTGCATAATCAACTAAGAAACCAAAAAGCAAAAATGCTGTGGAGCTCTATGGAACAGTGAACACACACAAATGTATGCTTCAATGACCAGATGACTAATGCATACTTGGACTTATTGGGGGCACGTACCATCCAACCTAACATCCTGCTCATGGCAGACTTTAATTACCCTTCTAAAGACTGAGAATCATACATGGCCTCCAATTTTCAGACACAGAGATCCTTGTATTTCTTAAATAGAAACACTCTTCACCAAATAATGAAAACACCCACTAGAGGCTCCAACATACTGGAACTTGTATTCACAAATATGAAAGAACACTGCACCTCCCACAATGTCTTATCCATCCAGGTGATGTCTGACCATGAAAATGTCTCCTTTAAAATCAAAATCAACTCTGTAACCCTAGTAAAACAAGTAACAGGAACTATTCCATGGCAAACTAACTTTCATTAAGTGATGGTTTGTCAAAATTCAGTGCCCCTCCAAACCCCAAGAACACAGTAGCCTACACTGAACTGCTCTCAAAAACTCTGTACAACTATGTCAATGGATGCAAAGATGCTGCTGTACCTACCAGAAGTAAGCCCAGAACTATCCCCAGAAACGAATCACCCTGGTGGCATCCAAAATTAAACAGGATATACAAAAGAAGAAGAAAAAAATATATGGCAAAATTCAGGATAGGTAAGTCCCATAAAGATAACAACTTTTTCACAATACTAAATAGGCAGCTAAGAGGGCTAATTAGGTCAAACAAAGCCAGGTGAAAGATAAACATAACTCTTTCTTCAGCTACATCAGAAATCTCAAGGGCAGCATGCAGCAATGTTTTGAACTGGCTGTTAATGGTGCCACATTCACCAAGCCTGGTGATATAGTAATTTTGTTAGTGGACAAATTCAGTTCCAACTTTACCCCCATCACCAAGAATTATAATACATTTATAATAAAACAATTTTTACATCTTTATAGAATTTGCAATAATTGGACAGACTTCTTGGAAGAGTCAAATCAGACTTTTGATATGTTTATCAGTAGGGGGTATGATCAACAATTAGTCGATAAGGCCTTGCAAAAAGTAATTTTCAAGGGAATATAGATGCACACTCCAGGGGGTATAAAGGGCAAATGTATAGTAATAAAACGTCAAATGATAATGTGTATTTTGTCTCTACATGTAACATACTTAGTGATAAAATAAGTGATATATTAAAGGACTGTTGGAAATTTTTGTTAAGGGATAGTGATTTAATTCAAATTTTAAACTGTTATCCTTCTAGTTCATATCGATGTGGTAGAAGTCTAAAAAGTTTCATAGTATCTAGCATACTTGTTCCCCTGATGATGCAGTTATTAGGGGTCCATTATTTTTGGGTATCTTTCCTTGCAAGGGTTGAAGTGTTTGTGGCAATGTAGTAAGTTTTTTGAAAAAATAAATGGTATTAAATTTTGCCCATCAGGAAGATATTCCTGTGCTACAGAAGGTATTATCTGTGCCCTAATGTGCCCTTGTGATTTATACTATATAGGTGAAAGCAAGAGAAAATTTAGAACTCATAAAACTCATAAAAGGAGTGAGTCAACAAGATGAATAAAATGTACAGTCCTTTTAATAGTAAAAAATGTGAGCGCTTTCGCAGTATGAATACTGCTTCATCAGACATAGCAGAACAACTAACACCACTGTTTAAATAGTAAAGTGAAAGCATTACATCCAATAGGGTGTGTACTATAAAATAAAGTGACAAGCACATATAAAATATTTAAAAACAACTACATTAAAATCTCATAGTAGCTGTTACAGACTATAACAAAAATTACCTGTACAGCTCCCCGTTTCAAAAAGGGCTGTAATGAAATCTTTTAATTTACACCTTTACCTCTATCTGCTTGTAACGTCAACATCCATTTAACCTCCTGCATTACGCTCTATGTCACCACCTCTATTACTGCCATACACTGTCTGTATGACCATGAATTTGAACTCATGTGAGGACCCAACAAGGGCAATGTGCTTCGCCAGTGCGTTATTGTCTGAACTGGTGTTAATGCCATATATGTGTTCACGAATATATCAGGTTGTATTACAGTCTGCTTCTATCCTAAAAGTGTAAACCTTGCCAGTGTCTGGATGTGTGAATATGCCTGTGGTGTCTATATAGGTGCAGTACCGGCAACTTTTACAGGATTGCATGGTACTTGGTGTATGCCCTGTATTAGCCTTGTTGTCATCTCGGTAACATAACATGCTCCTGAGACACTTCTTGTTTTTAAAAGAAAATCTGAGGTTATCTCCCACTATTTTCCTGATCTCATCATTACTGGTCAATATGGGCTAATATGTTTTAATCACATTCATAAATGTATTCACATCACTACTGTAAAACACTGGCATCCGAGTATTATTATAACCCTTGACTAAACCCAAGGTGTCATCAGTAAATGCTGAAAAATAAGGTCTAGCTGTAGTGGGCCATAGGTGCATGACATTGCCCAAGGTGGTGTCCACTTCCTGCATTTGATACCCCCTGCCAAGAAGCCTACCTCTTCAGGATTTTAAGTCTGTTTCAAAGATCAGCTGTTTGGGGTTAAGTCTGGACATCCACATGCCTTGACCTTTCATTTTTAAATGTGTCCAGGGTGCATGCTTTTGCGATGTAAAAGGTTATTCCTGGTACATGCCTTGCAATGTAAGGTAGTACTAGTCCTGCCATTGATTTTCTTAAAAATCTTAATGCACAAAAAATCCATCTGACTGGACTCTACTTTAATATCAAATTCCAAAAAAGATGTACTATGTTGTAAATAATTTGTAAACAACCTCAACTCATCTATACTACCTTTCCATAGCAAAAAAGGTCATCTACGAAACGTCTGTAGAAAACCACTTTACTATTTAAACAGTGGTGTTAGTTGTTTTGCTATGCCTGATGAAGCAGTATTCATACTGCGAAAGCTCTCACATTTTTACAATTAAAACAATGTATATTTTATTCATTCTGTTGACTCAATCCTTTTATGAGTTTTCTGTTTTCCTGTTTTGTGGGAATTGAG
Organism: Protopterus annectens; assembly: GCF_019279795.1. Taxonomy (NCBI): domain Eukaryota; kingdom Metazoa; phylum Chordata; order Ceratodontiformes; family Protopteridae; genus Protopterus; species Protopterus annectens. The sequence goes on along the minus strand of NC_056749.1, from coordinate 780,337,638 downwards.
TTATTTACCATCTGTGCTGCGGTCTGTGTTTGTTGGATTAAAATTTAGAACTCGCATACAAGAACATATTAGGGACATTAAAAAACAAAGAATGGAAAGTTCTATTGCTATGCATTTTAAGGATAAACATGGTAGCAGGGTTGTAGTCTTGAACAAGTTTGTGAGAAGATTGGGGAAAACTGTCTTTTAAAAGACAAACTTTTTATATAAGGAATCTTATTTTTGTTTTAAAATTTAATACATTACTACCTTTTGGCTTGAACTCTGAGGTGAATTGGAAGTATTTGATTATATGATTGTATAACTGATTTATTGCTTAATTCTTTTATATTGTTATATAAGGAGTTGTTTGTATGCATCGTTATCTGTTTAACTCCTTGAAGGCTGTTTGCCGAAGTGCTAGAGTCTTGTATGCAATAAATTGTGTCCGGTAGCATTTTCATTCTTTTATTATTTTATTCAGCATTGTATTTGTGGTGTTGTGGTGTCCCCAGAAATTACCCTTAAACATAACTCTCCAACTTTAACTAGAGAGCATGTACTGGCTGCATATGCTAAAGCCAAGAACACAGCCTTAATGGGTCCTGATAACATCCCTGGATGCCTCCTGAACAGTCTAAAATAAGGCTTATCAAGACCCCTGGAGTCACTGTTTAATTATAGTCTTAAAACAGACTTTGAGCCATGAGAATGGAGGACTTCAGTGGTCATCCCCCTTCATAAGAGATGACCTTCCACAATTCTGGAAACTACAGACCCATTAGTCTAACTAGACTTATTTGCAAAGCTATGGAAAGAATTATCATGGAAGTTATCAACAAGGACATAGGATACCTCCATACATTGGATCCATCCCAGTTTGGCTTTGTCAAAGGAAGGTCCACACTTACTGAACCTGGTGGACTTCACTGAAAAGGTCACTAAGGCAATACATGAGGGGAAAGTGGTGCATACTACCTACCTAGATCTGGCTAAAGCATTTGATACAATACCCCACTCAGGCATTGTCAACAAACCTATGTAACTAGGCATAAACCCCTATATAACATGCTTGATAGCTAGCTGTGTCACAGATAATACCCAAGAGGTTATGGTCAGTGAGGCCACCTCCACAAAGAGGCTAGTCACCAGTGGAGTCCTTCAGAACTCTGTACCGGGCTCACTCCTCTTTGTCATCTACTTCTCAGAGGTCAAAACAAATGTCAAAGGCATATGACTGACCAAGTTTGCAGATGATTGCAAACTGGGAGCAGTCACTGAATGCCCCCAAGATGAAAACACCCTTCAGGATGATCTAACACAAAAATGTTTGGTGCCAAAGCCATGGCTTAAAACTCAATTCCAAGAAATGCAGTATAGTACCTTTTAGGAAGTCATCCACCCTGGGTAACATGTCATCAGTAAAGCACCCCTAAAAGTTGATTCACTAGTAAGGGACCTAAGACCTCATGTAGATAGTAACCTAGCCTTCAACCAATATTTGCCCAAGATAGTAAGAAAATCCTTGTATGTTGCCCAACTTACAAGTAAGGACATGACATCTAGGTCAGGAGAGATCATCATACCACTGTACTTAGCCCTTATCAGAACCATCGTAGTGTATAAGCCAAACCTTGGTATGTACCTGGCAAGACACATGCAGCATCTGGAAAATCCACAAAGGTTCCTTAAACAAAGAATACAGGGAGTGAACACAATGTCCTATGTTAATTGCCTCAAAGCCCTGTCTATTTATTATGTTAATTGCCTCAAAGCCCTGTCTATTTATTCTGTTAATTGCCTCAAAGCCCTGTCTATTTATTATGTTAACTGCCTCAAAGCCCTGTCTATTTATTATGTTAATTGCCTCAAAGCCCTGTCTATTTATTATGTTAACTGTCTCAAAGCCCTGCCTATTTATTATGTTAACTGCCTCAAAGCCCTGTCTATTTATTATGTTAACTGCCTCAAAGCCCTGTCTATTTATTATGTTAATTGCCTCAAAGCCCTGCCTATTTATTATAACTGCCTCAAAGCCCTGCCTATTTATTATGTTAACTGCCTCAAAGCCCTGTCTATTTATTATGTTAACTGCCTCAAAGCCCTGCCTATTTATTCTGTTAACTGCCTCAAAGCCCTGTCTATTTATTCTGTTAATTGCCTCAAAGCCCTGTCTATTTATTCTGTTAATTGCCTCAAAGCCCTGTCTATTTATTCTGTTAATTGCCTCAAAGCCCTGTCTATTTATTATGTTAATTGCCTCAAAGCCCTGTCTATTTATTCTGTTAATTGCCTCAAAGCCCTGTCTATTTATTATGTTAACTGCCTCAAAGCCCTGCCTGTTTATTATGCTAACTGCTTCAAAGCCCTGTCTATTTATTATGTTAACTGCCTCAAAGCCCTATTTATTATGTTAATTGCCTCAAAGCCCTGTCTATTTATTATGTTAATTGCCTCAATGCCCTGCCTATTTATTATGTTAACTGCCTCAAAGCCCTGCCTATTTATTATGTTAAATGCCTCAAAGCCCTGCCTATTTATTATGTTAATTGCCTCAAAGCCCTGCCTATTTATTATGTTAATTGCCTCAAAGCCCTGTCTATTTATTATGTTAACTGCCTCAAAGCCCTGTCTATTTATTATGTTAATTGCCTCAAAGCCCTGTCTATTTATTATGTTAACTGTCTCAAAGCCCTGCCTATTTATTATGTTAACTGCCTCACAGCCCTGTCTATTTATTATGTTAACTACCTCAAAGCCCTGTCTATTTATTATGTTAATTGCCTCAAAGCCCTGCCTATTTATTATAACTGCCTCAAAGCCCTGCCTATTTATTATGTTAACTGCCTCAAAGCCCTGTCTATTTATTATGTTAACTGCCTCAAAGCCCTGTCTATTTATTATGTTAATTGCCTCAAAGCCCTGCCTATTTATTATGTTAATTGCCTCAAAGCCCTGTCTATTTATTATGTTAATTGCCTCAAAGCCCTGTCTATTTATTATGTTAACTGTCTCAAAGCCCTGCCTATTTATTATGTTAACTGCCTCAAAGCCCTGTCTATTTATTATGTTAACTGCCTCAAAGCCCTGTCTATTTATTATGTTAATTGCCTCAAAGCCCTGCCTATTTATTATAACTGCCTCAAAGCCCTGCCTATTTATTATGTTAACTGCCTCAAAGCCCTGTCTATTTATTATGTTAACTGCCTCAAAGCCCTGCCTATTTATTCTGTTAACTGCCTCAAAGCCCTGTCTATTTATTCTGTTAATTGCCTCAAAGCCCTGTCTATTTATTCTGTTAATTGCCTCAAAGCCCTGTCTATTTATTCTGTTAATTGCCTCAAAGCCCTGTCTATTTATTATGTTAATTGCCTCAAAGCCCTGTCTATTTATTCTGTTAATTGCCTCAAAGCCCTGTCTATTTATTATGTTAACTGCCTCAAAGCCCTGCCTGTTTATTATGCTAACTGCTTCAAAGCCCTGTCTATTTATTATGTTAACTGCCTCAAAGCCCTATTTATTATGTTAATTGCCTCAAAGCCCTGTCTATTTATTATGTTAATTGCCTCAATGCCCTGCCTATTTATTATGTTAACTGCCTCAAAGCCCTGCCTATTTATTATGTTAAATGCCTCAAAGCCCTGCCTATTTATTATGTTAATTGCCTCAAAGCCCTGCCTATTTATTATGTTAATTGCCTCAAAGCCCTGTCTATTTATTATGTTAACTGCCTCAAAGCCCTGTCTATTTATTATGTTAATTGCCTCAAAGCCCTGTCTATTTATTCTGTTAATTGCCTCAAAGCCCTGTCTATTTATTATGTTAACTGCCTCAAAGCCCTGTCTATTTATTATGTTAATTGCCTCAAAGCCCTGTCTATTTATTATGTTAACTGTCTCAAAGCCCTGCCTATTTATTATGTTAACTGCCTCAAAGCCCTGTCTATTTATTATGTTAACTGCCTCAAAGCCCTGTCTATTTATTATGTTAATTGCCTCAAAGCCCTGCCTATTTATTATAACTGCCTCAAAGCCCTGCCTATTTATTATGTTAACTGCCTCAAAGCCCTGTCTATTTATTATGTTAACTGCCTCAAAGCCCTGCCTATTTATTCTGTTAACTGCCTCAAAGCCCTGTCTATTTATTCTGTTAATTGCCTCAAAGCCCTGTCTATTTATTCTGTTAATTGCCTCAAAGCCCTGTCTATTTATTCTGTTAATTGCCTCAAAGCCCTGTCTATTTATTATGTTAATTGCCTCAAAGCCCTGTCTATTTATTCTGTTAATTGCCTCAAAGCCCTGTCTATTTATTATGTTAACTGCCTCAAAGCCCTGCCTGTTTATTATGCTAACTGCTTCAAAGCCCTGTCTATTTATTATGTTAACTGCCTCAAAGCCCTATTTATTATGTTAATTGCCTCAAAGCCTTGTCTATTTATTATGTTAATTGCCTCAATGCCCTGCCTATTTATTATGTTAACTGCCTCAAAGCCCTGCCTATTTATTATGTTAAATGCCTCAAAGCCCTGCCTATTTATTATGTTAATTGCCTCAAAGCCCTGCCTATTTATTATGTTAATTGCCTCAAAGCCCTGTCTATTTATTATGTTAACTGCCTCAAAGCCCTGTCTATTTATTATGTTAACTGCCTCAAAGCCCTGCCTATTTATTCTGTTAACTGCCTCAAAGCCCTGCCTATTTATTATGTTAACTGCCTCAAAGCCCTGTCTATTTATTATGTTAACTGCCTCAAAGCCCTGCCTATTTATTCTGTTAACTGCCTCAAAGCCCTGTCTATTTATTCTGTTAATTGCCTCAAAGCCCTGTCTATTTAATATGTTAATTGCCTCAAAGCCCTGTCTATTTATTCTGTTAATTGCCTCAAAGCCCTGTCTATTTATTATGTTAATTGCCTCAAAGCCCTGTCTATTTATTCTGTTAATTGCCTCAAAGCCCTGTCTATTTATTATGTTAACTGCCTCAAAGCCCTGCCTATTTATTATGCTAACTGCCTCAAAGCCCTGTCTATTTATTATGTTAACTGCCTCAAAGCCCTGTTTATTTATTATGTTAATTGCCTCAAAGCCCTGCCTATTTATTATGTTAATTGCCTCAAATCCCTGTCTATTTATTCTGTTAACTGCCTCAAAGCCCTGTCTATTTATTATGTTAATTGCCTCAAAGCCCTGCCTATTTATTATGTTAATTGCCTCAAAGCCCCGTCTATTTATTCTGTTAATTGCCTCAAAGCCCTGTCTATTTATTCTGTTAACTGCCTCAAAGCCCTGCCTATTTATTATGTTAATTGCCTCAAAGCCCTGCCTATTTATTACGTTAATTGCCTCAAAGCCCTGCCTATTTATTATGTTAACTGCCTCAAAGCCCTGCCTATTTATTATGTTAATTGCCTCAAAGCCCTGCCTATTTATTATGTTAATTGCCTCAAAGCCCTGTCTATTTATTCTGTCAACTGCCTCAAAGCCCTGTCTATTTATTATGTTAATTGCCTCAAAGCCCTGTCTATTTATTCTAACTGCCTCAAAGCCCTGTTTATTTATTATGTTAATTGCCTCAAAGCCCTGCCTATTTATTATGTTAATTGCCTCAAAGCCCTGTCTATTTATTCTGTTAACTGCCTCAAAGCCCTGTCTATTTATTATGTTAATTGCCTCAAAGCCCTGCCTATTTATTATGTTAATTGCCTCAAAGCCCCGTCTATTTATTCTGTTAATTGCCTCAAAGCCCTGTCTATTTATTCTGTTAACTGCCTCAAAGCCCTGCCTATTTATTATGTTAATTGCCTCAAAGTCCTGCCTATTTATTATGTTAACTGTTTCAAAGCCCTGCCTATTTATTATGTTAACTGCCTCAAAGCCCTGCCTATTTATTATGTTAACTGCCTCAAAGCCCTGTCTATTTATTATGTTAATTGCCTCAAAGCCCTGTCTATTTATTATGTTAATTGTCTCAAAGCCCTGCCTATTTATTATGTTAACTGCCTCAAAGCCCTGTCTATTTATTCTAACTGCCTCAATACCCTGTCTATTTATTATGTTAATTGCCTCAAAGCCCTATTTATTCTGTTAACTGCCTCAAAGCCCTGTCTATTTATTATGTTAATTGCCTCAAAGCCCTGCCTATTTATTATGTTAATTGCCTCAAAGCCCTGTCTATTTATTCTAACTGCCTCAAAGCCCTGTCTATTTATTATCTTAATTGCCTCAAAGCCCTGCCTATTTATTATGTTAATTGCCTCAAAGCCCTGTCTATTTATTCTAACTGCCTCAAAGCCCTGTCTATTTATTATGTTAATTGCCTCAAAACCCTGCCTATTTATTATGTTAATTGCCTCAAAGCCCTGTCTATTTATTCTGTTAACTGCCTCAAAGCCCTGTCTATTTATTATGTTAATTGCCTCAAAGCCCTGTCTATTTATTCTAACTGCCTCAAAGCCCTGTCTATTTATTATGTTAATTGCCTCAAAACCCTGCCTATTTATTATGTTAATTGCCTCAAAGCCCTGTCTATTTATTCTGTTAACTGCCTCAAAGCCCTGTCTATTTATTATGTTAATTGCCTCAAAGCCCTGCCTATTTATTATGTTAACTGCCTCAAAGCCCTGTCTATTTATTATGTTAACTGCCTCAAAGCCCTTTCTATGTATTATGTTAATTGCCTCAAAGCCCTGTCTATTTATTATGTTAATTGCCTCAAAGCCCTGCCTATTTATTCTAACTGCCTCAAAGCCCTGTCTATTTATTATGTTAACTGCCTCAAAGCCCTGTCTATTTATTCTAACTGCCTCAAAGCCCTGTCTATTTATTATGTTAATTGCCTCAAAGCCCTGTCTATTTATTCTCTTAACTGCCTCAAAGCCCTGTCTATTTATTATGTTAATTGCCTGAAAGCCCTGCCTATTTTTATGTTAATTGCCTCAAAGCCCTGTGTATTTATTCTGTTAACTGCCTCAAAGCCCTGTCTATTTATTCTGCATCAGACTTATTAGAGGTGATCTTTTCCTCCTGTACAAGGCATTCCTGGACTTGGTTTTAATGAAAATGTACATCCACAAAATAAACAGCATCAAACTACTAGATTAAAAGACTTACATTTTGCTTATGGCATAAATAGGACATGTTGCAGAAACAGATATGTTTCTCAGACAATTATCATTCTCTGAAACAGGTTGTCCATCCATATGAAGCAGAGTTCCTCCTTAACCCTCCTTAAGTGCAATGGAGCAATGGATGAGTAACCAGAAATTCATCCCAACTTGGTGTCCATGTCTCTAATAAACAGAGGTAGTCAGTAATTCACCCCCTACGTAAATTAAATTCACTTTTGGGTTGCACAGCTAGGCTTATAAGGACCCTAGTGGTTGTTAGCCTAGTATACACCTATGAGGCTGATGATCACACTAAAACAAGATACTTCTGTCTGCTTGTCTGTCTGTATTTATGTCTCTACATGGAAGTATGCATGTATGTAAGCATGTATTTATCTATACATATAAATGAATATGTCTATCTGCACGTCTACCTATCTGTCTGTCTACCTACCTGTCTACGTATTTCTCTATCTGTCTCTGACTTCAGTGACTTTATTTAGCAACCAGTAGCCTGACCACAAGCAAATCTCTTCATGCACAATGCATGCAGTGATGAGGGACAGTAAAAGACTGTGGTCATGTGGTACAAGGAGAGAGTAATATGTGGTCATGTGGTACAAGGAGAGAGTAATATGTGGTTATGTGTTACAAGGAGAGAGTAATATGTTCCATGTAAGTACAGAATGAGGTAAAGCTTTCTATGCCTGAAGTAAAACCTTCTGTTCAATTGATTATGAACTGGAACTTTCTTTATTTGCAAACACTTCAAACAAAAACACTACTACCCTCCAGACCTTATCAAACAAAATTTGTTATTTCATTATCAGTTCCCCTCAACGTGAAAACTACTGCCACACTTTGGAAAATCTAAATGGATCCCTGTACAAGACATAACCAGCCTATTACTGGTGGGCCTTTACTCTAAACCCTGCTACCAAACAGCATCGTGAAGATATCAGCTTCTCTATACTTGCCCCTAAACTGTTGCTGTCTCTCCCTTACCACCTCACCTACAACATGAGCTACTCCTGAACATGAAAAATTAATATGCCACAAAATTGCAGGCATTGCTGAATTAATATAACTTACCCTATGAGTTAACTCCTCCGTTTTGCACTTTCCCCTCAGCTACATTTAACACTTGGCCTTATTAATTATGCACATATTTCTCAAGTCACATATTTTGTTTTTCTCCATGATTATTTTGTTGAAACCTCAGCAACACCATCTTGAAACAAACGGAATGGAATTGATTGCCATCTGTTACTGCATGAGTTTGTCATTGTGCTTTGCATTTCGTTGTACCACTTGTGCTGTGCTTGTCCCTTCATGTCTCTGTATTATTAGTTAACATTCTCTTCTAGTCTTCTTACATTCATTTTTTTTGCAGCAATAATTTTGTAACCTAAGATGAACCTGCAATTGGTCATTTTATGATCAGTACTCTACCTCTGTAACCAAAATGTGAATAAAAATAAAATAAAATAATATATATGGAAATGTAGAGGTATTTGACTTCTCAAACCTTTCATCTGTAGAATGCAGCCTGGACCACATTCAAAGGATAGGTTGACACATGCTAGGTATGTTATGAATGAAACAACTGTTGTGAGTAAGAAGGTACTGCTGGTTGCGTGGCCACATATGATATTTGATACTAAATTAATTCAGGAGTCAGAGGGCCAAAAATGAAAGGTAGACATTATGCCTTAGGTGGTGGGGCAGGATGGAGATAGTGCAAAAAATTGAGCAAAAATATGTGCCATTGTCAGTTTTGTCAGTAGCCCTGGAAAGAATTATTTTTTTGTCAGATGATTATTTTTATGAGTAGTTTCTATATTTTCTGATAGCTTCATAGGTTAATACTAGCCTGCTAATCTGGTGAACTATTTGCAACCTAGCCAGATGATCCCACACTGAATTTACCAAGCATTAATTAATACCAACTCTACCCCCAAATTACTTTGGACCTAGTTATATCTCCCTTCCATAAGGGCCTGAGGGGCCAGACTTGCGGTGTACTTATATTTGATTATTCAGTCATGTAGGCTGTGTTTAAAAAGGGTCAGGGAACTACTATGCTTTATATGCTCAAGAAGTCTATTTTTTAAAAGAAATATTCTGTGTGATAGATATTTATCAGACCATCAGGTTATTTTTATATTATGGTGGAAGTTCAGATCTCTTGAATAGATTTTTAAGGTGTTATTAGTTTTGTGGATGTGAAGGAGGTTGCAGAGGACTGCATCCTTTGAAGTTCTGTAGGCTAGGTAGAGATCCTCTCTCAAAAGACAATCGGACAATGAAAAGAATGAGGGTGATTTAAGGCCGTCAGGGTAGTTCATAGTGGACATACTGTTGGTTGCCTTAGTAAGGATACATGGTGATCTTTCAAGCTGGCTCGTGTGTTTAAGTAAGTGCATACTATTGGAGGTTCACTATAAATCAGTAGAGTTTGTAAGGCCATGTGCTCTCGTCCACAGTGCTTTGTAATGCTATTCAAATGTTTAAACTGCATCCAGAGCCATCCAGGCTGAGATAAGAATATTTTATTTCATTTACTGCACTTAGACTTGCTTTATACAGTGAAAGCTACCGTTTCCTTGCGTATTTTAAAAAATAATTATTTGATTTTGTGGCAAAAGTCATAATTTCTTTGTTGGCTTTTTCTAGTTCTGTTTCCCTCCAGATCACCTTGTAGAAAGGCAAATTTATCAGGGGACTTAGTTGTTTGTTATTTAATCTGCACTGGAGAGCTGCTTTTGCTGTGCTTTTGAATTAAGAAATTCCAGGATCATCCATCTTGTAGCATAATGTATTTACTAGTCTCTATGAGTTGGGAGGCACTCTAGGGTGCTTAAATTATGATTGTTTATTGGCTAGATAGCATAGGAGTTAGTTTTCAAGCTTTTTTTTCTGCTGTAAATCAGGTGAGTTTGCACAGAGATGCCCACCACATAGCAGCAGTTAGCAGCACTGAAGAAGACAAAATCACAGGAACAATTTCAGAAAAAAGAAATGTATTCATAATTCAACCAATCTACAGACTTGGTTAAGCACTTTCATATGAAAAGACTTTCTCAGAACCAAGTGTATTTACAACAGTCCTTCCCTTTTATATTACATCTTCTGGTCATGTGAGCACTCAAGTCGCCAACCACATATAAAAAGTTAAGCTGAAATTCATGTCATTACTGAACAATACATTCTTCAATAAACTCCTGATTTGCTTCTGTGATTTCATCTTCAACAACAGGGTTTTGTTTTAATGGCTAATGCTACTGTTGGTATTGCTTGACGATTTTAAGGTTAGCGGTTAGCAGTGCCCTGTATAGTAGCAAATGGCTAGACTGTAAAATTTCTCTGTAAAGTTAGCATTATGGCCAAAACCTGCTAAACAATGTGGCATTGCACAGAATGAAGTTTAGAGAAGGTAGCTTGTACATCCAATAACACTGCTTTATACTAGCACTATACAACATCTTGCTCTTAACCCCAGAAACTAGTTTGCATATAGAATAGCAGTGCCATAGCCTAACACTATATTACATCTTGCCCTTAACCCCAGAAACTACCCTAGGAGACCCCTGTTAAAACCCAATCCAAAATCTTAAACAGCCCAAACTACTACATGACTATACAACATAGATATGCAATTTCCGAATGTCTCTGTGGCCAGCTTAGTAGATTTGGGGATCCTAGGGCAATGCAGAAATTGTCTCATGTTCTCATATGACCAGTTAATCATTAAAGAAAATAACATAGTATGTGAGAAATGTAAATACACAACTTCCTTAGAGGCAAGAATCTTCCATACAAATGAGTTTGTCAAGAATACCCACATACACATCCTCTCACACATACAGTATCTCTCACTGCACACACACACACACACACACACACACACACACACACACACACACACACACACACACACACACACACACACACACACACACACACACACACACACACACACACACACACACACATTTTTTATGTTGAGCCCTCCAAAGCCACCTGATGACATCACTGCTCATCAGCAGTCACTAACACAGACACAAAAGTGACTCCAACCAGCTCAGATAAGCCGACACTCAATAGTCCCTCAAGAGCAAAGCCCATAAGGCAAGCATATACTTTATCTAATACGTTTGTCATTGGGGGTCAGTTGTGGAACACACAGATGCCCCCCTCACCAGGTTAGACAAGGAGAAGATAAGGGTCAGATACCCAGGATCTGCAATATCATGCAGACACCCAAGTCACTGCACCCCAGATACCAGTATGATTCTATCATAGTCCATGTGTGTGTAAATGGCCTGAAACATACCTCAATGGACTATATGATAAGAAATATAATAGATTTCTCAAAATATGTGTCACAGACTGGTACAAGAGTTGCACTGAGCAACATTCTACCTTCAACAAGGGTGAAGTCACAGTATGAACATAAAATGACTTTAATAATTGTCTTAATTTCTGATGTCACTTCAGGGGGGTCCAGGATCTGTTAGCACAGGAGCACATGGTCAGCAGACCATGTTGCTTTGGCAAGGATGGGCTGCACTTGTACCCCCTAAGATTTTGGATAATGGCTAAAACTGTATCTATCTTCTTAGACCTTTTTTAGGCAATGCCAAAGAGACAAAACTATCAACATAGTGAAAACTTCTCCAAGCAACTTTAATGTTTGCAACCTTCCCTCTGTATGCAAATTTGACTATGGGTTTATTTGAGACTGAATATATTTCTGGACATTATTTTTTCAATAATTTTATTATGTATTATCGGTTCATATGTTCATAGGTAGGTACTAGGCTATCTGCCCGGAGGCATTTATAAGCCTAGCCAGAATGTGTTGGCTTTCTCTGCCCCCTTAGATTAGTTCCCTGTGCCTCTGTCCAGCAGAACCAATGAAGTGATCCCCGGGGTAAACTTTCCATTTCCCATCCACTTGTCAAGGTTTCTCTTGAAGAGTGTTAGCAAAGAGCCCTGCCTAATGTAGATTGGAATCTTGTTCCAAAGCATGGGAAGTCTCTGGGACAGGAATCTATACCTCCAGCACATGCTATTTATTGTTGTGGTGAGGTTTAGATCCCTAGAGCATGTGGCTCGAGGTGATATGGTTTTCTTTAGGTGGAGCATGTCCATCAATTCTGGGTTGGACATGGCCTTGTATGTCGAGCAGAGATCACCTTTGAGTAGGCGGTATGCAACCGAGTACAGCTGGAAATTCTTCAGTCAAGCTGCATAGGGCATTTGTTTGAGGCCAGTGATCCTCTTGGTGAGGTACTTCTGTGGTCTTAACTGTATAAATCAAGGTGGAAGGAAGCACCAGGAAGTCAAAGTCCAAGAAGAGTAGTTTATTGAACACTTTTATGATCTTTTCAGCTGTTGCAGGTGTCTTGTAAGGTACATCCCAAATGGGGCGTTGTACTCTATATTATCGTTTTATTGACAATTTGATTTTTATTTGCAAGGGGGGGTCATGAATATGTGTTTATGTTTCATGAATTTTTGAATTATAATCTTTTTGGGGGGGGGTTGAGGGCCTTCAATGTCATAACGATATTTCTTTTTTGGATATTAATTTATCCATTTGCAGTAATGGATTTTTAAGGACATCAGTACATCAGAAATTTATTGATGGGTGACAATTTTCACATGGAGATAACTGCCATGCCCCCCCCCCCATTTATTGTCTTCTTTACCATATGGCAAATTTATTAGACTTTGGAGACTATATAATAATGATGAGGATTGGGGGTTAGAAATGCCTACAACTTTTGATATGTTTGTCTCTAGGGGCTAAGATCCTTCTTTGACTGAATCAGCTATTAACAAGGTTACCCAGGGTATACAAGACAGAGACAGGTTACACAAGTCCTCTTCTGTTTATTGGTTGGATAACCGAGTTAAATACAGTAATAATACTACAGCTGCTACTGGTACTGAATCAAAGAGTAGTATACATTTTGTAACCACTCTTGCGTGTTTTAGTAATGAGGTGATTTATTTAGTGAAATATTATTGGGGATATTTATTGAAAAACAAAGAGTTGTCTGTGTTTTTGTATGGTCAATCTAATATTTCATACAGGAAGGATAGGAACCTCAGAGATTTTTGGTTCATAATTCCTTTGTTTTTACCTGAGGTTTTGGTAACTACTTCTTTGATAGAAATGAGCACCTTCCATTGTGGTAACTGTTGCTCTGTGCTAATGTTTTGAGTTTTTTTCCCTTTATTAATGGCATCAGTTTTGATGCCTTGGATAGATTTGATTGCAACACTGAGGGCATTATCTATGTTTTGAGACGTCCCTGTGGTTTGTTTTATATTGGGGAAAGTCAACGTAAATTTAAAATAAGATTGCAGGAATATATTAGGTATATTAAACATGGGAAGATGGAAAGTCCTATTGCCCAACATTTTAAATTTTTTCATAATTCTGATTTTTCTTTTTGCAAGGTTCTATTTTAGAGAAAGTCTGTAATAATTTTATTATTCATGAAACCTTGAAGAGTAAATTATTGTATAAAGAACCCATGTACATTTTAAAGTTTGGTACTCTGTCTCCTGGTGGTCTGAATAATGAAGTTAATTGGAGTGTTTTACTTTAACTTGCTTGATTAGAAAATTGTATGATTGATTGTAAAAAAATATATATATATATTTATAAGATTGGGTTTTAATTGATTTTTACTCCTGGAAGGCTTGTTAGCTGAAGTGCTAGAGTGTTATAGAGTGTTTAATAAATTTTGGGTCTGTATCGCTGACCTTGTGGTTTATTTTAATTTTATTTTCTTGTTTGTGCAACTTAATGTATTACTGCGCAATGCTAGGAGCCTAAACAAAAACTCCACACCCTTCAAGGCCTCTTCAATCTGGAAAATGTAGACATCTGTGCCATGACTGAGACTTGGATAGTAGAAAATACTATGGCAGTGCAAGGCTACAGTGTCTTTCACACATTTAGATAACAACAGCACAGACTGGGGCCAAAGGTGTAGGTGTCAAAATCTATGTTAGCAATAAACATACCGCCATATGAGTTAAACAGGATGATACCATGGAGCTCATCCATGTGCAAGTCACCATAGTTAAATCCCTCACCATATGATGGCCAGCTACAAGTGACAATCTATGCCCCTAGAGTCTCACGACTCTTACCCAAGCCTGCTAGAGGTGCTCACCATTCAACCAAACACCATTTTCATTGGTGACTTTAACTACCCCTCTATAGACTGGAAAAATTACAGTGCTTCAAACTCAGGGGCGCACTCCAATCAGAAGATCCAAATTGGATCTGGAACTCACCAACATGGGACAGGTTTCACCCCCCCCCATCGTATCATGTCCTCACTTGTGACATCAGATCACAATCACATAGCTGTCTCATTTGAAGTAAAAATCACCCTGGAAAACCCAGCTGAACCAATAACAGTTAGGAACTATTCTAAGGCAAACTACATGTCATTCAGTGAGAGTTTGTCAAAATCCAAGCCCTGCCGCAAGCCCAGAACCACAGCTATCTGTGCAGAATTATTCACAGAGTCCCTGTACAAGCATGTGAATGGCTTAATAGAGGCTGCTGTACCTACCAGAAGTAAAGCCAAAACAAACACTAAAACCAAATCCCCACTGGTGGAATCGTCACCTAAACAGGATATATAATAAAAAAAAATCATGACCAAAAGCCGGAAGAGCAACTCCCTTAAACAAAAATGCTTTCTTATACAACTAAAGAAGATGCTCAGAGGTCTAATTAAGTCCAACATGGTCAACTCCAAGGTCGGGATAGCCTCATAGGCTAAGAACAATCACAAGGCCTTCTTCAGCTCTGCTCAAGACTTTAAAGGTTACACACAGCAGTGTGCTGAACTTCTGGTGAAGGGTACCACTTACACCTAGCAGTGAGACATAGCAAACCTACTTCAGCTCACACTTCACCTTAAACTCCCCAGCTCCTCTAGGTCTAATCCCTCCAACATTCTTCCCCCACTAATAGCAGGGAACAGTTGCTGGCATCACTCACTGAAGCCAAGAACACCCGACATACCCGGTTGCCTCCTGAACAGCCTTAATCGTGACATATCAGGACCATTTGAAGCACTCTTCAACTACAACCTCAAAATAGGCTACATTCCAAGTGAATGGAGGACTGCAACTGTCATTCCCCTCCACATGGGTGAACCATCAACTGATCCCACAAATTACAGGTCTATCAGTCTAATGAGCCTAACATGTAAAACTATGGAATGAATTATCATGGAAATGATATACAAGGACATTGGCAATATACAGATACTGGAACCTTCCCAATTTAGCTTTATTAAGAGAAGGCTATTCCTATTTAAAATGGTAGACTTCTTTGAGAGCATCACCAAGGCAATGGATGAGGTAGAGTGATTGCTGTGTATCTTGATCTGGCCAAGGCATTTAATACAATGCCCACTCAGGCATTGTTGACAAGCTCTCTGAGTTAGGTATTGCTGGCTGGTTCACAGACAGAGCCCAAGAAGTCCAAACTGGTGAGACCATCTCCATTAAGAGACCGGTCACCAATGGAGTACCCCAGGGGTCTGTGTTGGGCTCTCTCTTGTTTGGTATCTACTTCTCAGAAATCAAGGCTAACATTCAAGGCCTCTGAGTCACCAGATTGGCAGATGACCATAAACTGAAAGCTATTATAAATTCCCTCAAAACACCAACATTTTGCAAGAGGGATTAACACAAAAAATGATTGGTGCCAAAGACATGGCCTAGAATTCAATGCCAAAAATATATTATAATGCCCTTTGGGAAGCTGTCAGCCCAAGTTAATTACTCCATTGATAAAATATCCCCAAGAGTTAATCCAGTAATAAGGGATCTAGGAACATATGTAGACAGTCAGCTTTAAGGAGTGCAACTGAGTATTACAGATCAACAGATTAAATACAACAAATAGTAAAAGCAATAAAAACTGTATCTCAACACTAGAAATAAAAAAGCTCACTTATTTTAATACAAATACAAATAGCAGAGCTTTTGGGAATAATCCCTTCTTCAATGCATATAAAACACAGTTCAAATACAGAGTTTCTAACCACAGTACATGATCCCATCACCCAATAAGAGCTCAGCTTGTTATACAGAGAACCTAGAGTTGCTTTTGTTTTAATACAGGTTTTAAACTAACTGAATAATTTAATCCAGGTGCACGGTCAGCCTGCAGTTTTAAAATTCAGTTTAAAATCTGTATTAAAACAAAAGCAAATGAAACTGAAGTGAATATTGCTATTGACCGCCTGTATCTGTTGTGCCTTTAAGTTGTTTTTGAATGTAGTTTTGATATGGGTTGTGGTGTATTCAAACGCTAGGTTCTCTGTATAACAAGCTGAGCTATTATTGAGTGATGGGATCATGTGCTGTATTTAAAGACTCTGTACTTGAACTGTGTTTTATATGCATTGAAGAAGGGATTATTCCTGAAAACTCTGCTATTTGTATTTGGATTAAAATAGGTTAATTTTTTTGTATCATAACTTTCAACCTTCCATCTCCAAAATGAGGAACACTACCTTTCATAATGTGCAACAAATGGGCAAAATGTGGAATACTTACTAACAGCTTCCTCTTGGAAGCTTAAAGGATAGTTGAAATGTGATATGTTTAATTATATAATAGCTCCTTTAATGAATTAGTATGATTCAATTCTATTTACCATGGATATCAGTTAAAAAATGCTAACGATTCTATTTACCATGGATATCAGTTAAAAAATAGCTAATACAGAATGTGTGACAGATCCTTTCAATGTGGAACTTTGAGAAACATGAATGTTTTAAGACTCAAAATAAGGAATGTTGCTCATAATGAGGTACACTTGACAGGTATGTGTAGACAGCAGTCTGGACTTTGAAACATCATGTAGTTCAGATAGCAAGAAAATCATTCTATGTTCCCCAGCTTATAGGGAAGGGTATGGTATCCAGTTCAAAGGAAGTTAAAGTGCCACTCAACTCTGCCCTTATCAGATCTATCAGTGAGTACAATGCAACCACTGGTATTTACCTAACCAGACACTTGCAATAGTTGGCACACCTACAAAGGTTTTCACCAGGAGATTTAAGACATGGATACCCTGTTCTTCACTGATTTCCTAAAAGCTCTGTCAATGTATTCCGTCTTCTACAGGCTGCTGACAGGGGAGCTTTGCCTGGCTTGCAGGGCTTCTTCAGACCCATGCTTTGATGGACCTGTTGCACATGTGCAAAACAAACAGCAATACCCAGACTGCTGTACTAGAGAGACAGAGGATCCCTGTGCTATGGAAGAGGCTCACTATTTATATAAAACAGAGTTCTTCCCTGACCTTATTCAAATGAAGCCCTGACAGCTAAATGGGAAATCTTAAATTTACCCTTGGTCTGGCCTCCATGTTCCGTATGGACAGAGACTTTCAATAAAAAAAATGTTATCCTAACACTCCACCCCCTACAAATCCATTAGTTACCTCCTAATAACATACCCCTCTGTGATGATGGTCATGATACTTGGGATCCAAATGGGTTTGGGATGTGTAGCTAGGCTAGTAAGGGCCCTAGTGGTCTTTAGTCAAGTAAGATCCCATGAACATATGAATCTATTATACTCTATAACTGCCCTTATATGAAGGAGTATTGGGGGGTGTTGATTTCCTTGGATCTAGAAGATATACCCCCTGGTGATTACTTGGGCTATGTAAACTGATTTCCTAACTGCAGTGATAATGTGGTGGTCAAAGGATAATTTATTGCCAGTGAAAGTTTCCAGATGTCTAATGACAGCCATTTTTAAGGGGGTGTTACCTATGTGATAGGAGCATGGATGATGGGTGATGGCTTTGCTAAGAGATATAACACTGCATTTTTTGGCATTTAGTTTAAGGCCATGTTCTAAACATCACTTGTTAGTGAATGCTAGGCCCTTCCGGAGAATCGGGTGATGAGCTAGGATATTTGTGATAACTCCCAGTTTGCAATCATCAGCAAACTTCATCAGACATGGCCCTTAGTATCAGTCTTCATGTCAGACAAGTGAATACCAAACAGGAGTAGTCCCAGTACTGATCCCTGTGATATACCTTTGGTAACTACTTTCCTGATTAAGAGTATGCCTCTGATACTAACAGACTGGCTACTATCAGTGAGCCAGATTCCTGTCTGGTCGCTAACGTTGGGGTTTATATTTTGTTTAATTAGCTTTAAAATTATGCCATCAAAGCCTTTGGCCAAAACCAGTTACACAGTGTGAACAATTTTCCTGAGAACAATGCCTCAATGACATCTTCAAAAAATGTCCCCAAGGTTTAGGAGGCAGGATCCACCTTTAAAAACTCATACCAGTTAGGGTCCTGGGTTTGAAGATGCCTATTTTTTTATGAATACACTCCATTGGCTTTCAGATAAAGCTGGTGAGGCTTATGGGTCTATAGCTTCCCAGATCAGTAATGGGTCCCACATTGTGCAATGAAATGACCACAGCAATTCTCCATACTTCTGGCATCAATCCAGTGAAGAGGCTGAGACTAAATAGATTTAATAACAAAACATACAGACTATATTTGGTGCATCAAGAAGACAGCCTGGCCCATTATTGAGACCCAGGGACAGAGTGTTCTTAGTCTCACGCGGGCATTATTGAGACCCAGGGACAGAGTGTTCTTAGTCTCACGCAGGCATTATTGAGACCCAGGGACAGAGCGTTCTTAGTCTCAGGCGGGCATTATTGAGACCCAGGGACAGACTGTTCTTAGTCTCAGGCGGGCATTATTGAGACCCAGGGACAGACTGTTCTTAGTCTCAGGCGGGCATTATTGAGACCCAGACACAGAGTGTTCTTAGTCTCAGGCAGGAGCACTTTGGCCTTGCTCAGAGGTGATCAGGGTGGGTGGCATAGGCATACCACTTTTCTGTGGATAATTAGGTGGAGATAGATGAGTAAAGTCAGAGCTGAATTTGTCCACTAATATGAAGGCAGTGTCATCAGGTTATGAGCATGACATGTCATTTCATACTAACTCGGGGCATTGTTAGTTTGTAATATACTAACTCGGGGCATTGTTAGTTTGTAATATACTAACTCGGGGCATTGTTAGTTTGTAATATACTAACTCGGGGCATTGTTAGTTTGTAATATACTAACTCGGGGCATTGTTAGTTTGTAATATACTAACTCGGGGCATTGTTAGTTTGTAATATACTAACTCGGGGCATTTTTAGTTTGTAATATACTAACTCGGGGCATTGTTAGTTTGTAATATACTAACTCAGGGCATTGTTAGTTTGTAATTCTAAGGTTCCTGAAAGAGGCTTCGTGGTTCTCCTCAGTAAGTATAGAAATTGCATAGGTTTTAGAGGATTTTGCTTTGTTTCTAAGGTTTTTGTTTTGTCTTTTTGGGCCATTCTCTAGCTGATGAGGCATTACTTTTGCTGTTACCAGCCATGTGGGTTTCTACTTAAACTTGGCATTGTACTTATG
Source organism: Protopterus annectens (assembly GCF_019279795.1). Taxonomy (NCBI): domain Eukaryota; kingdom Metazoa; phylum Chordata; order Ceratodontiformes; family Protopteridae; genus Protopterus; species Protopterus annectens. Next base: position 780,318,045 of record NC_056749.1, on the reverse strand, counting down.
CTTTATAGGGGAAGTGACTTCACTGTAAGCCTGGTGATGGACATAGAACTTATCCGAGAACAAGGCCATGTGTGATTTAGGGTTACTGGGGCAAAGAGGATGTGCAAATTTCATCAGTCGTCAGTTAGTTTGAGTAGAATTGCAATGGAGCATTCTCTGAAGATAGAGGAGTTATGCACTTGTGTCTTGCACTTAAGGTAGATGGTACTGAACAGTAGTCAGATTTTCACAGTGATTTCATACCTATAGGTGTCTAGAGTTGTGGGATAAGATGCTGCAAACCAGGTCCAATGTAATTGTGCCCTTCATTTGGGCTTGAAATTGTTGTCTAAGAAGCTGACATAAATGAAGGCCAAGAATCTTTGTGCATACTTATGTGTGATAATATAGATTTCCCAATAAATGGAGAGGTAGTTGATGTCATCCAAGCCTCACGATTCACCTGGGTCATGGAGGGGGTACTATTGGTACTGATGCAGTACTGGGTTTTGTTTATCATGAGAAGGATATGAAGGAGTTTAAGGTCATTGTCTTCCACTATGGGCTTGCAGGTAAAAGATTTTTTTTTCATGATCACAGATACAGCCCCACCAGCCATGCCTTTAAATTCAGTATTCTGTCTGAATGAGTGGTAGGCATTAAATCCCTGCACTCTTCGGGCTCTTTCACTGTTCTGAAAATATTTTTCAATATCTATGTATATATCTAGATTCTCCAGGATTATGAATGCCTGGAAGGAGTGCAACTTTGTGTTTAAGCTTCTATCATTGAGCAGTGCTACCTTAATATTATTTTGATTTTTAATTGACTATGTAGATAATTCAAATAGACCAGCATAGAGTCAAACTGCAAACAAACTACTGAAAAACAAAAAATGGGCAACAGTAATTCTTAAACTTTTATGGTTAGTGCTTTCGTCAAGTATTCTTACACTCAACTTCATCAGACACTAGTTAAAAGAATGGTAGCCATATTTAAAGCCAGATTCATGGTCACATGTTCAGTCACCTCACATGACACCATGTCACCTGATACAATTCTCATTTCTATAACACATGTACCTAAAAATTGTATAAACAATTGTGTAAAAAATGTGTATACACTTTCCTATTGACTTAATACTCAAATTCATATGTACATATACAAAGAATACATGAATATAAATGAAAAAGCCAGCTAAAACATCCAAAAAACAATATTTGTTATTGTGTACATAAAAATTGTTACATGTCACTAATCAACCTAAATAAATTTCAGTTGAATGTCATAAATGCATGTACTTGTGTATGGGGGGGGGGATTTGTGTGTATATAACAAGCACAAAGAGTGTCCCAAATTATATGTCTAGTCACCTGAGTATTAGCCTTGTGTTAACTTTTTAAACTCCTCAGTTTCAAGACACATGCCAAAGAGCATACATCGTTCAACCCTGGTGTCACATAGGTCCTAGTTCTAAGCTGCCAAATCAGCTCCTTTACCTCAAGTTTTAAGCCTAATGGGCCGCCCCTGATGTCAAATTCAATTTGGTCGATCACCCTGAATGTGAAGGAATGACCAGGGTTTTCTACCACATGTTTTGCGAGAGTGTTGTCTGTTTTGACTTTCCTAATGTGGTAAATATGCTCGTACACTCTTTCCCTTAGTTTACCCTCAGTCTTGCCGATGTAAAAACCTGTACAAGACTGGTAGGAAGCGAGGTAAACAACCATAGTGGAATTGCAATTAAATCTGCCCTTACAAGCGAATTATTCATCCAGGATGTTAAATCGGTTACCTGTTTGCATAAACCTGCAATAAGAGCAGGCTTCGCATTTGTATATACCTGGAATACATATCATCTTTGGGGGTGGCAGTTTCAAGAGGTTTTTCAAATTAATCCCCCTCCTGTAAACTACATTTGGTGCAGGTCCAAATTTAATAAATTATTTGTCTATTTGGAAAATATTCCAATTATTTTGCAAAATATGTCTAATGTTTTCACCATCTGAACTAAACGTAGTAATGAAGGCGTACCTATAATCGACCCTTAGGTTATTTTCACCTCCAACAGCTACCCTATCATCAATACTCATCCCCTGATTGCTGTTGTCTAAAATGGCTTTAAAATGGCCATTTGTCCTTTTATTTTGAACTTCCTCAAACAGGTTGCTCAAAATGTCTACAGGGTATCCTCTGTTTGTGAACGTTTGCAATAACAATCTACACTCCTCCTCAAAGTCAATGGCAGTAGTACACATTCTTGCGGCCCTGACCAGTTGTCCCTTTACTACGGACCTTTTTTGATGTTGGGGTGGGAACTACTGTAATGGAGGAAGGAGTTACAATAAGTGTCCTTCCGATGTATTTTGGCTAAATACTGTTTGTTGGCATTATGCTTCCTTAGTTCTACATCAAAAAAAGCTATTCGTTCAGTATGAAATACGTGGGTGAATACCAGAAAATCCGTCATGTTGTTGCAGTATATCATAAATTTCTAAAACGTACTTTCTTCTCCCTTAAAGATCAAAAAAATATGATCCAAATATCTGGTATAGTAATGAATCTCACCCTTAAATCTATTTATGGTGTTATGCACAAATTGGTCCTCCCAAAAAGCCCTTACGAAGTTAGCAAAACTGCCTCCCACTGGGGACCCCATTGCCACCCTACTATTCTGTAAATAAAACTGCCCATTGAACAAAAAGAAGTTGTTGGACAAAATTATGTCCAACAGTTCTGTTATTAGGCCTATTTCAGATGCAGGTGCCCCTCTTTTTACTAATAGTAACTCGAGCCATTCAATACCCACATCACGTGGGATGACGGTGTACAAATCTTTGACGTCAGTTGTGGCAAAGTTAAAATCAGGGTGAAAGACCTGATTCATTATTGCTTTCAAAAAAGACCAGGAGTACTTGCAAATAAAGGGTTCCCTTGATACATATTTTTTCAAGAAAATGTCCACAAATTTTGCCAATGGGTATGTCATTGAATCCCTTCCATCCACAACTGGGTGCATGGGAGGGTCCATCAAGCATTTGTGGATTTTTGGAATCCCAAAAATCACAGGGGTTTTAGGGGAAACCATAGTTAAGTAATTTACTGAATTTAGATCAATCCTATTCTCCATGACCAAGTCATTAACAAACACCTTAATACAGTTGTATGCTTGGTTTACCTCGTTTAGAGAAACCTGCGTATATGTAGCCAAATTAAGCATATTTTCCATTCTCTGCATTTAGTTTGTACAATCAAACAACACCAAACCACCACCCTTGTCAGCCTTAACAATTCTTACATCAGCATTCCTCAAGGTGTCTATCAAAACCAATTCATACCTTGACATGTTAAAGGCTTCACTTCCTGGATTATTCACATTGTTGAACCTATTCCTTTTGGTAGCCGATAAACACCTAAGGTCAATGTCACACATCCTTTCAAATATATCCAACAATGGATGTAAGGATGGGTTGTAAACACTGGGTACTTTAAGCTCTGCATTTACACTCAAGTCATTATTGAATAACAGGTTTAAATTGAGTTCCCGTAAGTACAATTTTTAAGTCAATCAAAACACCACAAATGTCCATTCTTTTAGTTGGTACAAATGTCAAGCCTTTAGAAAGGACATTAACTAATTCCAGTTGAACAGTATATTCCGAGTAGTTGAAAATCTTAAAGTCAACTCCAGAGTCAACTATTACATGTGGTAAATGTACCAACTCGGGCTGTCCTAAGGTGGGTTGCAAATTACAGTTGGAAACAGGATTTTGAAAATTGGTATTTGCTTCCAACACTATATTAAATGTCTTGTATGGGTTTTTATATCAGCAAGACTGAGCGTAAACTAAGAGAAAGAGTGTACAAGCATATTTACCATATTAGGAAAGCTAAAACAGAAAACGCTCTCTCAAAACATGTGGTAGAAAACCCTGGTCATTCTTTTACATTCAGGGTGATCAACCAAATTGAATTTGACATCAGGGGTGCTCCATTAGGCTTAAAACTTGAGGTGAGGGAGCTGATTTGGCAGCTTAGAACTAGGGCCTATGTGACACCAGGGTTGAACGATGTATGTTCTTTGGCATGTGTCTTGAAACTGAGGAGTTTAAAATGTTAACACAAGGCTAATACTCAGGTGACTAGACATATAATTTGGGGCACTTTTTGTGTTTGTTATATACACACAAATCCCCCCCCCCCATACACAAGTACACGCATTTATGACATTCAACTGAAATTTATTCAGGTTGATTAGTGACATGTAACAATTTTTATGTATACAATAACAAATATTGTTTTTTGGAAGTTTTAGTTGGCTTTTTCATGTATATTTATGTATTCTTTGTATATGTACATATGGATTTGAGTATTAAGTCAATAGGAAAGTGTATATACATTTTTACACAATTGTTTATACAGTTTTTAGGTATATGTGTTATAGAAATGAGAATTGTATCAGTTGACATGGTGTCATGTGAGGTGACTGAACATGTGACTATGAATCTGATTTTAAATATGGCTACCATTCTTTTAACTAGTGTCTGATGAAGTTGAGTGTAAGAATACTTGATGAAAGCGCTAACCATAAAGTTTAAGAATTACTGTTGCCTGCCTATTTTTTGTTGTTTTTCAGTAGATAATTCAAAGAGACTGACCTTACCTAAAAAGGCATTATGGCAGAGGAAAAAGTCTTGGCCATTATATAGAAATCAAAAGGAATGAGATGCAGGCAGGTCATCTCTAGCAAAGCAGCTGGGGCTGTCATTTATTTCCTACAAGGCTGTTATATATCAGATCTCCATTGAATGGCACTGTTAGCTGACACGGTAATTAAAGTTAATTAACTTTTGTTTGTAGTGAGGCATCATTCTTGGTTATAATGAGATGTTTCTCAATACCTGTTTTGCTCCTAATGTATATGCTGAGAGGTCTATCATGTCCCCCCTTCATATGATCCAATGTTTCACATCTCACATCATCCAATCCAATGTGAGCAATGCCCAGGTCATATTTATACCTGGAGTGAAGGCACTTGAGGTGTATAGTGACATTGTAGATTCTGGCACATGATAGGCAGCTAAATTTCACTCTGTGTTTGCTCAGCCTAGTGAGTGGAGCCTTTGTGTGTCTAACTATTGAGTCACCTATGACCAGGACATTGTCAGATGTACAAGGTTGGTCCTGCTTCCTTTATGGGTTTTGCATGCTGGGTTGTGTGCCCCCTTTTTGTGGCTGTATTTACTGGGGTGTCATAACATGCTGAATATTGGTTTAGACATGTTAGTGCTGGGTAGCATGTAGGAGGTAGATCTGAGTGTTTAAGCCATTATTCTCCAGCCATCTGGGATATGCCTTTCTCTCTCTGTACTGCTATGAGAAACCACTAGAATAATTTCTTCCCTATCTCACCCAGCATCTTGATCCTATCTGCTGTGACCTCATCTGAGTCTGCTGCATTCCCCTGACTTCAATTTCCTTACTGCAGTTCTCACTTCTTCTAAGGGCTTTTCTTCCTCTTTCATCATAGGCTGTGTCTGGAGCAGTAGAGCTTCTGTGGGGTTTTCTTCATTCAGAACCTGCTGGAAGTACTCCTTCCAACTGCCTTTGATGTGTTGTAGACTGGTGAACAGGTTGTGGCTGGCATCCCTTATGAACAGTGTCTTCTTTTTCCTTCTACCTTTGCCTTGCGACCTGATACCATTTATTTTTGCCATGTACTGAGTCACTTTCCAGAAGCTGCTAGAGTGTCTCTGGTGCCTTCTTCTTTGTTCCCTTAGCCTGTTTATTAGCCACCCACTGTTCCTTCTTAGCTTGGTCCATCTTTTCCCTCTGACTTTTTTATGCTTACCTTTATTCTTTTGATAACATCCTGGAGCTCTGCTTTGCACCACCAGCTTTCCTTATGTACCGTATTTCCTATTGTCCTCACATAAGCTGCTTTGAGACACTTTTGTTTTTCTTCAACTGCACCTATTTCCTTTTGTTCCTGAGGTCTTATCATCCTGGCAGCTGCTTTGAACTCCTGTTTTTCATTGCAGTCAACTACCAGGTCTTCAGCCTAGTCTCTGTTGACATTAGAGCCTTCTTTAACCATTGCTTGCAGCTGATTGTGTCCAAACGTTGTTTATTCTGTAGGCCAGCTGTTTCACTGGTGATGGCTTTGCAATCTCTAATTCTATCCCAGTGCCCTTTACTTGCTATTGGGATGTGTACTCAGGTTTCATGTTGGCCAGTCTTATATCTGGTCATGTGACTGTCTGTCTTTCTGAAACATGTGTTGGCCACCATGAAGTCAATTGCCAGACATAAATCTAGAATGGCCCCTCCTTTTCTCAGATTGCCCCATCCATGTGGACCAAGGCAGTCCTCATATTCTGTTCTGTCTGTCCTAATGTGAGCATTCAAGTCGCATGTTATCAACACCAACTCAGCTTGTCCTGTTTTATCTAGTAGGTCACACAACTGCTGCTTGAATGCACCCTTTTCCTCACTAATACAACCCTGCTGTAGGGCATAGGCTGAAATTATGAATACTGTTTTATCTCTACAGTGGGGTCTGATTGCTTTATAACTAATTCTAAATGATATCCCTGACTGTCTTCAGTAGAATCATCCTCACCACAATTCCCACACCATTTGAAGTCTGTCCTACTGAGTAGTAGACCCTGGATCTCAAGCCAAGTGGTTTTGCTGATCTACCATTCCATTTTGCATGCTGGATAATCATGATATCCATTCTACTTACCATCACCCACTTCCAAGCTGCAACCTTTTATTGAACTATATAGAAATCATGTTTGACAAGTTGATTGATGTTACACCCATCAGTCACTCAGCAGGGCCATCCCAGGTGATCCAGGACTGCTGGGCTTTATGGCAGGCATTCATGAGCTAATACAGCTACATAAACTCCTCCCACCATTAGCATGCATCCCTGGTGTAGGTTGGGACCTCAACCCAGTTAGTACCAGAAAATATCCATGGCCCATGCCCATATTTGGTCACATTAGTCAATTTACTTTTACTAGTCAATATTGCCAAATCACATAGAGCTAACTCTTACACTGTTGAGTAGCTGGCCCCAACATTGTACACAATATGTGATTCATATTCAGCCCCAACATTGTACACAGTCTGTGATTCATGTTCAGCCACAACATTGTACATAGTTTGTGATTCATGTTCAACCCCGACATTGTACACAGTCTGTAAGTCATGTTCAGCCCTGACATTGTACACAGTTTGTGATTCATGTTCAGCCGTTTCATTGTACACAGTCTGTGAGTCATGTTCAGCCCAGACATTGTACACAATCTGTGAGTCATGTTCAGCCCGGACATTGTACACAGACTGTGAGTCATGTTCAGCCCCGACATTGTACCCAGTCTGTGACTCATGTTCAGCCCCAACATTGTACACAGTCTGTGAGTAATGTTCAGCCCCGGCATTGTACACAGTCTGTGAGTCACATTCAGCCCCGACATTGTACACAGTCTATGATTAATATTCAGCCCCGACATTGTACACAGTCTGTGATTCATGTTCAGCCCCGACATTGTACACAGTCTGTGATTCATGTTCAGCCCCGACATTGTACACCGTCTGTGAGTCACGTTCAGCCCCAACATTGTACCCAGTCTGTGACTCATGTTCAGCTCCAACATTGTACACCGTCTGTGAGTCACATTCAGCCCCGACATTGTACACAGTCTATGATTAATATTCAGCCCCGACATTGTACACAGTCTGTGATTCATGTTCAGCCCCAACATTGTACACAGTCTGTGATTCATGTTCAGCCCCGACATTGTACACAGTCTGTGAGTCACATTCAGCCCCGACAATGTAGCTAGTCTGTGATTCGTGTTCAGCCCTGACATTGTACACAGTCTCTAAGTCATGTTCAGCCCTGACATTGTACACAGTCTGTGATTCATTCTCAGCCCCGACATTGTACACAGTCTGTGATTCATGTTCAGCCCCGACATTGTACACAGTCTGAGAGTCACGTTCAGCCCCGCCATTGTACCCAGTCTGTGATTCATGTTCAGCTCCAACATTGTACACCGTCTGTGAGTCACGTCCAGCCCTGACATTGTACCATAGCTCTCAACCTTCCATCTCTAAAATGAGGAACACTAGCCCTCATAATGTGAAACAAATGGGCAAAATGTGGAACACATACCAATGGCTTACTAACAACTTCAACTAGGAGGGTCATAGGATGGTCAAAATATGCTGCTTTTACTTATAAAGAAGATATTCTAATGAATTAATAGGATTAATTTCTATTTACAATGGATTTCACTAAAATAATTCCTAACACTGAATGTGTGACAGAGTCTTTCAATGTGGAACATTTGAGGAACTTGGAGGAACATGAACTTTTTAAGACCCCAAATGAGGTACGTTCCTCACAATGAGGTACACTTGAGAGGTATGCATTGTACACAGTCTGTGATTCATTCTCAGCCCCGACATTCTACACAGTCTGTGATTCATATTCAGCCCTGACATTGTACACAGTCTGTGATTCATGTTCAGCCCCGACATTGTACACAGTCTGTGATTCATGTTCAGCCCCGACATTGTACACAGTCTGTGATTCGTGTTCAGCCCCGACATTGTACACAGTCTTTGATTCATGTTCAGCCCCGACATTGTACACAGTCTGTGATTCATGTTCAGCCCCAACATTGTACACAGTCTGTGAGTCACGTTCAGCCCCGACAATGCACCTAGTCTGTGATTCATGTTCAGCCCTGACATTGTACACAGTCTCTAAGTCATGTTCAGCCCTGACATTGTACACAGTCTGTGATTCATTCTCAGCCATGACATTGTATACAGTCTGTGATTCATGTTCAGCCCCAACATTGTACCCAGTCTGTGATTCATGTTCAGCCCCGACATTGTACACAGTCTGTAAGTCATGTTCAGACCCAACGTTGTAAAAAGTCTGTGATTCATGTTCAGCCTCGACATGGTACACAGTCTGTAATTCATGTTCAGCTCAGACATTGTACACAATCTGTGAGTAATGTTTAGCCCCGACATTGTACACAGTCTGTGATTCATGTTCAGCCCTGCCATTGTACACAGTCTGTAAGTCATGTTCAGCCCTGACGTTGTACACAATCTGTGATTCATATTCTGCATCAACATGGTACACAGTCTGTGATTCATGTTCAGCTCAGACATTGTATACAGTCTGTGAGTAATGTTCAGCCCCGACATTGTACACAGTCTGTGATTGATGTTCAGCCCCGACATTGTACACAGTCTGTGATTCATGCTCAGCCCCGACATTATACACAGTCTGTGAGTCACATTCAGCCCCGACATTGTACACAGTCTGTGATTCATGTTCAGCCCCGAAATTGTACACAGTCTGTGATTCATGTTTGGCCCCGGCATTGTATACAGTCTGTGATTCATGTTCAGCCCCGACATTATACACAGTCTGTAAGTCATGTTCAGCTACAACATTGTACACAGTCTGTGATTCATGTTCAGCCTCGACATGGTACACAGTCTGTGATTCATGCTCAGCTCAGACATTGTACACAATCTGTGAGTAATGTTCAGCCCCGACATTGTACACAGTCTGTGATTCATGTTCAGCCTCGACATTGTACACAGTCTGTGATTCATTTTCAGCCCCGACATTGTACATAGTCTGTGATTCATGTTCAACCCTGACATTGTACACAGTCTGTGATTCATGTTCAGCCCCAACATTGTACACAGTCTGTGATTCATGTTCAGCCCTGACAATGTACACAGTCTATGATTCATGTTCAGCCCCGACATTGTACACAGTCTGTGATTCATGTTCAGCACTGACATTGTACCCAATCTGTGATTCATGTTCAGCCCTGACATTGTACATAGTCTGTGATTCATGTTCAGCCCTGACATTGTAAACAGTCTGTGATTCATGTTCAGCCCCAACATTGTACACAGTCTGTGATTCATGTTCAGCACTAACATGGTACACAGTCTGTGATTCATGTTCAGCCCCAACATTGTACACAGTCTGTGGTTCGTGTTCAGCCCCGACATTGTACACAGTCTGTGATTCATGTTCTGCCTCGACATTCTACACAGTCTGTGATTCACGTTCAGCTGCAACATGGTACACAGTCTGTGATTCATGTTTAGCCCCAAAGTTTTACACAGTCTGTGATACATGTTTAGCCCCGATATTGTACAGTCTGTGAGTCATGTTCAGCCTGGACATTGTACACAGTCCGTGAGTCACGTTCAGCCCCAACATTATACCCATTTTGTGATTCATGTTCAGCCCCAACATTGTACACAGTCTGTAAGTCATGTTCAGCCCTGACATTGTAAACAGTCTGTGATTCATGTTCTGCCCCGACATTGTACACAGTCTGTGATTCATGTTCAGCCCCGACATTGTACACAGTCTGTGATTCATTTTCAGCCCCGACATTGTACACAGTCTGTGATTCATGTTCAGCCTCGACATTGTACACAGTCTGTGATTCATGTTCAACCCCGCCATTGTACACAGTCTGTAAGTCATGTTCAGCCCCGACATTGTACACAGTCTGTGATTCATATTCAGCCTCAACATGGTACACAGTCTGTGATTCATGTTCAGCTTAGACATTGTACACAGTCTGTGAGTAATATTCAGCCCCAACATTGTACACAGTCTGTGATTCATGTTCAGCCCTGACATTGTACACAGTCTGTGATTCATGTTCAGCCCCGACAATGTACACAGTCTGTGATTCATTTTCAGCCCCGACATTGTACACAATCTGTGATTCATATTCAGCCCCAACATTGTACACAATCAGTGATTCATGTTCAGCCCCAACATGGTACACAGTCTGTGATTCATGTTCAGCCCCGACATTGTACACAGTCTGTGATTCATGTTCTGCCCCGACATTGTACGCAGTCTGTAATTCATGTTCGACCCTGACATTGTACCCAGTCTGTGATTCATGTTCAGCCCCGACATTGTACGCAGTCTGTGAGTCATATTCAGCCCCGACATTGTGCACAATCTGTGATTCATGTTCAGCCCTGACATTGTACAGTCTGTGATTCATGTTTAGCCCCGACATTGTACTCAATCTGTGATTCATGTTCAGCCCCGACATTGTACACAGTCTGTGATTCATGTTCAGCCCCGACATTGTACACCGTCTGTGAGTCACGTTCAGCCCCAACATTGTACCCAGTCTGTGACTCATGTTCAGCTCCAACATTGTACACCGTCTGTGAGTCACATTCAGCCCCGACATTGTACACAGTCTATGATTAATATTCAGCCCCGACATTGTACACAGTCTGTGATTCATGTTCAGCCCCAACATTGTACACAGTCTGTGATTCATGTTCAGCCCCGACATTGTACACAGTCTGTGAGTCACATTCAGCCCCGACAATGTAGCTAGTCTGTGATTCGTGTTCAGCCCTGACATTGTACACAGTCTCTAAGTCATGTTCAGCCCTGACATTGTACACAGTCTGTGATTCATTCTCAGCCCCGACATTGTACACAGTGTGTCATTCATGTTCAGCCCGACATTGTACACAGTCTGAGAGTCACGTTCAGCCCGACATTGTACCCAGTCTGTGATTCATGTTCAGCTCCAACATTGTACACCGTCTGTGAGTCACGTCCAGCCCTGACATTGTACCATAGCTCTCAACCTTCCATCTCTAAAATGAGGAACACTAGCCCTCATAATGTGAAACAAATGGGCAAAATGTGGAACACATACCAATGGCTTACTAACAACTTCAACTAGGAGGGTCATAGGATGGTCAAAATATGCTGCTTTTACTTATAAAGAAGATATTCTAATGAATTAATAGGATTAATTTCTATTTACAATGGATTTCACTAAAATAATTCCTAACACTGAATGTGTGACAGAGTCTTTCAATGTGGAACATTTGAGGAACTTGGAGGAACATGAACTTTTTAAGACCCCAAATGAGGTACGTTCCTCACAATGAGGTACACTTGAGAGGTATGCATTGTACACAGTCTGTGATTCATTCTCAGCCCCGACATTCTACACAGTCTGTGATTCATATTCAGCCCTGACATTGTACACAGTCTGTGATTCATGTTCAGCCCCGACATTGTACACAGTCTGTGATTCATGTTCAGCCCCGACATTGTACACAGTCTGTGATTCGTGTTCAGCCCCGACATTGTACACAGTCTTTGATTCATGTTCAGCCCCGACATTGTACACAGTCTGTGATTCATGTTCAGCCCCAACATTGTACACAGTCTGTGAGTCACGTTCAGCCCCGACAATGCACCTAGTCTGTGATTCATGTTCAGCCCTGACATTGTACACAGTCTCTAAGTCATGTTAAGCCCTGACATTGTACACAGTCTGTGATTCATTCTCAGCCATGACATTGTATACAGTCTGTGATTCATGTTCAGCCCCAACATTGTACCCAGTCTGTGATTCATGTTCAGCCCCGACATTGTACACAGTCTGTAAGTCATGTTCAGACCCAACGTTGTAAAAAGTCTGTGATTCATGTTCAGCCTCGACATGGTACACAGTCTGTAATTCATGTTCAGCTCAGACATTGTACACAATCTGTGAGTAATGTTTAGCCCCGACATTGTACACAGTCTGTGATTCATGTTCAGCCCTGCCATTGTACACAGTCTGTAAGTCATGTTCAGCCCTGACGTTGTACACAATCTGTGATTCATATTCTGCCTCAACATGGTACACAGTCTGTGATTCATGTTCAGCTCAGACATTGTATACAGTCTGTGAGTAATGTTCAGCCCCGACATTGTACACAGTCTGTGATTGATGTTCAGCCCCGACATTGTACACAGTCTGTGATTCATGCTCAGCCCCGACATTATACACAGTCTGTGAGTCACATTCAGCCCCGACATTGTACACAGTCTGTGATTCATGTTCAGCCCCGAAATTGTACACAGTCTGTGATTCATGTTTGGCCCCGGCATTGTATACAGTCTGTGATTCATGTTCAGCCCCGACATTATACACAGTCTGTAAGTCATGTTCAGCTACAACATTGTACACAGTCTGTGATTCATGTTCAGCCTCGACATGGTACACAGTCTGTTTTTCATGCTCAGCTCAGACATTGTACACAATCTGTGAGTAATGTTCAGCCCCGACATTGTACACAGTCTGTGATTCATGTTCAGCCTCGACATTGTACACAGTCTGTGATTCATTTTCAGCCCCGACATTGTACATAGTCTGTGATTCATGTTCAACCCTGACATTGTACACAGTCTGTGATTCATGTTCAGCCCCAACATTGTACACAGTCTGTGATTCATGTTCAGCCCTGACAATGTACACAGTCTATGATTCATGTTCAGCCCCGACATTGTACACAGTCTGTGATTCATGTTCAGCACTGACATTGTACCCAATCTGTGATTCATGTTCAGCCCTGACATTGTACATAGTCTGTGATTCATGTTCAGCCCTGACATTGTAAACAGTCTGTGATTCATGTTCAGCCCCAACATTGTACACAGTCTGTGATTCATGTTCAGCACTAACATGGTACACAGTCTGTGATTCATGTAAATAATATATTGTTTCCTTGTTTTTGGATATATGTTTTACCATGGCGTAAACATCAGCTATCTTTGACTGCAAGATTGCTTTATTGAAAAATCCTGCTTGCGAAAAGTCTTTTAGATAGCATGCTGAGATGAATTGAACTCTTTCTGCATATTATTAAGGATGTACCTAAATGTAAATGGATAAATTGTATTGGAAACAGGTACTTTTATTGAATATTTACTTTATACTACTGGCTTCAGTTGATTAGCGTCATTATATTTTGAGTGTTACTATGTTTTGGCCATCTTAGATTGTTTAATGATGGTCGACAGAATAAGCTCTGAATTCTGTATTTTCATTGAAAATGAATGAAATACTGTGTCAATGGAGAACGCATTTTAGCAAAGCATCAAGATTGTTGAACAAAGCTGCACTTTGGATTACTTCCTTTTTTCCCAAATATGGGCATTGTATCCTGAATAGTTTTAATGAAGCGCAATGCCGATACTTAGGCATTTTATGCACTTTAACATTTAATGTTATTGAATTTAAACAGCTCCAATGATGTGCACGTATTGAAATATCAAATAGTTTCACTGGGCTGCTTTTAAATAATATATTAGGTAGTTGAATGCATTATTATTTCATATTTTATTGTTAATGAGTTTTTGAATATGTTCACTAATTATAATTAGATTGATTAATTAATTGGATAATTGTGGCAATGCCTTTTATAAAAGACAATGGAAGCTTTTTTGAGATTGTAACCTGATGAAGCGCAATTTGTTTGCGTGAAAGCGCTTGTTCCTGTTTTATCTTCTACATTAAATGCTACTTGGATTATATCGTGGTGGTTTCAAGCAATTTTTTCAATAATTATACACAGTCTGTAAGTCATGTTCAGCTACAACATTGTACACAGTCTGTGATTCATGTTCAGCCTCGACATGGTACACAGTCTGTTTTTCATGCTCAGCTCAGACATTGTACACAATCTGTGAGTAATGTTCAGCCCCGACATTGTACACAGTCTGTGATTCATGTTCAGCCTCGACATTGTACACAGTCTGTGATTCATTTTCAGCCCCGACATTGTACATAGTCTGTGATTCATGTTCAACCCTGACATTGTACACAGTCTGTGATTCATGTTCAGCCCCAACATTGTACACAGTCTGTGATTCATGTTCAGCCCTGACAATGTACACAGTCTATGATTCATGTTCAGCCCCGACATTGTACACAGTCTGTGATTCATGTTCAGCACTGACATTGTACCCAATCTGTGATTCATGTTCAGCCCTGACATTGTACATAGTCTGTGATTCATGTTCAGCCCTGACATTGTAAACAGTCTGTGATTCATGTTCAGCCCCAACATTGTACACAGTCTGTGATTCATGTTCAGCACTAACATGGTACACAGTCTGTGATTCATGTTCAGCCCCAACATTGTACACAGTCTGTGGTTCGTGTTCAGCCCCGACATTGTACACAGTCTGTGATTCATGTTCTGCCTCGACATTCTACACAGTCTGTGATTCACGTTCAGCTGCAACATGGTACACAGTCTGTGATTCATGTTTAGCCCCAAAGTTTTACACAGTCTGTGATACATGTTTAGCCCCGATATTGTACAGTCTGTGAGTCATGTTCAGCCTGGACATTGTACACAGTCCGTGAGTCACGTTCAGCCCCGACATTATACCCATTTTGTGATTCATGTTCAGCCCCAACATTGTACACAGTCTGTAAGTCATGTTCAGCCCTGACATTGTAAACAGTCTGTGATTCATGTTCTGCCCCGACATTGTACACAGTCTGTGATTCATGTTCAGCCCCGACATTGTACACAGTCTGTGATTCATTTTCAGCCCCGACATTGTACACAGTCTGTGATTCATGTTCAGCCTCGACATTGTACACAGTCTGTGATTCATGTTCAACCCCGCCATTGTACACAGTCTGTAAGTCATGTTCAGCCCCGACATTGTACACAGTCTGTGATTCATATTCAGCCTCGACATGGTACACAGTCTGTGATTCATGTTCAGCTTAGACATTGTACACAGTCTGTGAGTAATATTCAGCCCCAACATTGTACACAGTCTGTGATTCATGTTCAGCCCTGACATTGTACACAGTCTGTGATTCATGTTCAGCCCCGACAATGTACACAGTCTGTGATTCATGTTCAGCCCTAACATGGTACCCAGTCTGTGATTCATGTTCAGCCCCGACATTGTACACAGTCTGTGATTCATGTTCTGCCCCGACATTGTACGCAGTCTGTAATTCATGTTCGACCCTGACATTGTACCCAGTCTGTGATTCATGTTCAGCCCCGACATTGTACGCAGTCTGTGAGTCATATTCAGCCCCGACATTGTGCACAATCTGTGATTCATGTTCAGCCCTGACATTGTACAGTCTGTGATTCATGTTTAGCCCCGACATTGTACTCAATCTGTGATTCATGTTCAGCCCCGACATTGTACACAGTCTTTGATTCATGTTCAGCCCTGACATTGTACACAGTCTGTGATTCATGTTCAGCCCCAACATTGTACACAGTCTGTGATTCATGTTCAGCCCTGCCATTGTACACAGTCTTTGATTCATGTTCAGCCCTGACATTGTACACAATCTGTGATTCATGTTTAGCCCCTACATTGTACGCAGTCTGTGATTCAAGTTCAGCCCCGACATTGCACACAATCTGTGATTCATGTTCAGCCCCAGCATGGTACACAGTCTATGAGTCATGTTCTTTTATCTAGAGTCACTGCAGATCAAAGTTGCTGTCAAATGATGGTGGTCTATGTAACTCTTCCCTGTTAGGCAGCACCTAAAGTGTGTGCTGCTGCCAATAACTCAATTCTATTTTTAAGTGAATTTGTTATGGAAAGACCAGAATATTTTGAGGAAGATACTTAGAAACACAGGTAGTACATGCAGAACCTGCATTGGTGTTTGCCAGAAGTCAGGACTGAATCTTGCACCTTCTGCTTATAACTAGGCTAACACATGGTGTGTGTGTGTGTGAGTGTGTGTGTGTGTGTGTGTGTGTTAGTGTGTGTGTGTGTGTGTGTGTGTGTGTGTGTGTGTGTGTGTGTGTGTGTGTGTGCGTGTGTGTGTGTGTGTGTGTGTGTGTGTGTGTGCATGTGTGTGTGTGTGTGTGTGTGTGTGTGTGTGTGTGTGTGTGTGTGTGTGTGTGTGTGTGTGTGTGTGTGTGTGTGTGTGTGTGTGTGTGTGTGTGTGTGTGTGTGTGTGCGTGTGTGTGTGTGTGTGTGTGTGTGTGTGTGTGTGTGTGTGTGTGTGTGTGTGTGTGTGTGTGTGTGTGTGTGTGTGTGTGTGTGTGTGTGTGTGTGTGTGTGTGTGTGTGTGTGTGTGTGCATGTGTGTGTGTGTGTGTGTGTGTGTGTGTGTGTGTGTGTGTGTGTGTGTGTGCGTGTGTGTGTGTGTGTGTGTGTGTGTGTGTGTGTGTGTGTGTGTGTGTGTGTGTGTGTGTGTGTGTGTGTGTGTGTGTGTGTGTGTGTGTGTGTGTGTGTGTGTGTGTGTGTGTGTGTGTGTGTGTGTGTGTGTGTGTGTGTGTGTGTGTGTGTGTGTTAGTGTGTGTGTGTGTGTGTGTGTGTGTGTGTGTGTGTGTGTGTGCGTGTGTGTGTGTGCGTGTGTTAGTGTGTGCATGTGTGTGTGTGTGTGTGTGTGATTATAATACGATTTCCTAAAGTGTAAAAATAGTGAGCCATATTATATGATCAAAACTAACCTTTTGAATACATTATCAGACATTCAAATTATGACAAGTACAAAAGAGCACAAATGACAATCTCCTGTTTATGATCTATAAACCAAAATCTTATCACAGCGTTCAAATGGAATTTGTCTGACTAGTGACAGTGTTATGGAAAGCATTTCTCTAAGGCAAGGTGTAGGGTTGGGGTTATGGGCAGGGATGAGATTAGGGTTGACATGCATTAGAAAGGATGGACAGGTGGGTTTCACTATCCCTAACCTGAATTTCGTCATTAATGTCTCAAGCAGATAACAAGGCAGTTATGACTGGCAAAGTGAGCAAAATCCTTTATATTCAAAAAGCTGAATATTTGCATTTTGATGTTTGAGTGTGACCAAGATAATCGAAAAGCTGCTATAAACAAGTTGCAAAAATCAGCTAAAACAGAGAAAGTCATTTGAACACAAACAGAGGATCATACTTCCAAATGCATGTTATGGCAATCAAATTATAGATTCATAGGTTCATAGGTATATACTAGGCTAATGATCACTAGGACCCTTAATTGCCTGGTTATGCAACCCAAATGTGACCACAAATTTGATTTATATAAGGGCTGATACTGACTGACTGTCCATCAGAGACATAGGCACCAGATCAGAGGTGAATTTCCAGTTACCAATCCACTGGTCCAAGTTGCACTTAAATAGGGCTAGGAAGGAACATTGCTTTACATGGATGGAGAAGCCTGTTCCAGAGAATGGGACTTCTCTGTGAAACATATCCATCTCCATAACATGTTCTGTTTATTTCACAAGCAAAATTTAAGTCATTTAGTCTAGTAGTTCTGAAGCTGTTTGTTTTGTGGATGTGCAAAAGGTTCATCAAGGCAGGATCCAGGGATGCCTCATATGCCAGGCAAAGATCACCTCTCAGACGTTTGTATGATACTGAGTAAAGAGACAGGGCTTTAAGGTGATCAGTGAAGTACCTGTGTTTACTCCCTATAATCTTATTGTGAGGAACCTTTGTGGACATTCTTGTTGCTGCATGTGTCTGGTCAGGTACATACCTAAGGGGAAAATATACACTATGATCAGTCTGCTGAGAACCATGTACAGTGCTATGATGACCTCTCTGGACCTAGATGCCATGCCCTTGCTTAAAGGTTGAGCAACATAAAAGGATTTCCTTAATACCTTGGACCCATGTTGGTTGAAAGCTATGTTCTACATGAGCTCCCAGATCTCTGACTAATAAATCAACTTCTAGGGGTGATTTATTGATGGTGTATTTACTCAGGATGGTTGATTTCCTCAAAAGTACTATAATGCATTTCTTGGTATTGAGTTTTAAGCCATGGCTTTGGCACTTAGCATCTGTCTGTGTTAGACCTTCCTGAAGGGTGTTCTCACCATGGGGGAGATTCAATGACTGATCCCAGTTTGCAATCATCTGCAAACCTAGTTAGCCAGAGGCCTTTGACATTGGATTTGCTTGGATCTGTGAAGTAGATGCCAAAGAGGATTAGGCCTAGCATAGAGCCCTGGTGGACTCTACTGGTGGCTGGCCTCTTTGTGGAGGTGGCCTTACTGATTCTAACCTCTTGGGCCCTACTAGTGAGCCATCTAGCTATCTAATATGTTATTAATGGGTTTATACCTAATTCCATAAGTTTGTTGACATGCCTGAGTGGGATAATTTATCAAATGCTTTAGCCAGATCTAGGTAGACAGTATGCACAGTTTCTCCCTCATCTATTACCTTAGTTATATTTTCAAAGAAGTCTACCAGAGTCAGTAAGAGTGAACTTCCTTTGACAAGATAATGTGTCCTTGATTGAAAAACGTGATGATATCAAGAATTATACCATGAGTTACAATATGCATGCATGCATTATGTTGAAAGGTGCCATAAAAAGAGACTGGTTGTGTTTATTGAACAAATTTTCTCTTTAAAACTGTTACTGAAATTTTTATAGAGTAGAAATACATTATAATGTTAAGAAAAATGCTCTCAGTGTCATTGGCACAATGGACAGCACATGCACACTCACCTTTGGTGCAGAAGGCTGTGAGGTTTATTCCCCCACCAGGTAGATGTATTGTTGTCACTGCAGTGTGGCACAAGAGGAGTGCTGCACTTCTGAGTGTGCAATCCTTTGGATGAAACATTAACCTGGAGCCCTTGACTTGGTGGTAGCTTGGGTGCTTGTAAAATATCTCATGGCATCTATTGAAAATAGTAGGGGTCCTTTATTTACATGCTATTTACATGACATATTAGTTACATATTTAAATTCTACACAGTTCTATACATATTTACAAATTTACAAAATTTACTCAATCATTTTTATAAGTTCCTCCTTATACATTATACTCTATTTTTCTAATCTTTATACATTTGTCTTCAAACTAGACCCCCTCTTTTTCCCATAACCACCTTCTGATTTTTCTTAAAATTACTGATAATATCCATTTTCCATTAAATATAATCTCATTTAATATCTCATTCCAAATCACCATTATTACATAAAATGACTATTTGCCCATTCTTATTTTATATTCTTTGTTTCTCTTTTATAATAGCCACATTTATGTTATTATTTTTGAATTCTCCAAGAACATTTTATTCACACAACTTTTCCAATAGTCTCTCCCGTCTTTTACACTTCAGGAGAACAAACGTTGTGTAGTTCCTTCTACAGCGCCATACAAACGTATTCCATCACTTTTCTTTTTATAACAATGTTTGCTTTTACTAGTAGTTTCTTTGCTCTCAGTCTCCATAACAAATCCTGACATTCTACTTTATTACTACAACACTTATTTTTTTCTTTTATAGCTATAACCTTTTATTTTGGTAAAGTTTCCCATAGATTAGCACAATAAGAGTGTACCATTATATTTTTATACCACATTTTCCAATCTTCTTCTAGCTCAGCAATTTTTATCTTCCACATTTTTTTCTTGACAATTTTCTGTTTCTTTATCAATACATTATTTTTCTCTCTTATTTCTTTTTATCTCCCCAACATTTTCATAGTATACTTAAACAGTCTTATTACCAATTTATATTTTTTCTCATTTATCCATCTCACCCCTTTATACAAATTGAATGAAGCTTTAAATACCTCTGAATTTAATAGTGTCTCATATTTATTAATATATAATGCTCCTCCCTTTACTGAATTTAATCTAGATCCCCATATAAAAGTAACAATTACTGCTAATAATTGTTTTTCATACATTATTGGAATCATGTATACACTTAATAAACATGCTTTTCCCCATTAATATTGAATTTATCAAATTAGCTTTTTCTATAAGATAATCTATATGTTCCCTATAGAAAACAAATTTCTTTCAATTCCTTTACAAGGTTTTCTCATTGTGCTCCACTTATGTTTTATTACCAACATTTATTCCCAATACTGAAATTTCTTTTATTGTAAATTTTATTCCTCCAATCGTTATCCTAACCCCACACCTTTACTTGTAACCTTATTTAAGGTTATACCTATTTCATTTTGTGATTTACCTATTTCTTTTAAACAATCTACTACACAAAATATGTTTTCTTTTATCCATAAACTATTTTTAGTTGTTATAATAATATTATATGCATATGCTATCAAAACTGGAATATCTTCATCTGTTTGTATTACACACTTTGTATTTTCCATTTTACAATTCACCTTGATTACCATATTCATAACTAAACCAAAGAATATACCAGTAATTGAACAACCTTATCTTATTGCATTACTCATCCCTATTTCTTTACTTAACCAACCATTTCTTAGAATTCTTATCTTATTATTACTATACACTGTCATAAAAAACTTGTTTTAATTTTGTCACTAAAATTGTATGTCTCCATGAATTCCCATAATGTCTTATACTTTGCCAAATCAAACTTTTTATTGGTATTATCTACCATAAGTTTTACATTATCTCATCAATTTAAAATGTCATGCAAAATTTCCTTTACTATCACTAGTAATTCTTGACATCCCTTTCCTTTCATACCATTTTCTTATATTATATTTTCCGTCTTAGTTTTCAATCTTTGTTTAATTATTTTCATAAAAAATCATATAATCTCTATTATTTAGTACACTTGTTTCCAATTTCTATATTGTTCAACTTTTTTTCCAAATAAATGGTAATATTCCACTACACAATTCCTTATACAAAAACCTTTATTTAACCGTTCATTTAAAACATGCAACAAGTATTCTTTTTGCCATTCCATGAAATTTTTATACATTTTATATCCTATTCCATCTGGAACTGCCAATTAATCGGTATTTACTTGTCTAAGCACTTTAATTCAAACATAGTAATCTCTTTTTCAATTTCCTTATTTACTTGATATGATTTTTTTTTTATTTTCCATATTTTATTGCATTCTTCTGCTTTTCTTTAAATGTTCCTTCCACAAAATTAACCACAGTGTCCATAATTTGTGTTTGTTTTCTTTCCACCTGTTCTTTCTTATTTTTTATTTCTCTCATTACACTATTTTATTTTACAATTGTACACAAATATGTTGACGCAACTTCTTTTTTCCTTGTAATAAGTATCTTTGTTTATATAACTAATTCTTGATTTTTTTATAATTTCTTTTGTATAATTCTTTTTCTTTATCATAATACCCTCTCTCATTTTTTATAGGTTTTTGAAAGCATTTTTATATATCTCTACATACCTTTCTTTTTATATCTTTCTTGTTCCTCTTTGCCATTTAAAATCTTTTTTTATATTTATTTTTAAATGTAATGCACAATTCCAACCAGTTGACATAGAATGCCTTCATAAGTAACATGATTTCTCTATAGCTGTATATTTTTCTTTTCCTTTTTCATTCCATTCCTTTTCATTTCTTCTTTTTATTCCTTTTCCCAATTTCATATGTGCTTTATTTTCATTTATCACCATCCATATTGCTAAATAATCAGTAAATCCTGTTACAACTGCTTCCTCTTCTGCTATATCTTATTCCTTTGGACATTATAAAACAATCCGTTTCTGATTTAAGAATACCAATTTTATATTTCCCAAATGTTCTATTACATATAACCAATTTACCACATTTCATAACTTCTGCCATTTTCCTATATCCTTTTCTTTCATTTTCTGTTCTCCTCTTAACTCGCAATTAAAACCACGTTATTATTATATTCATATTCATTACTATGTAATTCAGCAATTGTTGATATAAGTTCTCCCTTTCTTTAGAAATAACATCTACATATAAAGCTTTAATTCTATATATTTTTTCTTGCTATCTCAAGTCAATAATAGTTTATCTTTACATTCTTAACTAGTGTTATACCTAATATCTTATTCCATCTGGAACTGCATTAATTTCCCAAATTCCATATTATATTTCCATCCCATATTTTTTCTGCTTGCAATCTTTCCTCATTTGTTAAAAATCTTATGTGTTCTAATGCAATTATATCTGCATCACATTTATTACATTTAAAATCTCTATCCTTCTTACATTGTTAAGACTGTTTAAATTTACAGAAAGAATTCTTAAATTATTATTCTTTCTCTCTTTTCCTTAATTTAAAGGAAATAGTTTATCCTTTTCAATTTGCATTACCTATTATCTATTCCCTTTCTTTTTCTTTAAAATGTATTCCTTTAACATCCTTTTCCTATCTTTCACTCTTCTTCCAATTGAATTATTTTTCCTTTCACTACTTTCAAGTTTATATCTTCTACATCACTAATTTCTGAATCTTTATCTTTTCTCCATCTTCCTGCCCTTCATTTTTCCTTTTCTTCTTCTAAATTGTTCTCTATTTCAATTTCCAGGTATTTTTCCTTTTGTTCTATATCCTCCCCTTTTTCACTTTCATCAAGTTCTTTTTTACAGTCCATCCATAAATGCCCAGTTTGTTTACATTTACAACATTCTAGTTCACATTTCTTTGCATCCTGCTTTGTTTTCTCACATATATAGCATTTCTTCTTATCACAATTTTCACAAGATGTCCTTCTTTCCCATAAAAATGTTTTGGTTCTCCCCTATTATACAATGACTCCCGATTAATATTCAAAAACGTGCACACTGATTGGTCAGCGTGCACTTTGTAAATCAGAGTTATAGTAATGGAAAAAGGTCCGGTAGCCCGGACTTTTTCTATTACTATAACTCTTTTTTTTTTAACAGCAACGGAGAATGCAAGATCTTCGTTGCTTCAGACTGTCTCGCTATGTTAAATGAGTTTACCATAGCGAGACAGCTTTAAAAAAAGCAACGGAGATTCTCCGTTGCTTTTTTTAAAGCTGTCTCGCTATGTTAAACTCCTTTAACATAGCAAGACAGTTTGTAAAAAGCAACGGAGATCTTGCTTTCTCCGTTGCTTTTTTTAAAGCTGTCTCGCTATGTTAAACCCATTTAACATAGCAAAACAGTTTGCAAAAAGCAATGGAGATCTTGCTTTCTCTGTTGCTTTTGCCCACAGCTCTGATGTACTGCGTAGGCATACGCATGCACAGTACATCAGAACTGCCGCAGAATACCAGACAGCTGTGGAAGGGCAGCAAGAAGGCATTATACAATGCCATTATTTAAGAAAAGTAATTATTTTTTTTCTTAAATAATGTCATTATATATAATAACCCACTTCTGGGTGTGGGCAATGCTGGATTTACCCATGGTTGGCTTTGTTTGGCCACTCGGGCTTCACCCTCGTGACCAAACCACACCAACCATGGGTAAATCCAGCATTACCCACACCCAGGCGTGGGTTATTGCTATAATATTTCACTACACCCTTATTACCATCAACAGTTGGCACTTGGAATGTGCACAATTTTTTTTCCATTTCCATTTTCAAAATAAAATTACAATCCCATCCCCAATCCCATACCTGTCATCATAAAGTTTTGAAATGTCCATCACTTCTTTACAAATGCTTTTAAATGTCTTTTCAAAGTCTGATTTTTTACTTCTGTCCAAAGCTATATATGTTTTTTTCATTTCTCAATAAAATGCTTTTACTACATATTGTTCCATGTGTTATCATTTTCTGTTCTTTCATATTGACATAAAAAACGTTTCCAGTCCAAGGTCAGTCAAAAAAATAATGCACAAAAATTCACTTTATTTATCAAAATAAAAGTTCTTACCTCCTGCACTTGCACACCCAAAGGTAGTAATACAGAGTCCCATACCTTGTATCTATTTAATTCATAATTGGTTTTACTTTATATACTTACTATGTTTTCTTTTTAGGCCATCATCCCTTTTTTCATTCTGCTCCTGGTAGCTTCTGACTGTCTGTGTGTATCTTTTCTTCTTTGATGTAATGTCCCCTTTTAGGATTGCCTCCACATCTTCCTTCTGTATTTTATCCATTATTTAACCCCAGGAAACATGTCCTCCATTCTCTGGTTCACTTTCATTAAACATCTCCTGTAGTATATCATCCTGCAATCCTCCTGACTGGAGGGTTGTAACCATACAATCATCTTACACCTTTGGGTTTGACTCAGCAAATAAATTATTTTGAAATACTACCTGAAAATCCTTTATTTCTCTCCTTTCATCTCCTTGTGAGCTAGCATTTGCTTCTGCTTTTTCCATCTCCTTCTGCATGTTGTGCACTGTCCTCCCAGCTGCCACTATGCTAAGACTGAGAGATGCACACAAATTCACAGCTAGCAATTCAGCAATTACAGATCACTGAGTAGGGGTCCTTTATTAAAATTCACAAATGCAGTATATATATATATATATATATATATATATATATATATATATATATATATATATATATATACATGCTAAAGAACAGGTTTCAAAACATATTTACAATATTTACATTATTTCTCCTTCATTGAACTTGATACCTTCTATTTCTCCAGAAAATCCCAGTCATTTACTTTTTTCCTTATTAATACTTAATCCTAGCATCTTTAATTCTTTAAGTATTTCTATAGCTATATTCATCCATTCTTTATTTTTAACTGCTAATACTAACTCAGCCGCACATGTAAACATCACTGAAATCTTTATTCTCTCTGTTGTATGGTATTTTGCCTTCTCTAATGTCAAGTTCATCTTAGTAACCACTGTATTCATAGCTAATGCCAATAAAATGTTACTTGTCAGACATCTTTGCTTAATGCCACTCTTTATTTCTATTACTTCGCTTAACCATTCATTAATTACTAACCTTACTTTGGTTTCACTGTACACCAATTTCAAAATGTTTATTATTTTTTGTTTATATTATATTCTTTCACAATTTGCTGTAGTGCTTCATGTTGAATGTTATCCAAAGTGTTGCTAACATCCCTACTAGTATTTTCAGTCCCATGTTCCTATTTATTATGTCATCTACCAACTCTCTTATTAACATCAGGGGTTCTTGCATTCCTTTCTCATTTGTTTCAAAGACTTTTGCAGATAACAGTTTATTTGCATTACTTACTATTCTTTTTTCTACTATTTTCATAAAAATCTTATAATCTACATTATTTAATACTAATGGTCTCCAGTTTTTATATCTGTTCTTTTATCCTTTTTTCATATACATTTCATTACACTTATCCATATTTTTCATCACTTATACTTTTTTCAAAACATTCATTCAACACCTTTAAAATATTCTTTTTTGCCATTCTTGCATATCTTTATACATTAAATACTCATCCATCTAAACCTGTAGCTGCTTCTACATTCACTGTTTTAGCATGTTTTAAGTTCTGCCATTGTAATCTTTTTTTCAGTTCTCTTATTATATTCTTCACTTAGCTTATTCAACTCCTGTTTATTTTTTCTTATAATGTCACATGTAGAAAAATATCTAATATATGTTTTAACCATTTCATAATTTCTCTTTGTGTATTCACCATATGACCTTTTTCATTTTTAATTTCTCTTATTATTCTTATTTTTTTTTTGACTATTTTATTTAAATAAGGTGCTACTTCTTCTTCTTTACTCCCTTGTAAAAATATCTTTGGATAAGATTTTTCAAGTTTTTCCTGATTCCTTTCATACAATATGCTCTCTTTTTCTATGAACTCTTCTCTATTATCTGTTATATTTTTAAAGACTTGGTTACTAATTTCCTTATATATATCACTACTTGTAATCTTTTTATTTTTTGCCATTCTAGTACTTCTTTTCTAAATTTTTCTTTTAAAATAATCTTCCAACTTGTCCAATCTTTGTAAAATTGTCTAATGTTTATATGATCTTGCCATAATTGGTGTATTATATCCCTTACATACTCATTCAGTTCTGATTCATTGATCCTTTGTATTCCTCTACCTATTTTTATGTAACTTATTTTCTCTTAAATCTCTATTCATATCAGTAAGCCATCTGAAAATCTTGTAATTTTACACCCTTGATCTAATAGCTCTCTGAAACTATAAAGTAATCAATTTCAGTTCTTAATAAAAACCAAACCACCAGTCTGACCGAACAATGAAGGAAACCACCATCATTAGCAAAAAACACATTTTATTATCGCTTTCATCTCAAAAGACTTCTTCAGAATGAAATTAAATGCACACAGCAGCATTCCCTTATATATCAAATCAAAATAATTACCTAATAAAGCAATCAGTTACTTAAAGTGTACTAGAAAAAGAAATACAGTCATTTAAAGGCACACATCTAATAACATAACATAGACAGTTCATTTTAATTTTTTATTAGTTTTTGCTGCTGCTTCATCCTTGGGAATGTTGTTTTTTTCCAATTTCAGTTCTTAAATTACTTCCTTTATATATCCAGTGCTTATTTTCTGATAACTGCATCTTACTGTTTTTAATCATGCCTAAAATAATTTTAATATCTTCTTTCCATCTATGTCTTAAATCACAAAGTCTCCCATTACTATTGTTTACTTATTCATACTCACACAATGTAGCACTTTCATAAACATTATTTCTGTTTGCTTTTGTAAGGTATATGCACAGAGTGTAATCACTCTATAAATTTGATTCTTAAATCTTTTATCTAATACTATTATCTTCCAGTCATAACTATTGTATAGTCCAATATTTCAATACATTCCTTACATAAGACAACTATAACTATACCTGAACACTTTTCACTCCCTAAGTTCCATATTACTTTCCCATAATCCATTAATTTGAATTCTTTCTTCTTCTGTTGTTATTGTACTGTCTAGTAATGCTACAATGGCCATGTTTAATTCTTTATGCTACTCCCATATTCCTCTCCTGCATTGAATATATTTATACTGTTAACATTAGAGGCTGGGACTCAACATAAAGACTTACTTTTTATCCTTTTCCTTTTTTGCTTTTCCTTACAGTTATATTTTTAAACTTACGCTTTCCGTCTTTCACTCTTTTTCCTATACAGCTTCTTTTACTTCTCACCCTTATTACCCATTTATCTTCTCCTTCATCACTTGAGTTGCTAATTTCCTCCTCCTCCTCCTCTCATTCTTTTCCTTTTGTTTCATTCATACCATCTCTCACATCTATTCTTGCATCTTTCACATCCATTTTTCTTTTTGCGTCTCTTCTATAGTATCTAATATAATATTTTCCTTGCCTTGTTCCTGGTCTAGTCTTGTTTCTTGTGTATGATTATCTACAGATTTACAGCCCATCCATGAGTGTCCTATTTTAATCACATTTTATACATTTTTGCTCACATTTATTTGCCTCATGACCAATTTTGCCACATAAAAAACATTTCCTTTTGTCACAGTTATTAATTAAATGATCACTTTTACCACATAAAACATGTCTTTGGTTGTCCCCAATATCTCACCACCCCCTTACGCCTCTATATTGGTTATATTTGGTAAATGTACAATTTTATCATTTTGACTTCTCAATATTATACCACACTCCTATCCTCCAGTCCATAAAACTCTGTAGTCTTACATTTTTGTAACATGCATAATATCTCTACATACAGTTTTTAAATAGTTCTTTAAATCATTCTTTCTAATTTCAGTTTGAAATTGTATAAATACTTTTTTTTCTTAGCTTCTGTATTAAATGACTGAACTACATTCTAGTTCCAGGGGTTAATGTCTTTTTTATCATATTGTTCTAGGAATTTTGTCATGTACTGTGCCTCCTTAAAAAAATCACAAAATGTTTCTTTATTATTAAAGATGAAAGCTCTTACTTACCTCTCTGGGTTCAATACCCAGTGGTGCAATAATGCTGTCCCCATATCTCATACCTGTCTAGTTATTGTTCTGTTTTATTACTTATTCTCACCCAATACTTTCTTTTGACTTCTATGTTTTTCACTTCCCTCCTTTCACCTTCCCTTACCATTTGCACATATGGCTTCTTTTCTTGTCTTCTGGTTTTCATTCTCCTGAATTCTGTCCATTATTTCTCTCCATGATGATGCTTTTTCACTCTCCAGTTCACTCTGAAATATTAATTCCTTTAGTTAATCATCCTGCAACCTTTCCAATTGGAGAGTTGTGACAACACACTCAGCTGCTGCAATATCAGTAACAAAAAGATTACGTTGAAACATCTCCTTGGAATCAACCATCTCCACTCCATCTCGCACTTCTCGCCTCTTCCTCATTTCTCCTGTATTTTAATTTAATTTCTCACTTTATATATCCTCCAGCCCATTTTTCATTACATTAGCTTCCATGGCTGCCCAACTAACAGCTCCTTTTTGGCCAACACCTCCAACAACTGGACTGTGGCTGACCAAGTTTGCAGATGACTGCAAACTGGGCGCCATTATCAACTCTCCAGCCGACACAAGCATCCTCCAAAAGGGCCTCATAGAAACAGACAACTGGTGCCAGAGCCATGGCCTCAAGCTAAACGCCAAAAAGTGTATCGTCATCCCCTTTGGCAAAAAAAAAGTGCCCACAAATTACCACATAGGTGGTAATCCATTAAGTACAGAAAAAGTCATTAGGGACCTGGGGACCCAAGTTGATAGCAATCTCTCATTTGACAACCACGTGGCCAAAGTGGTTAGAAAAACATTTTATATAGCCCACCTAATCATGAAGGGATTCACATCTAGATCAGGGGAGGTCATCGTACCTCTTTACTCATCCCTCATCAGGCCCATAATTGAGTACAATGCCCCTTTTGGGATGTACCTTACCAGACACCTGCATCAACTGGAAAGACCCCAAAAGTACCTCACCAAGAGGATCAAAGGGCTCAAACAGATGCCATATGCTGCCCGGTTAAAGAAACTCCAGCTCTACTCAGTGGCATACCGCCTGCTCAGAGGCGATCTGTGCCTGACGTATAAAGCCATGTCCAACCCGGAATTAATGGACATGCTGCACCTCAGAAAATCCAAATCCCATCGAGCTACGCTCGAGACTTGAACCTCAGCACTGAAATAAATAGAACATGCTGGAGGGACAGATTCATAACCCAGAGGCTCCCTTCACTCTGGAATAAAATCCCAGTCCAGGTTAGGCAGAGTCCCACATTGACTCTCTTCAAGAGGAATCTTGATGAGTGGATGGGAGATCATAGGTTTACCCCGGCTATCACTTCTGTGTCACTGTTAGACAGAGGCACAGTATACTAACCTCAAAAAAAGGCATAGCAAAATTAATTTAAAATGGGTGGCGAAAGCCAAACACACTCTGGCTAGGCTTATAAATGCCCTAGGGCAGATAGCCTAGTATGAACCTATGAACCTATGAACCTATGAACAATTTCTCTTTCCTCCATGCTTCCTGCTTCTCCAAGCAGCCTACATGCCTGGAATGGAAGACAGGATGTGCCACAACAAATATTGTCCCTGTACACTTGTATATATGAACAAGTAGGGGAAATTCCCCAATGACTCGACAACATTTCTCCTAGTAGTATAAACACCACCTCAGATCTCCCCAGAAAAGAGGCTACTTCTCTAATGGAACCATCCTGCTCAACAAAGGATAAATAAACAAATACCTGACTTTTTGATCTAATATTTCAAATATTAATAATTTATTAATTCTCTTATGGAGCTAAAAAGAAAAGATGTTAAAATTATTTAAAAAATAAATAATTATAAAATTCAAAAATGCTATAAACTAATAAATAACTATATGTAGATCTACTATTAATGGCAGAGTATAATAGGGGTGATTCAGGAAGCCACCTGGGGCTCACAACTTAGGGGGTGCCCACGGCCATCCAAGAAAATAACTTTAATTTTCAAAGATTAATTATGTGCATAAAATAACTAATTTTAGTTAGTTTTCATGTTGAATATAATAAGTGATTGATCATTTAAAAAACAAAAATTTTCTTAAAAAGATAAATAAAAAGATAAATTCAACTCCAACTTTTCTCCTCATTCCCTCTCATCCTTCCCTCAGGAAATATCATCAAATATAACTGCCCCTACTATTCCTAAGGAATTGGGACATAATGCTCTCTCTAAGGCCAAGAACACTGCATCAATGGGTCCAGACAGCATCCCAGTATTTCTTCTAAATAGCATGAAACATGACCTATCAGAGCCTCTGGAATTACTATTTAACTGTAGCCTCCAAACAGGCTTTGTGCCTCATGAATTGAGAAAGGCAGCAGTCATCCCTCTGCACAAAGGTGGGTCATCTACAGACGCTGGAAACTACAGGCCCATAAGTGTCACTAGTCTTATATGTAAAACACTGGAAAGAATTATCATGGAGATGATCAATAGAGATATAGTAAACAGACACTGGACCCAACCCAGTTTGGTTTCGTCAAAGGCAGATCATGCCTACTCAACCTGGTGGCCTTTTTTGAGAAGGTCACCAAAGCAATGGATGAGGGCAAAATCATTCACACTGCTTACCTTGACCTGGCCAAAGCATTTGACACAATACCCCACTCGGGCATTGTTGACAAACTGAAGAGGTTAGGTACAAATCCATATGTCACCTGGTGGATAGTCAACTGGCTCACACACAGAACCCAGGAAGTTAGAATTGGGGAGTCCACCTGTGCAAAGAGGCCAGTCACAAGTGGAGTCCCTCAGGGATCACTCCTTGGACGGTTCCTTTTTAGCATTTATTTCTCTGAAGTCAAGGCCAATGTCAGTGGTCTCTGGCTGACTAAATTTGCATATGATTGCAAATTAGGAGGTGCCATTGAATCTCCCACTGACATAAATGTTCTCCAGGAGGTGTTGACACAGGAAAACAACTGATGTCAGAGCCATGGATTAAAACTAAATGCCAAGAAATGCATAACAGTATCCTTTGGGAACTCATCCATCCCTGTTAACTATCATATTGACATCACACCCCTTAGAGTTGACCCAGTAGTGAGGGACTTAGGGGCACACATAGATAGTAATTTAGCCTTTGATCATCATGTGTCTACAGTGGTGAAGAAATCATTCTATGTTGCACAACTTATAAACTAAGGTATGGCATCTAAGTCCAAGGAAGTCATTGTTCCACTCTATTTGGCATTCATCAGACCTATCATTGAGTACAATGCTCCCTTACCAGGCATATCCAGCAATTAGAACATCCACAGAGTCTCCTCATTAAAAGAATACAGGGCATAAGTAATATGTCCTATGCAGACCTCCTCAAGGCCCTAACTTTGTATTCTGTCTCCTACAGTCTTTTGAGGGGAGATCTATGCCTTCCATACAGGGCATTGTCAGAGCCCACTCTGATGAACCTCCTGCATATCCACAAAACAAGCAGCACCAGAATTACCCATTCTAAAGACTTAAACCTTGGCTGTGATATAAATAGGACCTGCTGGAGAGATAGGTATGTGTCCCAGAGACTACCCCATCTATGGAACAGGCTCCCCATCCTTGTGAAGCAGAGTTCCTCCCTAACCCAATTCAAGTGCAACTTAGACAATTGGATGGGAATCTGGAAATTCATCCCTGGTTTGGCACCTCTGTCTCTAATGGACACAGGTAACCTGTACATGGTTCTTCTCTCAGGCCCCTGCTTACACTTATCAAGCGTATCAGAACTTGTCAGAGATTTGGGATGCATGGCTAGGCTTAAAAAGGCCCTTGTGGTTGTTAGCCTAGTAAACACTTATGCACCTATAAAAGAGACACTATGAATATCAACATTTATATACCTGCGGTGCCTGTCATTTGTCCATTGCAGCACAGGACAGATAAGATATTCATTTTGGTTATTTTTTATTTATCCTTTTTAGTAAAGAAATTCTCCTTAACTTAATAAATAAACACCAGCAGCTGCAACTATACTATCTAAAGTACTACAGAATTATGTTTGCTGTTGTTCTATGATTCATTGTGATGGCAGTAAACAGAAAAACTTCACAGTTTGAGAACGTATACAGCCAGTATGGATATCACTAATTCAGTGAAATCCTTTTTACTCAAATAAGTTAATCCACTTATGAACCTGTTATTAGGGAATAGTAATTTGCCTGCTGTGGCCTCGGAAAGTACTATGGATTTCAATAGAAAAATTGAACTTCTAGAAAGAAAGGTGGGAACCTACAAACGTTTTCAATGGCAGCGTCTCAGTTTTTCTGCTTATATTGAAATGGGTATAGTCCCAAGAGGACTACGAGTCCTCAAGATACCATCTTATGGGAATGCATACCCAGAACTTCTAAAATGCTGGCAACAACTTAATTTAAAGTTAAGTCTTGACTGTATGTCTTTAATGAATGACTATTTTTCACAAACGGAGAGCGATTTGAAAGCAGAGATACTTAGTATAGAAAATACTCTAATGGAGCTTCCTTGTTTTCCAAATGTGTTACCTGTTTATCAAAAGTGCTTGATAGATTACAGCAATTGGATGATAGGTTAGAAGCTATTAAGAAACATAAAATTTTAAGAGACATTACAGATTTCCAGAAAGGCCACATATTTTCTTGGCCCAAAGTAGAGGAAGCTAAAAATACCAATTTCAATGTTCGTAAGAATCAACATACACAAGAGGGGGATGTTTTCTTGACAAACAGAACTTGCTAATTTTCCTACTGTTATTTTAAGCTCTATACATGAACCGGTTGCACCTGTGAGTGACACGCCCACGGCTCCGTCTACCTCGGTGGTGACAATGCCAGCAGACACAAGTCTGTGTGCACAACGTGTGGATTCTGTTGAAGGAAATAAAAGAGGTACAAAAAAGACTCAACAACTTACTTTGAATGAATCAATGCTGGGGACACAAAAGTGTTTCCAGTTAGAACACCCAGAGAAAATTCAAGAGCAGAGTGCTGCATGTGGAAGATCTCTACAGAGGCAGCACCCAAACGTGAACAAACGCAAGAAAGAGAGCCCATTGGGCCAGGGCAAATTGAGCCGGAGATAATTCAAGGTACTGTAAACCTCTCTGGTACCATGCTTGTGGTAGTAATACTCACAGTGTTTAGGGGGGCTTGAATAGTAGGAAGTTAGCCTTAGAGCAGTTCCTGAATATTCTAGGGTTACCTGGGGTTCCAAGTTTTATTTTTACTTCAAAGGAGACCATTTTGTGCACTCATCTTACCACTAGGGGGTGTGCAGCACTCCCTAGTATTAATGAGGATGAGATCCAGTATGGTTGCTTCCCTGGTTGGTGTATTGACAATCTGGTCCCGGAAGTTTGTGTTTAAAAAATTCAGGAATCTCTGTGCCTGTACATTTGGTGTCATATATGATTCCCAGTTAACAGTGGGGTAATTAAAGTCGCCCATGGATATGGTTTTGGGCAAGATGGTGATTGTTTTAAATAAGTTTAAATACATGGTATGGGTTTCCTGGGTCATAGAGGGGGACCTATACAAATGAAGTGGTATTAGATTTTGCCTATGGTGATTTGAGCATGGAGAAGCTCATGTGCATTGTCCTATTTGACCAGCCTTGATTCTAGATTTTGTTGCATTTTTGGGAGCTACACGGATGTCCTTCCTTTTCTAAAGATTCCACTTCCTTTTTTTTTTATTGCTGTTACAATATTCACTACTTCAAGTATAGTTGGTTTAGATTTTGATTTCCATTTTTAAGTAATTGCTTTTTTAGCAGCCATTAGAATTAAACTTAACAAGGTCTTACTATGTATAGGCAATTCCAATCCTGTATCCCTGTTCAAAAAATAATGTCCTTAGTTACCCTCATTTGCTCACCTAGTATCCTTACAAAGTACTCTTTAATGATTTTTTAAAGGCGGCCAACTCATTACACGCCCAATACATATGTCTCCAGTTACCTCATTTCCCCATCACACCTCCATTTGCCATTTACCTGAGAAAAGAGTCTGCTTGGGGTAAAAAATACCTATGTAAACACTTCCAGGCAAAAATCCTAAATCTTCTTGACTTTGTTGCATATTTGGGAGACACACATATGTCTTCCCATTGTTTCTTTGTGAATTGCATATCCACTCTCCCTTCCCAATCTTTTCTGACCTCTTCTGATTGATTCTTTTTGTGCAGTATTTTATATGCCCTACTTAGTATCCTTTTTTAACAATAGCTTCCACTCTAGATTCAATTAAAAACTATACCAGAGCAGGTCTTTTGTTTTTAATTCCCTTATCCCAGTCTCTTTCTGTATATTCAGATAGCAGTCCCTGATAGGGAAGACAATCACTAGCCTGCAATCCAAATTTCTTCTTAGCCCCTTCCCATTTTATTATCTTTCTGTCTCTAATTATTTGCTCCCAGCATGATGATCCCTTTATGAGCTTCCTCCAGTAAAGTCCTGCCCCTCTTGCCTATTCTTTGTACCCCTAATTGCAGTCTTCCCTATAGGTAGTATGTCCTTTCTCCATTCCCATGTTGGTATACTTTCTGTTCTTTATGGATATTACATTGTGTATGACTGTTGCTATTCTCCATAAGGATCTGATCCAAATCCTACTGTCTCCTTATTTCTTGAATTACCCCCTGCTTCATCATCATCATGCCTTTCCACTTTGAATTGTAGCTTCTGCTTATGTTATGTATAACAGCTTTGCTCAGTAGCTCTGAAATATCCCTTCAGATCAGGTAATGCTAAAACTCTTTGCTCCGTTGGGAGGATCAGCTTATCTCACTTGCCTCTTACCATCTTCCTCTCCCAAATCAACTCCTTTGCCTCTTCATTAAGTACTATCCACAGCTACTCTACTGCTTGATAAAATATGCCTGACCCATGTATAAAACGGAAGGGAGGAAAAACAGTTTTACTGCTTCTATCTTGCTATCCATATCCACTAGCAAGAACTTCCAGTTTCTCAGTTTTTGTAGTTTTTGTATTACTTTGTTTACTCTCCTTCTACATATCACTAGCTGTCATAACCAAATCTTTAAAATCCACACTCCTAAATACGTCAATTTATCTTGTCACCATAAATATGGGTGTTGCTGGACTAATTCACGTGTGGGCATATACTGTAGTTTGTACCTATAGCTTTTGTTTTATCTTCATTAATTTTATATCTCCCCCAAAACAGAACTGCCTTAAAATATTCTGTAACACTGAGATGTCATTTTCTGGTTCCATCAGGTACAAAATAAAACCATCTACAAATAATGCCAACTATTCATGAACACTGTAACAATTACATCCTTGAATTTCTGAGTCCCTTATTTTCTTTGCCAGTGGTTCTAAATATAACACGAGGACACCCCAGCCTAGCTCATCTGTCCAGACACCACTTACCAGAAAGGAACCCTCCTACTTTGATTTTTGACTCTGATCCCTCAGATACACTTCTAAATATCCTTATTATAAGGAAAAGCAAATGTTTCCATTGCCCTACTCATAAAATCCCATCTTACTCTGCTGAATGCTTTATCTGCTTCAAGGCCCACCAAAAACAGAGATATTTTGTCACATTGTGCTTTTCTCTGGATTATCATTGCTTTATTATGTCAAATGTTTGCCTCCCCTCCACAAAGCCACACTGGTCCATATCTAACAGTTTTGGCATCCCCTTTGCAATTCTTTTAATCATTATAGACATAAATACTTTATAATCATCAATTAGAATTGAGGTATTATATTTTTAAGTTTATGTTACTAGCTAGAATTGAGAAAACTTATGAAGGGAGAGTTCCAGGCTGAAAAGTATATATGTATTATTTCTGTAGAGATAGGCCAAATGTTTTGCATGTTTTATGAGTTAAGCAAAGCACACCTAAATGTTGGAAGTCAAGGTTTTTCACCGGGCGCAGCCACACAGGACAATTTGCTGAGGGCCTCTTGATACAATGTAAAAAATATCAATATTATCATAATACTAGATGTGTGAAAAGATGCCAGTCAGTGCTTACCAACCTCTGTCTGCACTCATGCCTGCTCTTTATTCTTCCTAATTAATATCAGTTTTCTTGGAGATCTTTCACTTGGTTCAGAACCAGACAAAGATGACAGGAATCAGTGCATTGCTGGAGAAGGTTAGGGTTAGCAGCATGGAAAAGTGTTACATGTCTGATAGTTTTCCCAGGATGAGTCTGAAAAAGACACGTGGCTCAGTGTTCTACTCTGATTAATAACTACAATTAACTAAATATGAATACATACATACATGGCAGCCATCACTGATGCCCATTGCATGAACCTTGTTACTGCAGATGGCGCTCTTCTCCCACACCTAATGAGTCCTGTTAGTCACTGCAGATGGCGCTCTTCTCACAGGCCTAATGAGTCCTGTTAGTTTCTGCAGATGGCGCTCTTTTTACAGACATAATGATTACTGTTAGTTAATGCAGATGGTGCTCTTCTCCCATGCCTAATAAGTCCTGTTAGTTAGAGTAGATGGTGTTCTTCTCACAGACCTGATGAGTCCTGTTAGTTACTGTAGATGGTGCTATTCTCCCATGCCTAATGAGTCCTGTTAGTTACAGTAGATGGTGTTCTTCTCACAGACCTGATGAGTCCTGTTAGTTACTGTAGATGGTGCTATTCTCCCATGCCTAATGAGTCCTGTTAGTTACTGCAGATGGCGCTCTTCTCACAGACCTAATGAGTCCTGGTAGTTCCTGCAGATGGCGCTCTTCTCACAGACCTAATGAGTCCTGGTAGTTCCTGCAGATGGCACTCTTCTCACAGACCTAATGATTACTGTTAGTTACTGCAGATGGTGCTCTTCTCCCATGCCTAATAAGTCCTGTTAGTTACAGTAGATGGTGTTCTTCTCACAGACCTGATGAGTCCTGTTAGTTACTGTAGATGGTGCTCCTCCCATGCCTAATGAGTCCTGTTAGTTACAGTAGATGGTGTTCTTCTCACAGACCTGAAGAGTCCTGTTAATTCCTGCAGATGGCGCTCTTCTCACAGACCTGAGTCCTGTTAGTTACAGTAGATGATGTTCTTCTCACAGACCTAATGAGTCCTATTAGTTACTGCATATGGCACTCTTCTTACAGACCTAATGAGTCCTGGTAGTTCCTGCAGATGACACTCTTCTCACAGACCTAATGGGTCCTGTTAGTTACAGTAGATGATGTTCTTCTCACAGACCTAATGAGTCCTATTAGTTACTACATATGGCGCTGTTCTCACAGACCTAATGAGTCCTGTTAGTTCCTGCAGATGGCGCTCTTCTCACAGACCTAATGCGTCCTGTTAGTTACAATAGATGATGTTCTTCACGCAGACCTAATGAGTCCTATTAGTTACTGCATATGGCGCTCTTCTCACAGACCTAATGAGTTCTGTTAGTTACAGTAGATGATGTTCTTTTCACAGACCTAATGAGTCCTATTAGTTACTGAATATGGCACTCTTCTTACAGACCTAATGAGTCCTGTTAGTTCCTGCAGATGGCACTCTTCTACCAGGCCTAATGGGTCCTGTTAGTTACAGTAGATGATGTTCTTCTCACAGACCTAATGAGTCCTATTAGTTATTACATATGGTGCTGTTTTCACAGACCTAATGAGTCCTGTTAGTTCCTGCAGATGGTGCTCTTCTCACAGACCTAATGCATCCTGTTAGTTACAGTAGATGATGTTCTTCTCACAGACCTAATGAGTCCTATTAGTTATTGCATATGGCGCTCTTCTCACAGACCTAATGAGTCCTGGTAGTTCCTGCAGATGGCTCTCTTCTCACAGACAGAATGATTACTGTTAGTTACTGCAGGTGGCGCTCTTCTCATGGGCCTAATGAGCCCTGTTAGTTACAGTAGATGATGTTCTTCTCACAGACCTAATCAGTCCTATTAGTTATTGCATATGGCGCTGTTCTCACAGACCTAATGAGTCCTGTTAGTTCCTGCAGATGGCACTCTTCTCCCGGGCCTAATGGGTCCTGTTAGTTACAGTAGATGATGTTCTTCTCACAGACCTAATCAGTCCTATTAGTTACTGCATATGGCGCTGTTCTCACAGACCTAATGAGTCCTGTTAGTTCCTGCAGATGGCGCTCTTCTCACAGACCTAATGCATCCTGTTAGTTACAGTAGATGATGTTCTTCTCACAGACCTAATGAGTCCTATTAGTTACTGCAGATGGCGCTCTTCTCACAGACCTAATGAGTCCTGGTAGTTCCTGCAGATGGCTCTCTTCTCACAGACCGAATGATTACTGTTAGTTACTGCAGATGGCGCTCTTCTCATGGGCCTAATGAGCCCTGTTAGTTACAGTAGATGATGTTCTTTCCACAGACCTGATGAGTCCTATTAGTTACTACAGATGGTGGTCTTCTCATAGATTCACCATTACAGTAAACATCCATAACATTCATATTACTCATGCTCAGAATATAGGTCAGTCATGAAACTTGTCAACTGTATCTATACCATTTCTTTAGCTCTGTATGTAATTGTTATCATGAATGTAATAACTGTAAATAAATCTTCTGTTCCAAGATTTTCCAGTAGTAAAAGAAAGATAGGAGTTTCTTAATTAGATTTCTTATGAAAAAAATACATTATGTTTCCAGCTCATATTTTTTATATTGTGCATGCTTGCATTTCTGTCAGCATGCATCATATTTATTTATATATTTATATTTATTTATTCATGTAACATTTGTTTACTGTGAAAGTCCGACTTGGAATAAAGCCAATTTTCAGAGAAGACTCAGGGAAAAACACTTATTAATATTTCTATATTTATATAAACACATACATTCTGGATCTCTGCTATACAAGCACATACATTCTGGATCACTGCAAGGCACAACTGTTAATGTCTGTTTTGATGAGCCATACCAATCACCTCCCACTTTCTTTACAACATAGGAGCAGGTGAATTGAAACCCCCCCCCCAGTATGCATGTTAAAAGCTGCTTCCAACCTGCAAAGAAATGGGAGTTGATGGTTTTAGTATGGGTCAATGCAAGTGCCTGATGATGATTTGGCATATATATGTACATGTATGTATACATGTTTGCATATATGTAGATAGTAAAGGTTATGAGGAATAAGAACATCTCTTAATTCAGACTGTTTTACCAAATGGCTTTATTTTCCATATATAAAAAGGATAACCTTATTGCCAGAGCATGTTATGTCTTATGATTGCCTCTAAGGTTTTACGTTAAGCAGGCAAGAAAAAGCTAATTACAGTATCTAAATGTCGATAATTTTCTATTATTCAAGTATTCCCAAGTTTAGCCTTATATCTCCTGTTACGGACTAGGACTTGACTTGCTAAAATGAATATAAGTCACTATGCTTGAGATATCTGAGTAAATATCTCACACATAAAAATAGTTACACAACTCTGCCCTCTGTAGAATGCTCCGAAAACGAAAACAATGTTTTTCATTCCAAACGAGAATGAGTCGCCAACCCTGCTTAAAATGATTTCTCTTGAGAGTACCCTGACTGTGGTTATCGGAACAGTAAATCTAGCTGCTGATGTCATAATTCATGATTTGAACTTTGAAATTCACGTCTCCTGTTTTCAGCCTTTAAGTGCTATTTCAGGAAGACCAAGGTTGGACCAGCTACACAAGACTGTGTACCATCTGAGCTTATCTGCTCACAAGTCTGTCCCTGCTTCTGGGGTCCTTATGAAGCATCGGTCAACTCAGCATGCTAAACTTCGCACTGGTTAGTTTGCTTCAAGTACTTCTTTTTAATTAATTATGACAAACCAACAGATACACCGCTCAGTTCATTATTCCAGCAGCAACATGCTGCTGTCTCCATAATGATCATCTGCATTCAGTACTAAGAACCTCGTCAGTCCTGTATTGCCTTCCTTACCGGCTCAGATGCTCATAGATAAGGCAACGCCATCTGCTGTAAATGTGTTTGTAAACTCTAGAACAATCTTCCTCTGCCAGTTATGCCTATCCCTATATTACTCACATTCAAAAAGACACTTTTTAGGACTTATATGTCAGCTGGTCCTGTAGCAGTGTATGGCAATATATCTCATCCACACCTTGTACTCTGTATTGAAAACAATCTGTATTCCCAGCTGTTCCTCCTGTATGCATGATTGTTACAATGTAACATCTGCTGTTCCTCCTGTATGCATGATTGTTACAATGTAACATATGTATTTTTTCAATAACTACTCTCATTAGCTTCTTTACAGCTTCATTCTGCCACATCACATTTTCATATCTCTTTATCATGCCCAAATTATTGCAACATATTTCCTGATTTTGATACTGGTCATTATATCTTTTTTATCACTGTTATATGGTAAACTAGAACATTGTCTAGCTTTAATATTACTGCAGTGTTTCTCATGGCTTATGATAAAAAAGGCCTCTGTTTGGTCAAAATTTCCAAATCAATGAATGAAAATAAATAAATATGCTTAATATGGAATCAAATGTACAAATGCCTAACAATCACCACACGTACAACTTTTCATTTTTGCAGACATGCAAAAAAATACATGGGATAGGACATATTCAAACAAGAGGACTATTTCAGAAAAGCAATGTGGCAATTAGTAATACACCATTCCCATAAAAAAGTAACAACTAACGTATTTATTATTTGCTTTTCTCTATTGGGAATGTCTGACTGGGTACAATGTTCATTTTCAAGGGAGGCCCATGGAGACAAGAAACTGCAGATGTACAATATAATGTTTAAACAATGTCTAAAGAAATAAGCAGTAAAGTATAAAATAATCAGAATCTCCTTGACATGTATACACCCTTATTTACCACAGGGTAACTTCTATTGTCATTCTCCCTTCGTACGAAAATGGAAGTCATTCCCTCCCCACATCCGAATTACCCAGAACCCTGCCACTTTTAAGACTTTGCTCCACTCCTACCTCTCTTCTACTTGGGAAAGCTCCTGCTCTCACCCCTCCTAACCCCCTCCCAACTACTTCAACTTCCATCAACCTTTCTCTCTCAGAATTCTCCTTAACACCAGACATGCTCTTTTTCTCCTCCATCTTTCTCTTACAATTACTAACTCCCTTTTACAAATGAGATAGTCACTTGCATTGCACATAAATCAGAATGCCCATCATCTCATGTTGGTTCAGAATCTATCGTCATGGAATACTCCACAAATCCTTTTGCTACTACCGCTACATCAGTATGTCTTCAACAATTTTTAAGTTGTGTAATATTTTGTATTGCATAATACTTTGTATTAACTTCTGCTGATTTTTTTTGTGTTTGTAAAATGTTTGTATTATTTCTGTTGTAATTCCTGTTGATTTTTATTTTCAATGTATGTACATGGAGCTTTTCTCCCTGGGCCTCCATTGAAAAAGGGCTCATCTTGGCCTAATGGATTTTCAAGGTTAACAAACTGCAATAAAAATAAAATAAATAAATATTGAAATTCATTAAAACAGAAAAAAACAAGAATTATCACACAAAGATAAAGTGATTAGCCCTTTTAAATAAACCACATAACATCTATACATATAAGCAACATGTTTTCAATTTGATACCATTTAATAATAATATCTACTGGCTATACAATCAGCAGAACATTGTCTGGGAGTCCGTGCAGGGAATTAATGCTATGAGTTGCTAACAAGCTACTCCTTATAGTCCAGGACCCGACTCATACAGCCTATACCTGCCTCCTGTGTGACCAGTGCTCTGAGGTAGATGGGAAACGAGGCTCCTTAATGGTATCCTTGGCCACGCACCCACTAAGTAAATATGAACCTACTGTATCCACAAAAGAAAACCTCATCGAAGCATCTGGAAGTCATAGCAGGATGGGTGGTAAGACACCAAGCATATATCTTTTTACTAAACTGGAAAGAAAAAATGTTCATCTTTTCTAAGGTCTGTAGAATATGTGCTCATATTATCTGTCTATGCAGCATGTGTTTCACAATAGTCAGTTGTTAATTACTCTGATTTTCTAAATATAGATATACATATATATATATATATATATATATATATATATATATATATATATAGTTCAGAAGAAGATGAGGTTTTGGATTTAAACAGTTCAAATAATAGACCTAATTTTACTAGGTTAGATAATGATTCTCGTACTGATTTTTCCCTCACTTTTATAACATCTTTTAGTAGTGATGCTTATTATATCAGGAATATTCTTGAGAAAAATTGGAACTTTATAACAGCGGATGAGAGCATAAGGAAAAGATTACCAATAACACCTAAAGTTGTTTTTAGAAGAGGCTCAAATTTGAAATATCTTTTAGGAAATAATACATCCCAAATATTGAGAATAAAAGGTATGTTTAAGTGCAAGGCTTGCCCATATTGTAAATTTATTGACACTGGACTTAATTACCAGGTCAATAATATGAAATTTACTTGTCAGGGAGATATAACTGTAACTCGAAAGGCATTGTTTATTTAGCTAAATGTAATTCCTGTCATGGTTTCTATATAGGCAAGACAGATAGGAAACTCAGGGAACGAATATATGAATATCAGCATGCTATGAGAAACCAAAATCCTGAGAACGCTTTAGCTAAACATGTCATTAATAATCCTGGACACTCGTTTTCCTTTAGAGTAATAGATCAGATCTGTAACCACATTAGGGGTGGCCCATTCACTTTATGGTTAGAACAGTGTGAGCTGTTGTGGCAGCTTAAATTAGATGCTTTTAAATATCCTGGGCTAAATGATACATGCTCTATAACTTGCATTTTAAAGTTAAAAAATCTGAAGAGAGAATGTTTATTCTGCTGTAAAGTTAAAAACTTGATAAGATGAACTTCCTTTATATATATTATTTTTATGTGTATATATTGATTAATTAATGTTTTTAAATCATTATTTATGTCCTTATTGGATTTCACTGATCAGCTGACTGTCATGTGTTTGTCTGAATGGTATTTAAAAGATTCTTAACAGCTTTGTAATTCAGTCTGAAGAACTGGGAGTATCTGTACCTACAAAAGCATTACTGTACTGTATTAAATTGTCTTTGTACCATTAGCCTGGGCCGTTTTTTGTTTTTTCAGTTCACAGTTTGTTTTTCAGTTCACATATATGGGTTTATGTTTATGCAGATGACTGAGTTTTCAGAAACTTAAATTTTATATGGTCAGAACTGTATGTTCTAATTTCCAAAAACTTGAATAAAACAAACCCGCAAAAATCTATATTTTTACAAGGGGGCAAGCCCCCCCCCTCCCTCACATCCCTTGCAAATGATAACTATAAACCTTGTCACCACAATAAACAAGACATGCTGGAGGGATAGTTGTATCCCAGTGACTTCCTATACTCTGGAACAAGCTACCCATCTATGTCAAACAAAGTTCCTCATTAGCACTCTTCAAGAAAAATCTTGATGAGTGGATAGGAAATAGGAAATACACCCCAGGGATCACTTCTGTGGCTCTGCTTGACAGGGGCACAGAAAATTAACTTTCTTGGGTGGCGTAAGCCAGGGAACCTTGGTGGCTAGGCTTACTTAGGACCTTAGGCTGATAGCCTAGTATCTACCTATGAACCTATGAACCTATATACCAACTCCAAGATCGCATTACAGAGGAGGAAAGGGTAAATTCCCTGATCCCAGCTGTACCTTGCTCTCCATACAAATGCTTTGAGTTTTCAGAAAGTCAATGATATAATCTTGACCATATAAAGTTATCATTTCCGAAAACCCTATCACCTGACATTTTATATATATATATATATATATATATATATATATAT
Organism: Protopterus annectens; assembly: GCF_019279795.1. Classification (NCBI taxonomy): domain Eukaryota; kingdom Metazoa; phylum Chordata; order Ceratodontiformes; family Protopteridae; genus Protopterus; species Protopterus annectens. The sequence continues at coordinate 780,273,765 of NC_056749.1, read as the reverse complement.
ATGTGTGTGTGTGTACATAAATGATATTTGTTAACTACCTATACAATAAAACCTGCCGCGGGATTCAATAATGCCTACACTAAGTACACACTAAGTTTACAGCATTTTGAGTGGACAGACATGGCTCACACCTTCTTCTTCCCACTTTTACTTTTCCTACTGATATTCTTGCAGCTTTAAATATTGACAGGGATTCATAAAGGTTACCACATGTAGACTACATGTACACTTAGTGTAATCTTTCTGAGTGACTAGAAAGCACAGAAAATGTGATAAAAATGTTCTTGAATACATATTGTGCACACTTAGTGTACATTTAGTGTAGCTTTTATTGAATCTGACCCCTGAACTTTTTCATTGTATGATTATCTCTGTCATCCCTTCAACTGCCAATTCTGCACTTACACCTCATCACTGGAGAAATATGTGGTGACTGCCTCCGCTTGTGATGTTCATGGATCTGTATTTTCTATTCTGTTCCCTATTTTCTTTGAACCTCCCTTCCCTGGAACCATCACAGCTACAATCGTAAAGGGAAGTGCACACTGTAAGTACTGTTAGTTTGTTTCTTTGATTGCAGCATTTTTTTCTTCAGAGCACAACCACAACTGCAGACGGTCAGAGTAATATCCAAAGAAAATAAATACACAAAAGTGCTTCTTAAACAGTTCACTGTAACACACAACTGCAGACTGTCAGAGTAATATCCAAAGAAAATAAATACACAAAAGTGCTTCTTAAACAGTTCACTGTAACACACAACTGCAGACTGTCAGAGTAATATCCAAAGAAAATAAATACACAAAAGTGCTTCTTAAACAGTTCACTGTAACACACAACTGCAGACTGTCAGAGTAATATCCAAAGAAAATAAATACACAAAAGTGCTTCTTAAACAGTTCACTGTAACACACAACTGCAGACTGTCAGAGTAATATCCAAAAAAAATAAATACACAAAAGTGCTTCTTAAACAGTTCACTGTGACACACAACTGCAGACTGTCAGAGTAATATCCAAAGAAAATAAATACACAAAAGTGCTTCTTAAACAGTTCACTGTAACACACAACTGCAGACTGTCAGAGTAATATCCAAAGAAAATAAATACACAAAAGTGCTTCTCAAACAGTTCACTGTAACACACAACTGCAGACTGTCAGAGTAATATCCAAAGAAAATAAATACACAAAAGTGATTCTCAAACAGTTCACTGTAACACACAACTGCAGACTGTCAGAGTAATATCCAAAGAAAATAAATACACAAAAGTGGTTCTTAAACAGTTCACTGTAACACACAACTGCAGACTGTCAGAGTAATATCCAAAGAAAATAAATACACAAAAGTGCTTCTTAAACAGTTCACTGTAACACACAACTGCAGACTGTCAGAGTAATATCCAAAGAAAATAAATACACAAAAGTGCTTCTTAAACAGTTCACTGTAACACACAACTGCAGACTGTCAGAGTAATATCCAAAGAAAATAAATATACAAAAGTGCTTCTTAAACAGTTCACTGTAACACACAACTGCAGACTGTCAGAGTAATATCCAAAGAAAATAAATACACAAAAGTGCTTCTTAAACAGTTCACTGTAACACACAACTGCAGACTGTCAGAGTAATATCCAAAGAAAATAAATACACAAAAGTGCTTCTTAAACAGTTCACTGTAACACACAACTGCAGACTGTCAGAGTAATATCCAAAGAAAATAAATACACAAAAGTGCTTCTTAAACAGTTCACTGTAACACACAACTGCAGACTGTCAGAGTAATATCCAAAGAAAATAAATACACAGAAGTGCTTCTTAAACAGTTCAATGTAACACACAACTGCAGACTGTCAGAGTAATATCCAAAGAAAATAAATACACAAAAGTGCTTCTTAAACAGTTCACTGTAACACACAACTGCAGACTGTCAGAGTAATATCCAAAGAAAATAAATACACAAAAGTGCTTCTTAAACAGTTCACTGTAACACATAACGTCAACATATCTGTCAGTTAAGGTCCACATTTTTAATATTTAGACAACACTGAGCAGCACTCTGGCTTTCTTGTTAAAATCTGTGCCTTACAGCTAGCTCAGGGTTTGGTGTTCAGTCCTAAAATCTGGTCACACTCTGTGCAGAGTTTGCATGTTCTCTTCATGTTTGTGTGGGTTTTCTCTGGGTACTCCAGTTTTGTCCTACCTCCCCAAAACATGCAGGTTGCATATATATATATATATATATATATATATATATATATATATATATATATATATATATATATATGGATCACCTTCATTTGCCTGAAAGCTCATTTGCCCGACACTCATTTTTCCCAGACCAAATGACTGAAAGCTCAATTGCCTGAAAGCTCATTTGCCCGAAAGCTCATTTGACTGACAACTAGTATTAGCAAGAAAATGGAATATGCCCCCCTCCCCACTGCAGTGCGACCCTGGAGTTAGAATATATAGTTAGGGGGGGGGGGCACAGCCCCCCACAACGGGGGGTGTGGGGGGCGAAGCCCCCCAGTTACTTTCCTGTTACTAAGCAATATTACATCAAAAGGTAACAATATCATATGAAATGAAGTGGGGGGCTTCATCCCCCACACCCCCCGTTGTGGGGGGCTGTGCCCCCCACACCCCCCCTACCTATATATTCTAACTCCAGGGTCGCACTGCAGTGGGGAGGGGGGCATATTCCATTTTCTTGCTAATACTAGTTGTCAGTCAAATGAGCTTTCAGGCAAATGAGCTTTCAGGCAATTGAGCTTTCAGTCATTTGGTCTGGGGAAAATGAGTGTCGGGCAAATGAGCTTTCAGGCAAATGAAGGTGATTGTAGTTCCCCTTTAGAAGGTCAAACGGCTGAAATCTCGAAATTCATATGGCCAAAGCCACATACTCGAATTTCAGAAGCTCGACCTTCTGAAAGGAAACTAAAAAAAACCAACAAAACACAAAACAATGTTTCTGCAGTGGGGCAAGCCCCCCTGCACCCCCCCACCCCCCTGCTACTTATATATTCTAACTCTGAGATCGCACTACAGCGCAGAAAGGGAAATCTCCCGGTCTGTGTTGTATGCTGATCCCCATTCAGAAGGTTGACCTTCTGAAATTTTGAGCATATCATCTTGACCTTATGCATTTCGAGATTTCAGCCATTTGACCTTCTAAAGAGGAACCATATATATATGTTGCATTTGTTCTTATTCATTCTTGCTCTTAAGGCCTGTGTCATTGCTGCAAAGGGTCTGTGATGACCAGTTCACTTAGCTAGTTGATAAATGCATCACTAATTGAAATGTGCAGAATCTTATCCTGCAAATGGCTTAAGATTTCTGAACAGAGCAATAAAGAGATAACAGGTCAAAGACTGAAAATCTCATAAATTGGCTTATGCATAGTTCATTAGCTGCATTTCCTAGTTCATACTTCCTTTCTCACAGCTAAGCCAATGTTATCTCTAGTTACTACATTCCACCTTTTAGAATGGTTCAGTGATTCTCCTTGGGTGAAATGACTCCGAGAAATATAGTCTCTCCTCAGTTGGAGTAATTAAAAAAGAAGACAGGCCAGTTAGAGGTTTGTCCCAGAAAGTCTTGGCTTGAGTAAAGCCTGGATGAACATTTGTACATCTTCAGCGTACTATCACCAGGTGATTGTTGGTACCTTGACATAATCATCGTTGTTATTTCTCTTTGTGCACTGACAGCAATTCCTTGTGTGTGCAATTTCCTCTCATGCCCAGTGTTTTGCAACAGTGGAGTTAGTATATTAAAGAAAATGGCTTTGAGGGGGGATATTGCCCTACATATGCAGGGTATAGGAGGGATTGGCTCTCTGTGAAATATTCCTCTTGAAATAGTTTGCCTTAGGTGCTTTTTCATAGCATAATGTTTTCATTCAATGGTAATACAGCTAAATGGGCATGCAACCAAATGGGTTTTCAGACATTTGAACTCAGGCATTTAGAATTCAACCAAATCCAAATGTGACATGTTCATGTTTCTGTCTGCATCTATTTCTCTGTCTCTCTGTCTTTGCAAGAATTTATATATACACCCACATCCATCTATCTATCTATCTATCTATCTATCTATCTATCTATCTATCTATCTATCTATCTATCTATCTATCTATCCATCTATCTAAATGCAATGAAAATACAGTAAGTTAAAGTGTGCGTTTTTAAATATATATTTAACTAGAAGTAGATATGTTTTTAACTATCTGTATTTTTACAATGTGACTGGGCTGGTGCCCAGACTGTTTTTAATTTGCAAAACAAGCACACTATGGAGCATATAAAGATGTAAGTGCAGGAGCAGTTTCTTTCTATCAGCAGGATATATGAGCTAATCAAACAAAAAAGAGAAAGGAAAGAGAGAGAGAGAGAGAGAGAGAGAGAGAGCATGAATATGCCTCCTGAAGCAGCTCTCATATCAACTGCTATATCATGTAGAAACTTTATGAAACAAAGGTCCTTGATCAAAACCCAGGAATACAGTGTTAAAGATGTACATCCTTCAACCTGGGCTCATATCTATATAGTCTGGATCACTGCACTTGGTTTGGGTCTTAGATGAAACTCATACTTTTGTGCTGTTCTCCTGATCTATGATCACGACCTTTGTGCCCTAAAGCTTTTCCCTTGTTTTATTTGACATTTGCTTACTGAGAAAGCCTTATTGGGATAATATTTGGGATAATATCCCATTTTTATCAAAGAATCAGGGAGAAAAGCTCCACATTGACATAATATGGTTACAGATAAATAAAGTTATTACAAAGTCTGATACAGAAGATTGACATATTAACAAAGTAAAATTTCAGCTTTAGCTCATACAGTGTGAACCTATACATTCATAGTGCAAAAATCTGGACAGCTATAACACGCTGAAAAAACATTGTCAATAGACAGAGTATATGTAAGCTGCAGTTCATAGTGATGGCGTTAAACATACTGTGTGCACTTTGGAAAAGAGATGACTGGATAATATAGCCTAGGCAAAAATATATTTGTTCTTTGTTTCAGAAGTAGATTTTATTAATTCTTTCTCTCCAAACATAGTCAAAGTACATTGATAGTGGAAAGAGGGAGGGGCTAGTTCAGCCTGGGGTAGTGCAGGAACAGAGACACATTTTATTTAGGTGGTCTTTTAGTAATTGTTTGAAACTGGAGAGGTTAGAGGTAGGTCTAATTTGCAAAGGGATAGAATTCCATTTTTAAGTGAGTAGAGACTTTGACCAGAATATTTGTGGGGGCTTATATATACTGAGATGTTCATTTGCTCAAAGTAGTCCATTAGGGTAATAGGGCTGGATAATAAGAGTAAATGCAAGCAGTAGTTGACTTTGTGAGAAATGCTGTAAGTGATGATAAGCTGTATGTAATCTAAGTGCTAATGTAGTTCAAGCCAATTCAAAGATGTACCTCCCAGGACTGCATGAAAAGAGACATATAAGAGCTCTTGGATCATGTGGCCCAGGCAGGTATGACCCTAGGCCTGAGTAGCATCCTGCCTTTGCCCAGAAAGATACCACAGTATAACGACAAAATGACTGACTTCAACAATTGGCTAAACTTCTGGTGTCATTCAAAGGGGATCCAGTATTTGTCTGCCTGGGGCGACATGATCGACAGACCACGATGCTTTGCCAGAGATGGTCTGTACCTGTCGCTCCTGGGATTCAGGTTACTGGCTTAGGCTCTTGCAACCTTTTTTAGGCAACGTTCAAAGGACAAAATCAGTATACAAAACCTGAAAGTAATGCTACTCAATACTAGAAGTCTAAACCTCAAAATGCACTCTCTTGAGGCACTCCTAAAAATAGAGAACCTTGATATCTGTGCAGTAATTGAGACCTGGTTCAAGGCTCCAGAGAGCACGCCTGCAATACCAGGCTACACCTTTTAGCACACTTTTCAGCCACCAAACCAGGACTTGAAACACTAAAGGTGGAGGAGTGACCATATTCACCAAGGATATTCACACCTCCAGGCTAGTTGCCCAACACAATGCATCTGAAATTCTCCCGGTGCAACTAACACTAGGTAAGACTGCAATCCAAATTGTAGCTTGCTACAGATCCCCCACCATGCCCCAAGATTCTCACTACACCTTTCTAAACTTACTGGAAAATATTAAGATACAACCAAACACCCTAATACTGGGTGATTTTAACTACCCTGCCATTAACTGGGAAAACTACTTGTGTACCAACACCTTTGCCCAACGGTTCTTGGAATTCATAAATTCCAATGCCCTGGGTCAACTAATCCATAGGCTCACCAGGGGCTCCAATATCCTGAACCTAGTCATTACCAACAGGGGAAATTGATGCTCCACACCAGTGGTCACCCTCTAGTTGGTTAGGTCTGACCATAAGCTAATCACCTTTGACATCCACATCCCACCCCCACTCCCAGTAAGGAAACATCCGTAAAAAACTTCTTCAAGGCCAACTTCATGCCACTCAAGTCAGAAGTGACAAACTTCATGACACCCATGCAGATGGGAACTGAAAGTTCGACTGCCGAATCCTACACTAAAGCACTGTACGAGCACATCCACTCATGCATGAATTGTGCCATCCCAAATAGAACCAAGATGCTCTCCTCCAAAAAAAGGAAGCCAATCTGGTGGTCCCCTGTCATAAATAAACTATACAATAGAAGGAAGAAACTGTTGCAGGCAAGAAGAAAATCCCAGGATGCAAAAACTCCCTTATCAGTCTCAGTAAGAAGATGAGATCCCTCATAAAATCCTCCAAAGCTAATTGCGAAAATAAAATTGCCAAAGATTCCAAAGACAACCACAAGGCATTCTATATCCATGTCAAGAATCTAAATGGCAATGCTCAGATCTACTCTGAGCTACAACAGAATGGCATTAAATATACTGATCCCAAGGACATTGCCAATATTCTGGCATATTGATTAAGTGCCAACTTCACCCCCTCTCACCCCCTAAAGGGCCCATCTCAATACCGAAAGATTGCCGAATTTTGGTAACCATGGCCACACAGGTAAAAACCACCCTTTCCATATCTAAGAATACAGCATTCATGGGACCAGATGACATCCCGGGCTGTGTACTACATGAATTACAAAATGAACTGGCACCTCACCTAAGGGTCATGTTTAATCATAGCCTCACCTCAGGCTTTGTGCCCACTGAGTGGCACACAGTTACAGTTTTCCCAAACCACAAGGGACGAGCCACCTTGGATCCTGGAACCTACCGTCCCATTAGTCTGATTAGCCTGATCTGCAAGGCCATGGAACGTATTATCATGGAACTTATAAACAAAGACAGTGGCAATCTGCAAACACTGGACCCCACCCAGTTTGGGTTCATGAAGGGCCGATCATGTCTCCTGAACTTGATTGACTTCTTTGAATCAGTCTCCAGAGCTGTGGACAAGGGTAAGGCAGTCCACACATCCTATCTGGACCTCACCAAGGCCTTTGACACAATCCCCCACTCTGGAATCATAGATAAACTTACTAAGCTGGGCATAAATCCCTACATCACTCGATGGGTTGCCAACTGGCTTACTGACAGAACCCACACTGTAAAAGTAGCCAACTCCAAATCCAGCTCCCGACAAGTGACAAGTGGAGTACCTCAGGGCTCAGTCCTGGAATCTACTTCTCTGAAGTACAGGCCAACACTAAAGGACTCTGGCTAACAAAGTTCGCAGATGACTGCAAACTGGGAGCCATTATTGAATCCCCAAATGATGTGGATATTCTACAAAAGGGCATTACAGAAACAGATGCTTGGTGCCAGAGCCATGGGCTCAAGCTCAATGCCAAGAAGTGTATAGTTATCCCCTTTGGGAAAAACCATGTACCCATGAATTACCACATAGGTGGCAGTACACTAAACACCAAAAGTGTGATAAGAGACTTAGGAACACAGGTGGACAGTGGTTTCACCTTCGATAACCACATCACCACCACCCTTATGTGATAAAACAGACATCATATATCAGAGATAGTTTTGAATTTTCGAGAAAGATATCCCTAATAAGATGGACTGAGGATATGTATTGGTTCACAGCTGATGTGAAAAGCCTATATACAAGCATAAAACATGAATATGGTTTGCAAGCTTTAAGAAAAACATTAGGTGACAGTCCTCAGTCATTCTATATTATTGACTTAGTGGAATTTTGTCTCAAAAATAATTATTTTTATTTTGATGGTCAGTTATTTCATCAATTAAAAGGTACAGCCATGGGGGCAAGTTTTGCCCCGATGTATGCAAATATTTTGATGAATTGCTTTGAATTGGATTTTTTGTATCAGTTGGAATTTTATAAGAAATATGTAATAAGTTACTATCGATGCATTGATGATTTAATTTTTGTATGTAGGGGCGGCATAGGTGAGATAGAAGTTTTTAAAAAAGATTTACAAAAAAGTCAATTTGGACTGGAATTTGATGATTTTCAAATGGGTAGCAAAGTCAATTTTTTGGATTTGACCTTGGAAGGAATGAGTAATGGTAAGATAGTTACAAGAATTTATAGAAAATTTGAAAATTTACATTTTTTAGATGGATTAAGTCACCATCCTTCTCACCTTATGAAATCTTTACCGTATGGAGAATTTATCAGAATTATGAGACTGTGCAATAATAGTAATGAACTGGAAATAGAGTTACAAAAGACTGTTGATTTATTCATAAGGAGAAATTATAATGAAAAAGAAGTTATGTTATCTTTACAAAGAGCTAGGAATGAAGGATCTCAGGTAAATAAAAATAAAAAAGTAAGATGAAGAAAGAAGAAAAAAATAACTGTTTTGATAAACAGATGTTTTTTGTTTTAACATATGATTTAATGACAGAAGAAGTTAAAAAAGCAGTACAAAAATATTGGCCTTTTTTATTTAAATATAAAGATTTAGTAGAAATTATTCCAACAAGTATCACATTTTCTTACAAAAGAGGGAGAAATCTTAAGGATATGTTAGTACATGCAAGGTACTCTAGTCCTAATGTTAATTTACCAATAGAAATAGGTTTAATGGGCACATATCAGTGTAGGAAGTGTATTTCGTGCAAATATATAAGTAAAACATTTGAATGTATTAATGGTAGAGTTTTTAGATCTTGTGGAATTTTTTCTTGCAATACAACAGCAATAGTCTATGCTTTAAAGTGTCCTTGTGGACTGTTTTATATAGGAGAAAGTAAAAGAGCTTTCAAGGTCCGACTTCAAGAACATGTAAGGGACATAAAGAATAATAAGTTAGAAAGCCCTTTAGCAGTGCATTTTAGAGACTATCATGATAGTCAACCTGAGGGTCTATTGGCAACAGTTTTGGAACAGATCACAATTAAAAATAATAATGATAGTGATTTAGTTAAACAAAAACTGTTGCATAAGGAAACTGTTTTTATATTAAAGTATAATACACTGACACCTAGTGGCATTAATGTAGAATGTAACTGGAGAGTATTTTTATGAATGAAATATATTGTAATTAATTGATTGATTGATTGTTAAATTGTTTTATTGGTTTTGTAATTAAGGTTATTGCATAGTATAAATAATCTGGAAGTGTTTGTGATACTCATTCTCCTTGAAGGCGTGAGCCGAGGCGCTAGAGAAGGGTAATAAAACAGTGTTGGATCTCTTTACTTGGTCGTATTGCTTGGATTATTCTTCTTCTTTTTTATTTTTGTTGCATATATATAAGTGTATAGTTATCCCCTTTGGGAAAAACCATGTACCCATGAATTACCACATAGGTGGCAGTACACTAAACACCAAAAGTGTGATAAGAGACTTAGGAACACAGGTGGACAGTGGTTTCACCTTCGATAACCACATCACCACAACAGTCAGAAAATCCTTCTATGTGGCACACCTCATCACTAAGGGCTTTTCATCCAAAAAAAGGAGGTCATTGTCCCACTGTACTCATCCATCATTAGACCCATCATAGAGTACAATGCCCCATTTGGTATGTATCTCAAAAGACATCTGCAACAACTGGAAAGGCCACAGAAACACCTCACTAAAAGAATCACAGGCCTAAAGCAGATGCCCTATGCTGACCAACTAAAAAAACTCCAGCTATACTCTGTCACATATCGTCTACTCAGAGGAAATCTCTGCTTAACATACAAGGTCATGTCAAACCCGTGCTACACTTAAATAAATCCCAATCCATCAGAGCCACATGCTCCAGGGACCTAAACCTTGTCATCACAATGAACAAAACATGCTGGAGGGATAGATTCCTGACCCAAAGACTCCCCATACTCTGGAATAGACTGCCCATACATGTCAAGCAGACCGCCTCCTTGGCCCTCTTCAAAAGGAACCTTGATGATTGGATGGGAGATAGGAAATTTACCCCGGAGATCACGTCAGTCGCCCTGCTAGACAGGGGTTCAGGGAAGTAAATATTGTGGGAAGAAATAGCCAGGGAATTGTTATGGCTAGGCTTGTATAGGCCCTAGGGCCAGTAGCCTAGTACCAACCTATGAACCTATATACATTTATATATATATATATATATATATATATATATATATATATATATATAAAATAGTTCATTTCAGCTTTGAAAGAAACATGTTGATGTACTTTTTTCCTTTCCAGTCTATCTGATTTTCTTTTCAGAGTGAATGCTGCTTTTTTACAATTTATTTATTTATTTATTTATTTATTAGCATTTGATTATGAGGAAAGTCCGACTGACTAGGAGACCATTTGCAGTGGAGGCCCAGGGAGAAAAGATACAAAGTATTACAAAATATTTTAAGAACAATAATTTTATAATCTTTAAAAATAATACAAAAAAAATGCATTTTAAAAAAATTATACCAAATTATACATAATATGGAAACATTGGTTAACAAGTTATATGACAATGATTTAATATTTAATGAAATTTTAGCCAGTTTATAGTGAAATTAAAGGTAAGTTGGTATAATGCAAACAGGAATTGGAACATGAAGTGAGGAAGAAAGCATTCTTAAGGTGTATTTAGAGAGAAATCCAGGACAGAGTAAACGATAGCAGTAAGGAAGTAGTTGAATAATGGAGAGTGAGGAGATGTGAGGTATAAATATGTATTTGTTCACATTTAGAGGTATAGTTAACCCTAGTGTTGAACAAGAACAGAGACAGCTTTTGTCTAGGAAGTCTTTCAGAGTGATTTTGAAGGATGAGAGGGAAGGTGCTGAGCTCATGGATACAGGTAAGGAGTTCCAAGTTTTAGCAACATGGTTCGAGTACAGACAATGCCCAGTGGATTTGTTAGGTTTGTGGACAGACAGGAGCTTTTTGTCATTAGATTGTAATGACTGACTAGGAACATAGTTGTGTAGAATGTTTTTTAGTGATGGAAAGCAGATGGATTCTGAGTGATTGTTTAGGTGGTAACAAGTTGTGTATATATTAGTTGACAGGGTAGCTCTAACCAGTTTAAGTTTATTTAGTGCTATACAGCAGTAGGTTCTGAAATGGTTATTTGCTGCAAACGTAGCAACTTTGTTATAGCACTGTTCAGGTTTTAATTTTTGTGATGCCTGAATGTTAGTAAGGATGGCAGCACCATAAAGAAGTGTAGGGAGGAGATACGTAGTTGCAAATGTAGTTTTAGTTGTGCTGGTGAGCACATTTTTGGCTCTGTAAAGCATCCCTAGTTTTTGATGACTTTCTCTTATGGAATTTTGTATATGCAGGTCAAATTTAAGATTATCATCCACTGTCACCCCTAATAATTTGCTATGAGAAGTAACTGTTGCATTACCAAGAGATGAGACTTTAACTTTTGTTTTTTATATGGAGGCACTTGGGGAAAAAATTATAGTGTGTTTTTTGGGGACTGAGCATGAGTTGTGAGTTACAAAGCCATGTTTTAGTTCACAATGACTGATGACCTGTGTAGATTGTGTATAAATGATTAAAGGAAACCTCCACCTTAGAACTAAAAAAAACATGTTTTTGTCATTGCATCTTTGTTTTCTGAGCTATTTTAATTCTTCAAAATCGCTTCAAGTGCTTCTTTTAAAATTTTAATGTGTTTCTCTCAAAATGACGGATGATGAGGCCTGCCTTGGTAACATGATCTTGTTTTCTTGTTTTCATTCCTTTCTCCCACAATACATTTCAAGTCCTCTTTATATGAGTCATGTTAACATAAGGAAATGGTGTTTTCTCATGCCATTAAGATAGAATGGCAGGACTGTGAAGTACTGTCATCTAACACACCTCCTGTAACAGAGCAACTTCTATGTTTCCCTCACTAAACTTCATTTATTTGTCTGCCAGAGCTTGTTCTATGCTATTAATAGCTAACTACTGCCAGTAAAAGAAACTAGGTAAATAACAGACCTACCCCCACAATCTCATACTGAGGTGTGAAAACTCACTGTAGTAAAAGATCCTTGCTGTACATTTACAGGTGACAAGTAGTAGGACTCTGAACTAAGTTTGTCTGCTACCTCCCAATGCCTTCAGTGGAAATTTTTTTTCTGTCTCATGAATGATACAGAATTAAAATGTGCTTTACTAGTTCTTTAATTATTAATGTCATGTTCACCCCATTTTTTTCTGTTTCATATTTTTATATAGTTTGGTAACCAGGAAAGTGAACTGGTCCCAGGACCCTTTTCAGCCATGACTCAAGATACATTGGCAATGACAATAACAAATAATAAATGCACTTAGCAATACAAAGGAAAAAGCTCTGTCATAAAGACATTGACAAAGACTGCATGTGCAACACATAGCCAATGTGTGACAATAAATAAGTAAAACATCAAGAAACATTTACTAGAATGTATACTTTAGTAATGGGTGGCACAGTGGCTCAGCAGATAGCATTGTCACCTTACAGCAAGAGGTTCCCTGGTTTGATTCTTGACTGAGTTGCCTTTTTTTGGAGTGTGCGTGTCCTCCTTGTGTTCCTCTGGGTTTACGGTTCCCTCCCACATTATAAAGGCATGCAGTAGGTGGACTGGACACACTAAATTGACCATAGGCATGAGTGTGTGTGTGCGAGTGTGGTGTGCCTGACCCCATGTGCGAACATGGGAAGAGAGCTGGGCACCAAGCTAGCAACCCAAAACCATAACCACACAGAAATGAGTGCTAGAGAGCACTCGTTACCTGATGTGTTGAATGGCAGAACCAGATCTGAAAGAGATATATTAACAATAATATATATAATATATATATAACAGTTTATATAATTATTATATTATATTATATATTATATATATTATATTTATATATTAACAATAATATATATAATATATATATAACAGTTTATATAATTATTATATTATATTATATATTATATATATTATATTTATATATTAACAATGCTTAACTGTTCTAAATAACGAATTGTATGCACCCATGTTGTACACACACATGCTATATATATATATATATATATATATATATATATATATGTATATATATTGTGCATGTGTATGTGTTTGTGTATATGTGTATATTTATCTATATATATATATATATATATATATATATATATATATATATATATATATATATATATAAAACATTTATTTATTTATTTATTGACATTTGTTAACCGGGTTAGTCCAACTGGGATTTTGTTCCATTTTCACTGGAGACTCGAGGAGAAAAGCTCCAGATAGTACAATAAATCATTACAGTAGTAAACAAGCACAGCAAACAATAGAAGCAAACACTAGCAGCAATTAAACAACAGCACGTTTTTTTTTTCTTCAGGACAATTCTATGTAACTATACTAGTGAGGGAGAGTGCAGAGTGTGAGCAGGATCAACTGAAAGTGATTCCAATGTCGGGGAGGGGAGAACTATGTAAGGTCATAGCAGGGGCAAATTCTGGAATTGAGTAAATGTGTCTTAAGTTTCTTTTTAAATAGTAGGGTGTGAGAGATTGAGCGTATGTCCAGGGGAAGTTTGTTCCAGGCTTGAGCCACAGAGTGTTTGTAGGTTAGCTTACCTACTGACTTATTTGGGTGGTAAATATGAAGCAATTGTTGATTAGAGGTGCGGAGGGGTCGAGATGGGGTGTACACAGAGACAAGGAGAGATATAGATGGACAGTAGGAGGGTTTAAAGTGTATAGAGTGAAGCATTGGTAGAGCTGTAGTAGTTGTGGGAGTTCCAGCCATTGTAGAGACTTTAAAGCAATACAGTGTTGTGTGTTGTTTGGGGAGTTAGTGATGAATCTGGATATTTTGTGGTAGGATTGTTGGAGCTTATTCAGGGTAGTTTTTTGGATATTTGTGAGAACTGGAGCAGCATAGCTGAGAGAGGGGAGGTGAAGTGCTTGTCCTAGGGTGAGTCTAGCCTCAGAACTGAGATATTTTTTGTTCCGGTATAAGAGACGTAGTTTCTGATCTGTTTTCTTTATGCATTGCTGTATGTGTTGATTGAATTTTAGTTCATCGTCGATGATGACTCTTAGGAATTTGGTGTAGGTGTTAGGTTGGATAGCTGTATTGTTACAAGACTTAATGACAAAGGAGGATTTATGATGAGTAAGATAGAGGGGCAGAAAGAATAAGAGAATGGGGCAGAAAGAGTAAGAGAATGGGGCAGAAAGAGTAAGAGTTTGTTTTTTGTGGGATTGAGGATCAGTACGTTTTTTGAAACCTATTGTTCAGTGGAAAGTAGAGCTTTTTGGGTTCGGGAGTGTAGGTCAGAGATGTTGTTAGCTGTAGAAATAATTGTGAAGTCGTCTGCATATTGTATGACAGAAGACTAATAGCACAAGGTGAGAAGATCATTGGTGAAGATGTTGAATAAGAGGGGACCTAAGATGGAACCTTGTGGAACACGAGTAGAGATGGGCAGGGAAGGAGAAGAGGAGGAGAGCCATTTGACCGATTGTTTACGTCCAGACAGATAGTTAGCGAACCAGCTGAGGGTGGAGGTGGACAGGTGAAACTTGGCAAGTTTAGATAGAAGTAATGGATGAGACACTGTATCAAAAGCTTTGGAGAGGTCAAGAAAGAGAAGGAAGTAAGTTTATTGTTGTCCAAAGATTCTGCAATGGTGTGAGTGAAGGAGAGTAGGGCAGTTGTTGTGCTGTGAGAGGGGTGAAAATCATGTTGGGTAGGGGTGAGCAAGTTGTGATTGAGAAGGTGATTGAGAAGCTGAGTTTAGATACATTTTTCTAGTATCTTTGATAGTGGGGACAAAATGGCAATAGGTCGATAGTTGGAAGGGTCAGTGGAGTTACCTCCTTTATGGAGATGGATAGCGTAGAAAGATTTCTAAAGGGTAGGAACAGTAGATTCTTGCATAGATCTATTTATTAATATTGTCACTGGGTAGGCAACAGACTCAGTTGCGAGTCTGAGGAAGGTAGGAGGTAATTTGTCAGTAGAGGGAGAGCAGGGTTTGAGTTTGAGCAGTAGAGATTTGATGTAGGAAATGGGAACTGGATTAAAGGAAAAAGAAGTAGTGTTGGGGGTGGGGGTGGGGTCAGGTAAAGAGGAGGAGTTAGGTTGAGAGGGTAGGAGATTTTGGATGGAGAAAATAAAATGTGAATTAAGTAGGGTAGCTGTTTCATCAGGAGTTGTGTTTGGGTAGGGGGAGGGGTTAGAGGGACTATCTGGGTAAAGGATGCTGTTAAGTGTTGTCCAAAATTTCCGAGGATTTGAATTATATTTGTGCTGGCCTGAGCTATAGAATGACTTTTTGTCTATTATTGTCTGTTTTTTTAGCAAGATTGCGTAGTTGTTTGTATTTGAGAAGAAGAGGTGTTAGTTTAATTTTGATCCAGGCTTTTCAGACACTGTCTCTTTGTTTCATGATGGACTTAGTTTCCTTTGAAAGCCACGGAGCATGATTGGATCTCACTCTAATCTTCCTGGAGGGAGCTAGGAAGTCCAGAGTATTCAGGAAAATGCTGTTAAAAGTGTTAACAGCATCATTTAGAGGGAGTTGTCTAAGGATGGGCCAGTACATGTTTTGTAGAATAGAGTTAAACTGTGAAGAATTAAATGTAGGTAATTTTCTACAGTCTTTGAAAAAGTGGGGTTTAAGAGTATGGGAGTCGTATCTCAGGATGAACGTAGGGAGATGGTCACTAAGGGAGTCTGGTAAGGTTGTGGGCTGGTGGTAGTGATGGGGGGTGTTGGTAAGAATCCAGTCTTTTATGGAGCTGGAGGTTGAGGTTTTGTGTAAATGAGTGGTGGTAGAAATGAGTTGGTGGAAACCATGAAGGTGAATACTAAGTAAGGGAGAGTCAGTAGAGAGTTTTGACCAGTCTATATTGACATCGTCAAGGATGAGTGTTTCATAAGGTATGTTGAGAGTGAACCAGGATAAGATGTTTTCCAGAATGGGTACATTGTTGCCAGGAGGAAGATAGATGGAAGCAATAGCCAGTTTTTTGTGGGAATTCAGATGAAAGTTTAGAATGAGAAGTTCAGCAGGGTGGAAGCTGGGAATAGGTGTGGGGTAAGGTGAAAGGTTAACGCTGCTAGAGTAGAGGATGGCTATGCTGCCTCCTTTCTTTGAAGGTCTGTCAGAGTGGTAGATGTTGTAGCCAGGAGGGAGTATTTCACTATTAGAGATATGTGGCTTGAGCCATGTTTCAGATAGGGATAGGATGTGAGGGGCCTTGTAAGCAATCCAAGAGTGCAGCTCAGTAGTTTTATTAGCTAGGCTTTGAATATATATATATATATATATATATATATATATATTTATATACACACATATACATATATAGAAATATCGACCCGTAAATGTCAAACTGCCAGAATAGCAAAGTCTGAAAATGTCAAAATCAGCGTTGTCAAAAAGTTATAGTTGGCCCACTGCAATTTACTGACGAATCACGTCCATATGGCATTGCGTCAGAGTTAGTTTATAGGATAGTAATTAGCTACTAAATAAGTGTACGGAGTTGCAAGATGACTGTGCAGGAAAGCTATATTTTTATAGAATGTATGTATATGTCAGATTTATAATGAAATAGGGCAAGGTTATGATGTTGTCGTTTGAAACTTCACATTCCACTCTCCCCACTGTAGGGCGATCTCGGAGTTGGTATATTTAATTAGCAGGGGGTGTGGGGGGCACAGCTCCTCACAAAAGCAGAAATAGGTGAACTGCGTACATTTGATTTTATGTTGTTGTTATTCTGGTTAGGGATAGTAGTCAATTTTAATAAGTTGTTTTATTGTTAGTGTGAATTCTGTTTGTTGATAAATTTTAGTTAGGTTGCTTTAAAATGTTTTCTGGGTGTGTGATAATAGTTATTTTGGTTTGTTTAAGTAGAAGTTAAGGAGTTAGCTTATCACAGGCATGGGGTGTCAAGTGGGCCAACTATGACTATTCAGTTTTGTGATTTTTATTTATTTATTTATTTATTTATTTATTTATTTATATTTGTTGACCAGGAGTGTCCGACTGGACATAGGTCCATTTTCAGCGGAGGCCCGGGGAGAAAAGCTCCACAGTTAAAACAAACAGGCAGTAGTTACATTGGATTACATAGCCATTAACAATTTACATAGCAATTACTTACAACATATGTACAGATGAAGAACTTAGTACATCAGTAGACAACTAGAATCTATCTGTGAAGTACATAACAGACATTAACAAATGTTACAATAAGAAGTTCCTACTGTATAATAAATACTAGGCTTATGAGCATCTGAGCTTGCTATAATCAAGGTAGTTAGTGGAGTGGAAAGAAAGGTAGTGGTTGGATGGGTTGGGTGATATTAGAGTGGGAGTTGCAAGGGCATAGCCAGCATGTTTTTAGGTGTGCTTTTAGTAAAGTTTTGAAGTGGGTGCATGATGGTATGGAGGTAATTGTGGGTGGGAGGGAGTTCCTTAATTTGGCTATGGTTATTTTGATCTTCTAAGATTTCACTGTTATGGTACTTCAATATTTACGGGTCTATATTTACATTTTCGAACAAATGAACATTTGATAATGTAATATAAACACTATATATATATATATATATATATATATATATATATATATATATATATATATATATATATATATATACACAGATAGAAACCACAGTGTGAAAGTAGCTGACTGCCGACCAGTCACGAGTGGAATCCCACAGGGTTAGGTCCTGGGTCCTCTCTTGTTTGGTATCTGCTTCTCTGAAGTCCAGGCCAACACGAATGGACACTGGCTGACAAAGTTCACAGACAATTGCAAGTTGGGAGCCATAATTAACTCCCCAAGTGATGTTGACATCCTACAGAAAGACCTCACCGAGACCAGCGATTGGTGTCAGAACCATGGCCTTAAGCTCAATGCCACAAAATGTGTCGTCATCCCCTTTGGGAAAAACCCAGTTCCCATGAATTAACACATCAATGGTAGTCCACTGAACACAGAAGGCATCATAAGAGATCTGGGAACACCGGTTGACAGCAACCTTTTTTTTTTGACCATTGCCACTGTGATCAGAAAGTCCTTCTATGTGGCACATCTCATTACTAAGGGTTTTGCATCAAGGAAGAAAGATGTCATTGCCTCTCTCTATTCTTCCCTCATTAGGCCAATCATTGAGTACAATGCCCCATTTGGCGTGCACCTCACTAGACACCTGCACCAACTGGAGAGGCCTCAAAATTGTCTCACAAAGAGGATCCTAGACCTTAAACACTTGTCCTATATGGGCAGACTCAAAAAACTCCAACTATTCTCTGTCTCATATCACCTACTTAGAGGTGATCTCTGCTTGACTTACAAAGCCATATCTGATCCAGCTCTGTTAGAAATGCTACATCTAAATAAATCCCAATACCTCCACACTACATGCTCCAGAGACCTCAACCTCATTACCACAATCAACAGAACAATCTGGAGGGACAGGTTCATAATCGAGAGACTGCTCATGCTGTGGAATAGACTTCCCATACATGCCAAGCAGAGTGCCTCACTGGCCCTCTTCAAGAGAAATTTGATGAGTGGATGGGAAATAGAAAATTCACCCTGGGGATCACTCCGTGGCTCTATTTGAAAGAGGCACTGGGAACTAAGGTTGGGTGGCACGATGCCATGGTAATCCTATGGGCTAAGCTTGCAAAGGCTCCAGGGCCATTAGCCTAGTATACACCTATGAACCTATATATATATATATATATATATATATATATATATATATATATATATATATATATATATATATCTGCATATATATCTATGTGTGTATATATATATATATATATATATATATATATATATATATATATATATATATATATATATAAAGGAACACTTTATAATCCCGAAATTCTGAAATACCGAATTTCAGAATCTCGAGAACATAAAGCTGAAGACTGACAATACCGAAACACCAGAAGCGCGAAATTCAAAATCCCGAAGTTCGGAGATTTTGAATTAGCACTTCTGGTGTTGCGCTGTATGAATGGATAGGTGGAGATTCAGGCAAGTATTTATATTTAAGGGTTTTGTTTAGGGGATTTAGAGTGTGTCAGTGTGTTGTGTTACTATGATGTGTGTGTGTGCAAAGGGAATGTAGCTTGTATGGTGATGTTTTCATGTGTCTGTGTAGTGCGACCTTAGAGTTAAATTATTTAAGTAGGGGGGTGTGTTGGGTGCAGGGGGGCTTGCTCCCCTGCTTGTCTGTGGTGTAGGTTCATGTGTTTGTGTGGGGGGGAGTTGTGTGTATGCGCATGTGTGTATGTAATATTCGGGATTTCAAAATTTGCGCTTCTGGGGATTCGGTATTGTAAACTTTTGGCTTTATGATCTCGAGATTCTGAAATTCGGTATTTCAGAATTTTGGGATTATAAAGTGAATCTATATATATATGTATATATATATATATATATATATATATATATATATAAAGTATGTGTGTGTGTGTGTGTGTGTGTGTGTGTGTGTGTGTGTGTGTGTGTTTGTGTGTGTGCACATGTGTATTTAAACACAGTTAAGTACTTCTGATTTCTTTTTCTTAATATTTTTAATACAAGATCACATAGTAAGCATACATTAAAGTAAATTCTATCTCTTTTTCATGCACCATGAGCTACATCAGACAACAAGCACCTTTCAGCGCAGAGTTACAGGCTTAGGTTGCTAGCCCATAGCCCAACCATCCTCAAGGGGTGCACCACACACTCACACCTAGGGCCAATTTAGAGTGTCCAAATCCAATCCACCTACTTCTCGTCTTTGGAATGTGGGAGGAAACCTTACCACCCAGCAGAAACCCACATGGAGTGTGGGAGAAAACCAGATCACTCAGAGTAAACCCATGTGAATGTAGGGAGGGCATGCAGACTCCACACAGAAGGCATCCCAGCTGAGAATTGAACCAGAGAACCTCTTGCTGTGAGGTGACAACAGTAACTGCTACACCACTGTTCCATGCCATCTGAAGTAAATTCAGCTGTATATTATGGTTGCCATCAATGGTCAAATTTCCTTTGTGGAGTACAAAATGCTTATGCAGTCTAACAATGTAAGGACTGATTCAAAGTCAGTGGAAATCTCTTACCACGGATCTGCATAGGAAGATGTCACAAAAAATATAAAAGACCTTTTCATGAACATTATCAGTGCATCTAGTTAATAGGGTTGCCACTTGTCTCTCTTTCTGCAGTTCTGTCCTGGAGATGGTACTTGAAAATGGTAAATGTGTTGATGCTTTACAAGAAAAAATATTTTCTGACTTTTCACAAAATGTCACTGAAATCTTTGATACCACATTTAAGTTGTCTTAACATATAAACTATTACAAATAACCACCATTTAAAGCCTAGCTTTCAATACTGTGATGCTGCTTATGTAAATTTATCAGAAGAGGTGATGACTGCCTTAAACCCCTAACTGATCTAACTGCTTTGTTTTTCTCTGAAATGGGAGTGTTAAGTTCTCCTCCTCCCCACAATAAAAACAGTGGAAAACACTGGCATACACCAAGCCATGGCATGGCAGTTAGGGACACTGACAGTAAAAATCCTTGGAACATGCCGTAGAGGATGATAGTACAACCCTGCATTTACTCTCACCCATAACTGCATGAAGCCTAATAGGCTAAAAATGTCTATCTGCTTTTAATCACAAAAGCAAATTATAAAGTTCTGTTTTTCTCCACTAGGACTTCAGAACAATAAAACAAAATGCCAAAAGGCTTTACATAAATAACACTAAAAAAATGCTAGAAATCTTTATGGTAAAAATGAGTAAGAGTTATTACAAGCATATGTAGCTTCATCTTATGGTGCAGATGCACACGAGGATAGTAAGTAGCTTTACCATTTTCATATTAAAAGATTCTCCGGTTTTGTTCTTGATTGGGATGCCTGCTCTGTGGAGTCTTTGCATTCTCCTTCTGTTTACATGGGGGTTCTCTGGATATTCTGGTCTCCTCCCATGACTTAAACACATGTAGGAGGTGGATAAGTGACTCTAAATTGTCAGTTGGTGTGAGAGCACTGTGTATAATACAGCAAACAGAATGTAAATCTACTTTAATACTCTACATACCTAATAAATGATGTGGATGGTGGAACTTGTCCATGGAGGTCACTACTGGAGTTAGACATGAACGTCTAACATTGGATGTATTAATGTATGGATCTCATGGTAGCTATTATATTAACAACAGAGGGCAGTTAGTGTCCAAACACCATTGCAAGGACACACATACGCACACACACGCATGCACAGAGAAGTGCACGCAATCATTTCTGTGACTGTGAAGTCCAGTGATGGGAATATGTAATAGTCTCTTCCTTCTGGAAGGAAGGAATGAATCAATGAGGTAAGAGAAGTAAATGCTACATGCTTAGGGCAGAGCTGAGAGGTCATAAAATCAAAACTAGAATAAAAAAAAATTAAAAATAAAATACACACAACAATCAGTAACAAGTCTACATTACTAAATAAAAATCTGCATAAAATGAAAGAAGTATAACCAAAAAGATTCTGCATTAAACTAAAGAAGTATAACCAAAAAGATATAACTAAACCACCAAACTGCAAAGTAATAACATAATCCACTGAAAATCAAAGGCATGCTAAAATACATTTCAAAAAAATTATCTCAGATTTTAACTGGCCTGCTGTCAAATAACTGACTTAATTCCAATAAAAGCAAAGGCATGCGCTACCACAAAAAGGCTAAGCAAAAATAATTCCATATATTAAACTGACTACCCTGACAATAATGTTAACAAATTAGTTAACCACTGCAAAAAATGAAAATAAACTATAATCTGGTGCACCTCTTATATTTGATTCTAGAAGGGAAGAAGGACTTCAGCTTTTAATTACTAAGCTAGAACAAACATTTAGAGTTACCACCTGTCCCACTTTGCGAGGGACAGTCCCTTTTTGGGTAGTTGTGTCCTGCAAAAAAATTGAAAAAATGGCAAATGTCCTGAGATTTTAGGACAAAATTATTTATGTAATAGTTGCATAAAACAGTTATTCTGTATCTGAAACACCTAAATGTTATAAGAAATAGAATAAGCAACTAAAATGCTAAAAGAATAAGCTTTTATTTAGGCAAAAAAGTGAAGTTCTGTCTTTGGTACTGGCCGTGGGTATGTTTCGCTCTACAAAATCTGATGTTTGTACCAAAAATGTCCCACTTTGGGCATTTGAAAAGGTGGCAATCCTACATACATTACCTTTTATTATCCCAAATTCTACATAAAACAATATTGCACTATAGCTCACATTAATGAAATTTGTAATTTTATCAGACTCAGTGAGTTCACAAAGCATCATTGCCTCCCAGTGCAGAGAGGCAGCTGACTTCTCTTCACTGTATGAGCCACAATATTATTACATGTAATTATATTCAAGCTGTTGTGTCACGAGTGCCGCCCCTGCTAATAAACCAGTAACAGTTGCACAACATTTATACCATATCTTCTTTGAAAACCAAAGTCCAAAAACCAGGAGACCTCACTTCAGAAAAGTTAAAAGAGTAAAAGTTTTCAGTAAGACTATTTATTTATTTTATTTATATATTTTTCTTTTGTTTACCAGGAGAGTCTGACTGTGTGGAAAACACATTTTCAGCAAAGGAGCGGGAAGAAAAGCTCCACATTGAAACCAACAAGCAAATACAACAGATGAGAAAAATGTAAGATAGGTCATATCACAGGTCATATCATGTTGGGAATATTACAAGCAGAAAAAGACCCTTGATGAAACCTTAGTGTGTGTGTGTGTGTGTATATATATATATATATATATATATATATATATATGTATATATGTTTGCAAGACATACTATTTAGACAGAATAATGTATGCTATATATTCAAGTAATATATACAGTTAGACAAAGCAAAAACAGATCATTCATTTACCTATAGATCCTAGTTTAAGTGTTATACCTATGGTATGGCACATCTTCACAGAGTCTTTTAGGAAAAAAAAACAAGTTGCTGAAATTTTAAAAAGCTACTAGTAGACCAAGTGGAGAAAGCTTATAGCATTAACTGCTACAGGAACAGCAATTAATTTCTATAGCATTAGGAATTTTACACTGCAAGGAACGCCCTTGTTTCTGCCTGCAGATCTTGCTATTTTAATAATGAGGGCAACGTGGAAGAAAGATACCCAGACGGTTCCAGTAGTAATAGTTGGAACAATTGGTCTTATAAAAAAAGAATTACAATATATATTTTTTTTATTTTATTTTACATTTGTTTACCGGGAGAGTCCGACTGGTCATAAAACCCTTTTTCAGCAGAGGCCTGGGGAAAAAAACTCCATTTTTAGTAACTATTTTGTTAGTAGAAAGAAAATTGTATAATACAATAAAGAAAAAATAGTAACAGACATTCATAACTGTAAAAAGACTAGAACAGAATAAATTGGTCAAGTGGGAGACGAGACCAATAATCTTGTATAACAATGCTTCTAGAAGACAGTTCTTACAGTAGTAGCAGGTAGTGACATTGTATACAATGACAGTGCAATTACAATACTTAGTCTTATATACAGGTAGCATAGCAAACTGAAGACTTAACATGTGGTAGATATTAACAGTGAGAAAGAAAAAAAAAACAACATAAGGTAGGCATATGACTTAAATTCAATGCTCATTACATATGCAATTAAAATGTTAAAATCAGCTAGTTCCATGGTTTGGGCATCATGTTAGATTACTACTTAGATATGTTACAGATACATGTAACTCTGTACAAATTGCAGAAAGAGTCATTAATGGGTACATTTTGGATACTGCAAACAGCACTTCTGGGTAACATCAAAGACTGAAGCAATGCTAATTTCATGAACTTTAATCATACTTTGATTTAGGAATGGGCTCCATTCCCGTCATGGTATTAGAATGCCAAAAGACTTGGAGAAATTAAAAAAAGTAAGGAATTCTCCGATATGTTTAATGTAAGAACATTTTAACTTCAGATAACTTCCCTCATTTTATATGCTATTTTTTCATGTCATTTTCTCTCTCTCCCGCGCGCTCTCTCTCTCTCTCTCTGTATATATATATATATATATATATATATATATATATATATATATATATATATGGACATAACAATAGATATACATAGATAGGTAGACTCTGGAAAGGGTCCACATACTAGCCCATCTATCTAGTGACATTTTCTACATGAAATGAATCAATCAGTTTAACTATTAAATGCTTCTGCAAAATTTAACAAAAATACTGAGAAAAAACTTTAAAACATACCTCTGAATTACAGAAAAAGACCACTTGGTAAAGATCCTGTTTAGAACAATTTTTGGAACCTATATGCATTCCTGCATAGTATGTATATAATTACTGCACCCAAATGAAATGAATGGGAAAAAGCAATTCAAACTAAAAATTATAAAAAATTGAATACACTAAATATGTTGGACTGCCTGTACACCATATGAGATATATTGTACTGTGGGATTAGGGAACAAATTTCATGATTCATAGCTTTGTCATTTTTTGAACATTATCCCTTAAAGTTACAATGTAAAGTGTGCCTTTTACCGCATAACAGACCCCCCACATATTTCATATTTATATTCTAGAAGTTTTCATAAACTGCATATGATTGTCATCCTGTAGTCCTGGGTTTGATCCTGTCAGTCTCCACCTGCTTACTGTGTAATCTAAACAAGCCTCTTAGCAAGACAGTACTCCCAGATCTCCTCTGAAAATGGGCTATGACCTGGTTAGCAAAACATATGCACGTAAACTGCATAGAAAGAACATAGTGGTATAGCAGTTATTGCTTCCTAATTACTTACTGCCTCTCCATTGCAGTTACTGACTGTGGTGCCTTTTGTGCAGAGTATGCATGCTATCACTGTGTCCACGTGAGTTTTTGCTGTGAGTCTCACTTTTATCACACTTCCAGGGATGTGCTCTGGAGAAATGTGTCAGCATCCTGCAGTGGAATGACAGCCTGTCTAAGGTGATCAAAATTAGATCTTCTGCTTTGCATTCATTGAATGCTGCTCTTAACTTTGGCTCCCTGTACTGGATAAAGTGAGTATCAACAAATGAATGAACAAATGAATATTTAGATAGACTGACAGAGAGAGATAGAGATAAATAAATACACTAGTATTTTATAGTCCAGTTAACAGCACAGTCAGTATCAGAAAAAAATAATAAAAAAAGAAATACATCCTAACAGAAGTCCAATACTACAAAAGAGGCCTCATAGTAACAAAATATCAATTGACATTTTATACGTTGTTCCATAGTAAATGTCATTTTTTGTCAGATAGACTAAAGTTTGACTTGTAAAGTAGACAACAAAAGCAAATAATTCAGGTGCATTAAAACTCTTAATATCAATTTTAAAACTGTTAGCTAGGTCATGCTGAAACAAAAAGGAGGTGGTTCCTTTTATGCTACTATTAGATACATTAACGAACAAATAGAGCACTTCCAGCATGAATATTTTGCAAAATAAGCCTATAGGTTTACCCAGGAACATAGAGTTCCTCTTCCTGAGAAAGGGAAATCAATTAAAACAAGTTCCACATGTGTCATCTGAGGTTAATGACACTGTGCAGTAATTACGCAGCAAAGAGGAACGGCTTTACAACTGATCCTACAGCAACCTGGGAAAACTAGGCTCTCAGATTTGTCACAGCTTATTTAATTACGAAAATGAAGAAGCAACAATTTGTAGCTTCTCACAGTGGCTGTTCCCTCGGGCAGGTGGGTGTTAAAGCCAGCACTGTCTATTTCCTGATTGCCTCAGGCTGAGACAAATTGTTCCCCAGGGGAGACAAGTAAATCAGTTATGCGCTTTTGTCTCTCAGAGGGGGATTAAAGCCTCATACTGGCAAACTGCAGTAGGTTTTACCTCTGTGACTGATTTCACCTTTTATCCCACCAATTGCCTAGATATTACTCTGAGCACTGCCTTGCAGTTTCAGGATTATCCAGTGATGAACAAGGATGTCTCAAGAATAGGAAATTCCTTTGGAAAAATGAATCAGGAGACAAGCTTCTTTTTTCTCATAATTTTATAGCAGCAAATCCCAGACTGCAGTCTATCTCAGCATATTAATACATTTTCCAGTCAGCTCTGGAAGTCTGGGCTCACAGCTGATAAGGCTTCAGGTTAATAAGTTTAGCTGTTTGTAGTGTTTCTGTAATGCACAAGTGTTACTAATGCAATACAATGTCAGATGGTTCTACAGATATTAATAGAAATAGTCAATGCTGTTTTACTGACATCTGATATTTTTGTCAGGTAATGTTTTATATGATTTAGTGTCATCAATGATTAGCTGTAATATGAATCTTATATTCTTTAATTGATTTTTGCAATGTAAAAACACTAATGTGACATTGGCCACTGCAGGCAGTATCATCCATTCAATGTAAGATCATTATTAGTAGACAGCCTTGCAAACATCTGGCCATTTATCTGATTTACTCATGAAAATATTGCTCATATTTTACAAAACAGCACATTTAAATATTTCAAAGAAACATGAAATGGTACAGCCACTAGCCAACAGTCATATTAGTCTACATAAGACATAAACTGTACTATTGAATGTTCTTATTAGACAGCAGGCCTCACAGCTCATCCATTTGACCTCACTCTGCCAAATATACATGAGCGCAGGATCATTGGTCGACTTATCTTTTTGTTGGCACCCAAAACATAGTAGTGTTTGCATGAAATTCACCTTAATGAACTGTACCGATCAATGTACTGCATATGGAGGTTAGGACTTGCCCCCTTCCCCACAGGACCCATGTTAGCACTTGTAGCACTTGCAATGGTATTACAGCAGGTTAATTCTGATCAGAATACTTTGATGATTTGACTGTCAATGTTGCTTGCATTTGAAGAATGGTAATATATGTAATATGTATATATATATATATATATATATATATATATATATATATATATATATATATATATATATAACTAACAACTAAAATTAACCGCACTCAAAAAATAATGAACGAAGAGAAGAAATTTTAACTAAGAAATGAACTTCGTGACAATAACAGCATTCAAAAAATAGTAAATCACACCAACAACTCTTTATATATATATATATATATATATATATATATATATATATGTATATGTATATATATATATATATATATATATATATATATATATATATATTTATATACAGTGGATATAAAAAGTGTACACACCCCTGTTAAAATGCCAGGTTTTTGTGATATAAAAATGAGATCACAATAAATCATTTCAAAACTTTTCCCACCTTTAATGTGACCTATAACCTGTGCAATACAATTGAAACCAAACAAATCTGTTAGGGGAATAAATATGAAAGATAAAAAACATACAATAACCTTATTGCATAAGTGTGCACACCCATAAACTAATACTTTCTTGAAACACCTTTTGATTTAATTACAGCATTCAGTCTTCTTGGGTACACAAATGCCATCAATTAAAGAGACTCTGATTAACACCAAATAAAGTTCAGCTGTCCTAGTAGGATTTTCCTGACATTCACTCAGTTGCCTGCTACAGCAAAAGCCATGGTTCGCAAGAGCTTACAAAGCATCAAAGGGATCTCATTGTTGAAAGGTATCAGTCAGGAGAAGGGTGCAAATAAATTTCCACAGCGTTCAATATACCATGGTACACAGTGAAGACAGTCATCAAAAAGTGGAGAAAGTATGGGACAACAGTGACATTTCAAAGAACTGGACGCCCCTCAAAAATTGATGAAAAGACAAGACAAAAACTGATCAGGGAGGCTGCCAAGAGACCTACAGCAACACTGAAGGAGCTGCAGGAATTTCTGGCAAGTACTGGTTGTGTACTACATGTGACAACAATCTCCCGTTTTCTCCATATGTCTGGGCTATGGGGTGGGGTTGCAAGATGGAAGCCTTTTCTTACACAGAAAAACATCCAGGCACAGTTAAAATTTGCAAAACAATACAAGTCTCCCAAAAGCATGTGGGAAAATGTGTTATGGTCTGATGAGACCAAGGTTGAATGTTTTGGCCACAATTCCAAAAGGTACATTTGGTGCAAAAACAACACTTTGCAGCACCAAAAGAACACCATCCCCAAGGTGAAGCATGGTGGTGGCAGTATCATGCTTTGGGGTTTCTTTTCCTCAGCTGGAACTAGGGCTTTAGTCAAGGTGGAGGGAGTTATGAACAGTTCCAAATACCAGTCACTTTTGGCCTAAAAACCTTTAGGCATCTGCTAGAAAGCTGAAGATGAAGAGGAATTTCAGCTTTCAACATGACAATGACCCCAAGTATACATCCAAATCAACAAAATAATGGTTTCGCCAGAAGAAAATTAAAGTTTTGGAACGGCCCAACCAGAGCCCAGACCTAAATTCAATAGACAAATCTGTGGGGTGACCTGAAGAGGGCTGTGCACAAGAGATGTGCTTGCAATCTGACAGATTTGGAGCAGTTTTGCAAGGAAGAGTGGGCAAATATTACCAAGTCAAGATGTGCCATCCTGATAAAATCCTACCCAAGAAGACTTGTAATTAAATCAAAAGGTGCTTCAGCAAAATATTAGTTTACAGGTGTGCACACTTATGCAACCAGCTTATTGTACATTTTTTATTTTTTATATTTTTTCCCTAACAGATTTGTTTGTTTTTCAATTGAATTGTACAGGTTATAGATCACATTAAAGGTGGGAAAAGTTTTGAAATGATATATATATATATATATATATATATATATATATATATATATATATATATATATATATATATATATATATATATATATATATATATATATATGTATACACATATTGTAAACCAATAAACCATTACTGTACTTTATGAAAGAATAAAATTAATGAAAAAATGCAACTTTCCACCAGACCCATAAAAACACACGACAAACCAGTACACCACACCCATATTTTTTCATTGCTTCTAGCTTTGCAACTACATAGTTTGAACATTAATCCAATCCCTTTATTTCATTACATAGATGCGATGGCAGAAAAAACCCAAGCTGTCATTTAGTGTGCCTTGTTCATGCATCTAGTACTTTTACCTCTGCTATGTTCTTTCTGTTAGCTCAGTATGCATCCCAGCCCTTCTTGAAGAACTCTGGTGTTATAGTCCTACACCCAGTCAAGAGAGTGGGATTGACATAACGTTTGAGGTATTTACATCACAGGTGCAAGGCACAGGGTTAGATTCTGCTCTCTAGTTATTGGCCAATCATGTAATAGCCTTCAGACTGATAGCCCAGTATTTATCTAAGTGACCTCCTCCATTTATCTCCAACTCTCTCTCTGAAAAGAACTGACAAGGCTAATGTTATTGGCTCAGTATGCATCCCAAATCATCAAAGTATTCTGATCTAACCTTACATTACACAACAAGCTAGACTGGCCACTGCAAGATCCAACTTGCTATCCACCCTCCTATACTGCTCTGAGGTCTTTACTAACCTATCAAAAACTGACCTAAATAAACTAGACTCCTGCTATAACAGAATAGCTAAGTTTGTCACCAACCAACCACACAGAACACAACACTGCACTGCTCTTCGACAGATCAACTGGCTAGAATGGGTCTATATCACAACATCAAACTTGTGGAAGTTTGAATGTTGTAATAGCGAATCCAAAAGTCTGAAATACGAAAATAGTGAAGCCACAGCACACCAATTATTTTCCCAGGGTAAAAAAATCAGTGGGCCATTTTTGGGGCTTTGCTATTTCCTCCACTGTGATGCGATCTTGGAGTTGGTATATTTAAGTAGGGTGTGTGTGTGTGGAGCACAGCATCCCACATTGGGGGGGGGTGGGGGCAAAGCCCCCTACTTTAGTTTAAGTTTAAAGTGTAAGCGTTTTCTTTTTTTTTTTTGTCACATGAATAAAATCGCTGTTCTTTGTTTTCGGTTTCGAACTGCATGGTTCGATATTGTAATATAGACCTGGCTAGAACTTCTCAACCTATTATTTATTACTAAAACAACCTTTACTTGTCCATAAAATCATATTCAACCCTACTAACTGCCCAGCTCTATCAAACCTACTCCAGCCAAACACAAACTGTAGACTCCTCAGGTCATTCAACAAACTAATGGTAAAAGTAACCCAGTCTCACAACTATCACGGAGACTCCCTCTACTCCCATAAAATAGCCAAAGATTGAAACACCCTTCCTCAACAGATAACTAAAAACCCAAACCTGTCCACCTTTAAAACTACCCTGAAAGACTATTTAAATGATAACTGGCTATGCCCCGTATTACTCCCAACTAATATTCTTCCTATTTTTTCCCACTCATCTCACACATGATAGCCCAAATAGTGCTCATCCCAAATCGGGTTATCTCACTATCTGTCTTTTCTTTATTAATCTTTCTTCCTTCAGATGACCAAACTTGTAAAACTTCTTCTTCTCTTTTGGCTGTTCCCACTGGGGGTTGCCACAGCGGAGCATCTGTTTCCATTTCTTCCTGTCCTCTGCATCTTGCTCTGTCACACCAACCACCTGCATGTTCTCTCTCACCACATCCATAAACCTAATCTTAGGCCTTCCTCTTTTCCTCTTACCTGGCAGCTCCATCCTTAGCATCCTTTTCCCAATATACCCAGCATTCCTCCTCAGCACGTCCAAACCAATGCAATCCCGCCTCTCTGGCTTTGTCTCCAAACCGTCCAACTTGAACTGGCCCTCTAATATACAGATTCCTAATCCTGTCCATCCTCATCACACCCATTGCAAATCTTAACATCTTTAACTCTGCCACGTCCAGCTCTGACTCCTGCCTTTTTGTCAATGCCACCGTCTCCACCCCATATAACATAGCTGGTCTCACTACCCTCTTGTAGACCTTCCCTTTCACTCTTACTGGTACCCGTCTATCACACATCACTCCTGACACTCTTCTGCACCCACTCCACCCTGTCAGTACTCTATTCTTCACCTCTCTTCCACACTCACCATTACTCTGAACTGTTGATCCCAAGTACTTAAACTCATCTACCTTCACCAACTCTACTCCCTGCATCCTCACTATTTCTCTACCCTCCCTCTCATTTACACAGATATATTCTGTCTTAGTCCTGCTGACCTTCATTCCTCTCCTCTCTAGAGCATATTTCCACCTCTCCAGGGTCTCCTCAACCTGGTTTCTACTCTCACTACAGATCACAATGTCATCTGCAAACATTATAATCCATGAGGCCTCCTGTCTGATCTTTTCTGTCAACCTGTCCATCACCACTGCAAATAAGAAAGGGCTCAGAGCTGATCCTTGATGCAATCCCACCTCCACCTTAAATGCATCCATCACTCCAACCGCAGACCTCACCACTGTCACTCCATCCTTATACATAACCTGTACCACTCTTACATACTTCTCTGCACCTTCCTCATACAATACCACAACTCCTCTCTAGGCACCCTGTCATATGCTTTCTCTAAGTCCACAAAGACACAATGCAACTTCTTCTGACCTTCTCTATATTTCTTCATTAACACTCTCAGAGCAAACATCGCATCTGTAGTGCTCTTTCCCAGCATGAAACCATACTGCTGATCACTAATCATCACCTCCTTTCTTAACCTAGCTTTGTTTTATCCCTCTGTAGTTACAAAAGCTCTGCACATCACCCTTATTCTCAAAGATAGGTACCAAAACATTTTTGTCCACTCCTCAGGCAGCCTCTGACTTTCCAAGATTTCATTAAACAATCTGGTTAAAAACTCCACTGCCCTTTCTCTTAAACACCTCCATGCTTCCACTGGTATGTCATCTGGGCCAACAGCCTTTCCATTCTTCATTCTCCTCATAGCTGTCCTTACTTCCTCCTAGCTAATCTGTTTCACTTCCTGATTCACTATCATCACGTCATCCAACCTTCTCTCTCTCTCATTCTCTTCATTCATCAGCCCCTCAAAGTACTCTTTCCATCTACTCAACACACTCTCCTCACTTGTGAGTACGTTTCCCTCACTGTCCTTTATCACCGTTACCTGCTGCACATCTTTCCCAGCTCGGTCCCTCTGTCTAGCCAATTGGTACAGGTCCTTTTCTCCCTCTTTAGTGTCCAATCTCTCATACTACTCTCCATATGCCTTATCCTTAGCCTTCGCCACCTCTCTCTTTGCCATGCTCATCTCCTTATACTTATGTCTACTTTCTTCATTTCTCTGATAATCCTACTTCTTCTTCACCAGCCCCTTCCTCTGTATACTCTCCTGTACTTCCTCATTCCACCACCAGGTCTCCTTGTCCTCCTTCCTCTATCCAGATGTCACACCAAGCACCTTTCTAGCTGTGTCCCTTAACAGCTCTGCTTTAGTTACCCAGCTATTTGGTAACTCTTCACTGCCACCCAGTGCCTATCTTAACTCTTCACTGAACTCCACCTCACAATCACCCTTTTTCATCTTCTACCATTTAATCCTTGGCACTTCTCTCACACTCCTCCTCCTCTTCTTGATCACCAACATCATCCTACAGACCACCATTCTATGCTGCCTAACTACACTTTCCCGTCACCACTTTACAGTCTCCAATCTCCTTCAGACTGGTCCTCCTACATAGGATATAATCCACCTGTGTGCATCTTTTCCCACTCTTGTATGTCACCCTATGCTCCTCCCTCTTCTTAAAATACATATTCATCACAGCCATGTCCATCCTTTTCTCAAAATCCACAATTATCTGACCTTCTGCATTCCTCTCCTTAACACCATACCTACCCATCACTTACTCATCCCCTCTGTTCCCTTCACCAACATGCCCCTTGAAATCTGCTCAAATCACCTTGTAAAACTACATGACCAATTTTGGTCTTTCAGAAGTGACTAACCTTGTAAAACTACACAACTTATCTACATCATATATACTGTAAAAAAAAAAAACAAGTATTCCTGTATGCCTGACACATGCATGTTTATATTGTATTTCTGTTGTTTATGTTGCTGTAATATTTTGTTTAACTCATTTACGTATTGTTAGCGATGTACTACTTAAATTAAGTTTACTGCTTGTACCTTAATAATGTTCTTTTTGCTGTTGACCTTTTCTCCTGGGCTCTCCGCTGAAAATGTTTTTTTTTCCAACCCAGTCGGACACTACCTGTTTAACAAATGTAAATAAATAAATAAATAAATATGTGCCTTCATTTCAGTAACTGTGTATCCCCTGTAAGGCTATACAGTGTGGAGCATAACCTAAATCCATTCCTTTCCATCTATCCTTTCCTTGTCTTCATACTACATTCTGTTACACCACCAGTAAAGTCTCCCCATAATCCCTTCTTTTGCATTTTTCCACCTTTCTCCTTCCACTCCCTTCCTTAACTTTATCCTTCCTTCTTCCTCCCCCATCCTTCATATGAGATGTTAAACCATGGCTGGCCCTATCCATGAGATGTTAAACCACGGCCACATCCATGAAATGTTAAACTGTGACACGATCCATGAGATGTTAAACCATGACTCGATCCATGAGACATTAAACTGCGGTCCTATCCATGAGATGTTAAACCACGGCCACATCCATGAGATGTTAAACCGTGACACGATCCATGAGATGTTAAACCATGACTCGATCCATGAGACATTAAACTGCGGTCCTATCCATGAGATATTAAACCATGGCCCCATCCATGAGATGTTAAACCGTGACTCGATCCATGAGACATTAAACTGTGGTCCTATCCATGAGATGTTAAACCATGGCCCCATCCATAAGATGTTAAACCATGGCCACATCCATGAGATGTTAAACTGTGACTCGATCCATGAGACATTAAACTGCGGTCCTATCCATGAGATGTTAAACCATGGCCACATCCATGAGATGTTAAACCACAGCCACATCCATGAGATGTTAAACCATGGCCCCATCCATGAGACGTTAAACCATGGCCACATCCATGAGATGTTAAACGATGGCCCCATCCATGAGACATTAAACTGTGGTCCTATCCATGAGATGTTAAACTGAGGCCCCATCCATGAAGTGTTAATCTGCGGCTCCATCCATGTGATGTTAAAACATGGCCACATGCATGAGATGTTAAATGATGGCCCCATCCATGAGATGTTAAACCACGGCCACATCCATGAGATGTTAAACAGTGACTCAATCCATGAGACATTAACTGCGGTCCTATCCATGAGATGTTAAACCATGGCCACATCCATGACATGTTAAACTATGGCCCCATCCATGAGATGTTAAACCATGACCACATCCATGAGATGTTAAACCATAGCTCCATCCATGAGATGTGAAACTGCAGCCCCATCTGCCTGAGTTGGTAGTAGCTCACATATATTAAAGATCCCATGGCATTTATAGAAAAGAGTGGTGGTACTTCCCAGTGCCCTGGCCAAACTTCTTCCCTTAGTCAATATGGATGCCACCTTGAGTCTCCCCAGAAAATAGACCATTAGCATAGTAGAACTAACCCAGTCAACAAAGTCTAAATAAAATAAAGTAAAATAAATTCCCTCCATCCATATACCTTATTCTATGAACTATGTATAGTCAATAGTTACTGTGTGTGCCACATTTTGATCTAGTTATTTAACTTATCTTGCAGTTTCCATGCTGATTTACATATATGTGTATATATGTATGTGTGTATATATATATATATATATATATATATATATATATATATATATATATGTGGGTGTGTGTGTTCTTTTCCTTATATACATATCTTAGTCATAGAGGTGAAGAGGTGACTGCTTGTTTGTAAAGCATGCTTCATTATTAATCAGTATTCATTGTTCAATTTGAAAATATCAGCTGTTATATCTTGTTAATTGTAGCCTCCCAGGCTAAAACTGAAACTGGTCTATTGGGATCTGAGTTCTACTCCAGTTATTAAATAAAAAATAAAGAAATAAAATAAAAAATACATTCATGCATACATGCATACACATAGATAAGCCTCTGTACTCCCCTTGAGATATATGCATTATGGCATCCTCTATGCATGCTTTGCTGTTGTGTCATGTTTTATAATTTTATAATCTCTATTCATATCTCTTACAGGGTTTTGAACCATGGAACATACCTCAAAGTAGCTAATAAACTCAGAATGCATATTACCAAGCATTATTTGATTATTGATTCCACAGAAAGATATCACACCCACAATAGCAGTGTCAGTAAGAAGTAAATTAATGAAAACACCTCCAACTGCATATTTGTCTGATGTTGTTATTGTTGTTATTATTATTATCATTATTATTATTATTGTTATTATTATTATGATTATTATTATAATTATTATTATTATAATTATTATTATTTTTATTATTATCATTATTATTATTATTGTTGTTATTATTATTATTATTATCATTATTATTATTATTATTATTATTATTATTATTATTGTTATTATTATTATTATTATTACTATTATTATTATTATTATTACTATTATTATTATTATTGTTGTTATTATTATTGTTATTATCATTATTATTATTATTATCATTATTATTATTATTATTATTATTATTATTATTATTGTTATTATTATTTTTATTATTATTATTATTATTATTATTATTATTATTATCATTATTATTATTATTGTTATTATTATTATTATCATTATTATTATTATTATTATTATTATTATTATTATTATTATTATTATTATTATTATTATTATTATTATTATTATTATCTTTTCTGTTAGACAGGTAAGAGACCTTTTGTTCCATGCATACTTTATGAAGGGAACTTGTAGCAAAGAGACTCAGTAGCTAAGATCCCTGCATTACATCTGCTTGGCTTGGGTTCAGTGTTGAGTTCAGGCCACTGTTTCCCTAAAGTTTGCATATTATTCTTATGTCTGTATGCTCCAAAGAGCATGCTGGTTGATTAACCCCTCTGAACTGTCCATATGTTTTGCATTTACCCTTGTCCTTTAGGTACAACTCATGCAAGTCATGCCTGAAAACTGTGATTACTATTCCAATCGTTTCGGTAACAAACTATTAAGTTAAAAAATAAAAGAAAAAAGAATGCTTAAGCAATACCATTCACAATTCAGCCATAATTGTTGTCATTCTTACCTATCCACTTAGTAACTACAACACTTTTTTTTTCTTATGGGCAATGTACTTTTATTTTTCAAATTTTTATCCTGCTACCTAAAAAACAATAAAGTACTAGACAAAAAAGCTCTCCATATTTCACCAGTGACAGTTGCTACTTAACTAACGTAAGGGAGAATGACAACAAAAACATTTTTCTTTAACATTACATAAGGAAAAGTCAACAAAACTGATGCAGCTACAGGCAAATGATTGCAATGTGGGGCAACTGCTGGGTTCTAACTTCAATAATTTCACAGCTGAACCTATCGCTGTTGTAATCGTACTGACAACTGGTTGAGATAACAGTGATGGTCACTGGAAGCAAATACTTATGACACAACTATGTTTCTGTTGGACAAAAGAAAGGGAAAATAAAAAGCACCCTGTAAAAGGGAGAACAGTATGATCTGAATCTTTAAAAAGACCCAGACTGAATGAAGAAAGAATGTGCTCCACGCAATCATGCCACTCCTAAAAATCACTTCAAAAATGAATTTTTATCACAAATGACAACAAAAACACTGAGCTTAGACTTCCATGGATATACTATGTCCACTGGTCAGTGTAATTGGCAAACTGCTGAGTAACCAAGTTCTACTGAATACCAGCTTGTGTGACAGCACTTGGCATCATATTACATTGGAATTAACAGAAACCGCATTTCTTTGCAGGTAGGAAAACCATTTCCAGACAGCATATTAGCAGCTGTGTTAAGTATACTGGTACTGTGGTTTAAGTAGTATAAACCCCACCCCAACCACAGAGGGTACGAAGGTTCTATAATCCTAGAATACCTATCTATAACTATCTTTTACAGCATCTAGAACTAGCACAATAAGAGTCTTAAAATATATATTTAGATAAGATGAGATTCAGAACATGGTAGTCAAACCTGGTCTCAGCAAACAGGTGAAAATGAGAACCTTTTGTTTCAAGTACAGTACTGGTGGGGGTACCAAATGTGAAATCTGAGGAAATATATTGCAAAAACAGTAAATTAAAGAAAGAGGGCAGCCACGGTGGTGCAGCGGTTAGCATTGCTGCCTCACAGCAAGAGGTTCTCCGGTTCGATTCTCGTCTGGGGTGCCTTCTGTGCGGAGTCTGCATGTCCTCCATGTGGTTGCGTGGGTTTCCTTCGGGTGCTCCGGTTTCCTCCCACATCCCAAAGACATGCAGTAGGTGGATTGGACACTCTAAATTGGCCCTAGGTGTGAGTGTGTGCATGTGTGTGCCTTCTGTGGAAGGTTGGGCGCCGGGCTGGTAACTCGACACCGTAAAACTCCACTGCCAATCATGAGCAGACAGATGATCCACTGTGGCGACCCCTAACCGGGAAAAGCCGAAAGACGAACAAGAAGAAGTAAATTAAAGAAAGAGATGAGAATTATACAGATGCTGTTTTTATTTAACATTTCTTAACCACGAGGACAGATGGGTCAAAGAACCATTTTAGGTAAAATCCATGCCACTTGGCGAAGACAAACTATCTGAAAGACCTGTTATTATATATGACGACATAATAAAAGTACACATAAATATAAGCATTTGGAAAAATTGTAATATATTTCAATATAAGTTTCAATAGTTTGTTTATCAATAGCGAAGAAGATAAGGCAGTTAAAGCAGATGTAAATCACATATTATATTTTTTGGTGAATGACTTAGCAAGTAAGAAGTGTAAACCCATTGCACAGCTAATAAAACACAGTACCAAAATTTATGTTGGTAGTTATTCATTTCTCTCATCTTATTCCTTCCAAACCATAAATGTTTGTTAGTAATTATCGTCATCCTAATATTGCTAAATTTTGTAGGTCAATTATTTTAATATACATGTGCATTATCTTACTGAATCTAAGTATTGTCTGTTGAGAACTATGTGTGACATTAATGCAACAAAAATTAATATTAGCTTCTTGACAAGCAGATGAAAAGGAGAATTTATCAGCCTGTATCCCTGAAATGATCGCATTGTGCTTGCTTTGTTAATTGAGCTTTTAGCTTTTTTAAAACATTAAGAGGTTATTGAGTGAGTTTTAGTTCATCTGACATTCTATTTCATAATGCTGGGGAAATTTTTGCAGAAGACTCTTTTTCTGCAAGCTACCACAAAGTTAGGTCTTACCTAAAATGTGGCATCATGACCTCTCAGTGTGTTTATGTTGTGTATCACAAGCATATTCTTTAAAGATAGACAATAGTTTTTGCTCAACAATTTAAAGTTACATGCATATTATTGAAATATGCTTCTCAAAGTAATAGATCACTCGTGGCCTTATTTAATAATAACAGCAATGCTTATTAGCCTTGGCAAATGAGTAAGCCTGAGAATTCATTTTATTCATTTGCAGTGAATTGGTATTATTTATTTATTTATAGACATTTGATTACCAGGAATATCCGACTGGGTAGAAGCCCATTTTCAGCAGAGGCCCACAGAGAAAGGCCCCAAATTATTACAAAACATGTTAAGAACAATAATTTTACAATCTTCAAAATAAAACAAAAACATCTGCAGTTTAAATAATTATAACAAATTAAACATAATGTAAAAACATTGTTTAAGTATCTACAAGTTATATAACAATCATTTAATATTTAGAGTAATATTAGACAGTTTGTAGAGAAATTTAAATTAAGTTAGTCTAATACAAACAGGAACTGCAATATGAAGTGAGTGAAAAACATGCTTGAGGTATATTTAGAGAGAAAGGCAGGGAAGAGAATTTGATAGAAGTAAGGAATTAAGTGAAGAAGGTATGGTAATGTATAAGGAATGAAAAGGTACTTATTCACATTTAAAGAATAGTTTATCCTGGTTTTGAGCAAGAATAGAGACAGATTTCAGCTAGGAAGTCTTTCAGAGTGATTTTGAAAGATGGGAGGGAGGGTATAGACCTGATGGATAGAGGTAAGGACTTCTAGGCCTTAGTAACCTTGTATGAGTGCAGGCAATGCCCAGCAGATTTGATAGATTTGTAGACAGACAGGAGTTTTTGGCCACTGGATCACAATGACCGACTGGGAACAAAGTTGTGTAGAATGTTTTTTTAGTGCTGGACAGGCAGATAATGCGGGATCATTTTATAGGTGGTAAGAAGTTGTGTATGTGTTAGTTGATGAGGCAGTTCTAATCAATTTAGGCAGGGTTCTGAAATAGGCATTTGCTCAAATTTAGCAACTTTGTTATATTATTGTTCAAGTTTTAATTTTCGTGAAGCCTGGAGGTTAGTAAGGATGGGAGAGCCATAACGAAGAGTGTGGAGGAGATATGTAGTTGCTAGTATAGTTTTAGGTGCATCAGTGAGAATGTTTTTGGCTCTGTAAAGCATTCCTAGTTTTGGATGAGCTTTTCTTATGGAATTTTGCATATGTAGGTTGAATGTAAAATTATCATCCATTATGACCCCTAATAATAGGATCATAGGAGGTTACTAGGCTAATGGCTCTGAGGCCCAAGAGTTTATCCCAAAAAAGGAACCTCAGTCAGCACCTGTCCCTCCTGTCAATGAGGGACACAGGTGTAACCCCTGGACAAATTTGTGCTTTCCCATCCACTCATCACTAAAGGCGATCAGCAAGGTAGTCTGTTTGACATGTATGGGAAGTCTATTCCATTGATGGGGCAGCCTCTGGAAGAGAAACCTGTCTCTCCAGCAGGTTTTGTTTATGTCACATATTAGATTTAGGCCTTTTGAGTGTGTAATGCATGAGGAGTTAGACTGACATATATAAAGCATCTCTAGTAGGGTAGTGTCCAAAATTGCCTTGCTATTTGCTATGAGAAGTGACTTCAATTGTTGTATTATCAAGATAAGAGCTGTAATAGGCAATGCATACTTTGCCTGGGTAGTAAATTATTAATTGCAATCGCATTTTTGTTTTAGTAGTGAGCATGTTTGATATATTTTAGGATGCATTTGCTTGTTTTATGACTTTCTGTATCTGGAAATCAACTTCTAGAGTTTAATAAAGGTTTTGGTCCAAGACAATGTCAAGGAATTTATGTGGCATGCCATAGAGCAAGAGGATACCCATTGGACATATTTTGACTAGTGGGAGGGGTGAGACAGCAGTTTTAATTGGCTGCGCTAAGTAAAATTGCCACAGACATCTGTGTGTTAATAGCATGCTTGTTTTTGACTTTCCAGTTCCAAAGAGATGCAAAATATTTTTGTAAATGAATTCCTCAATGTTCTGTTTTTTTTGCCTGTTCTTCTGATAAATATATCATTTGAATACAATATGTAAGAAGTATAAGACATTTCCCAATGAATTATATTAATGTAAAGTAAACAAAATAATAGGCTTATCACTAAACCTTAGAGAATATGTTTGTTAGTGGTGCCAACAAGAAAAATCTGTAAAATAATCCATTTTAAGGAAGATGCGAAGCAACTTCTTGTATTGAGCAATACATATGATTTATATTACATCATCATAAATGTGTAGTGCACATCTTTAGTTTCTACAATACTAAGAATAAGGGAATGTATTCTGGTAATGTGGGAAAGGCCAATTAAATTCTTCTTTACTAAAATCTTGCTCGGTATGACTTGGGCTAAATTTGAAGAGCTTTACAGTTTCAAATATGTTGAGGTACTAATATTTTTAAACACTTATATTGGATTTTAGCATAATTTATTCAACAATACTGTATTACAATGATCTTTAACTACAGAGGTCTCTTTATACAAATGGGGTAATTAACAATTAAGAAAACTGTGTGCATTATCTACATGTGTAACTAGTCTAAGCCAATCTAAAGCTACAAAGAAACATATTATTACAATTAGAGAATAGACAAGAGGGGACAATAATTTATTCGTGGAAGCTTGCAAAGGAACCAAGGTACTGAGAACAAATAATTAGAGAAGGAAAGCTAATAGAATGGGAAGAGGCAAGAAGTCATTTGGATTGCAGGCTAGTAATTGCCTTCCTAATCAGGGATTGATATCAAAGTACAAACAAAGAGAAAGGGATAGGGGAATCCTAAGTGAAAGACCTGCACTGGTTGAGTTTTTAATTGAATCTAGAGCAGAATCTGTTGTTAATAAAGGATAATTAGTAGGGCATATCAAATATTGCAAGATAACTATATGAATCAATCAGAAGAGGTCAAGATTGGGAAGAAAGAACTGATATGCAATTCACAAAAAACAATGGGAGGATATATGTATCACTCCAAAGTATAAAAAAATCTAGACAATTTAGAATTTGTATTCAATAGAGTAACATTCCATACAAAATTCATCAGTCCTTTACCATCACAAAATGCATACTATCAACGTGCTTCAATGCCCTCCACATGTTTTTATATGAAGCTTAAAATGCATGGTGAATAAATTTCAGTGTATGAATGCTTTCCAAAAAGGAGGGGATCCATTACATTCCGAAGACTTTAGAACCACATTATTTAGGTAGGAAACAAGATTTGATTCATATAATTCGAATTATATTATTTTACCACTGACTTAGCTTCTATCAGGTAATTATAAAACTGTGACAAATAATATTTTAATTTAGAGATAGTTTCATTGAGGTCATTATTTGTCAAATTATTAATATGTAAATAAAAGCTGGAAATAATAATCTTTGCAAAATAAAACTGTCTTATATTTTGGATGAATAGCAGTATCAATGGCCTACAGTGCACTTAGATAAAACCTCTACTAATTACATCAGTATGTTGTTATCCAAACAATTAAACCAGAATGATACATGTTGTGATTCCATTCAATTATTTTGTACAGTTAGCTCCAGCTATATATCTTTCTATGATAGAAGAAGGAAAATTGTTTAAATATAATTGTTTAAAAACAAAACAAAAATTAGCTGTTTTAGTTTATTATGAATATAACTGATTTTTTGGGTGTATGAAAATATTGAACATTGACTAAAACTAAAAAAATTTTGTCTTAATATTTAAATATTATTCGGCTATTTAAAATGTACTTTTTATACATTACTGTATATATGTCTTTCTCTCTAGTTGAATAAGATGGATCTGACACTTTAAAGTTTGTTGCTATACTGTTATGCTTCAATGCCTGAGAATATTGATGCCATAATATTGCCATTGTCCTAAATTATTATTTAATGCTATTCCAGACTTATAAGGGTGAAGCAAAAAACACTATTTGTACTTTATTTTGTTCTTTAATTTTGTATTTTCTAGTTGATGAAACTGTTGTCAGCATTATGTATAACATTTTTGGCAGTAACATCATTTTAATGCATTATTATTTATCTTTGGTTCATAGATGTTTACTAGAGTAATGACCACAAGGGCCTTTTTAAGCCTAGACATGCATTCCAAACCTCTGGCAAGTTCTGCTACCCTTGATAAGTGTAAGCAGGGGCTTGGGAGATGAAACATTTACAAGCCGGGTCTGGGAGATGAGCCATTTACATACATTAGCTTTTGGCAAATTGCAAATGTTCTTTTTAATTTGCATTGTGTGTTCTAATTTATGTGATAAAGTAATACTTATCTATTTCACTTCATTACAGTTTCAGTTATATTTAGATTTTATTTCAGGTTTTTGATCCTATTTCTGATTTATTAATAACGAATTAGTTTTTTTTTTCTGTTCACTGAATCTCACATGAGATTCTCTGCAATTCTATTAAAGAAAAATGAAGATATGCTACCAATGTTTTTATATCTGTAATTGTCATGAATAGCATCTGCAAATAAATAAAAACCTTTAATTTTATTATTTTGTCTTACTTTCTTTGCCAACGGTTCTAGTGTAACTACAGATAATAATGGTAAAAGGAGATATCACATTTTTGTTTCTTTTTTATATTAACATATTGTAACAAATATGGTCTTGTCTTAACAGAAGTTTTATAAATAAGATATAGAGTTTTAATTAGATCAACAAAATTTTAGGGAAATTTAAACATTTTAATATCTTGTATAAGTATGATCAAGTCAAATAATCTACTGCTTTTTTGATACCAAGACTAATTGCTAGATGTCCTTTACTATAATCAGCAGAATTGATAAATGAGATATGTTTTATTGTACTTCAGGTCAATTTATTCTAAATCCTGTTTGGTCTTCATATATTATAGAGGGCAAGTAATTTTTATTATGTCTGCTTAAACTGAAATATGAATTTGTAATCACATTTACTAATGGAATAAGTATACATCATAAAAAAATTGGAATTGTTATCTTATTTTTAGCACAGGTACTCTCAATGTATAATCTGAGAAGGTGTAATTATTGTATTAGT